>NC_055700.1:597500-897500 GCF_017639745.1 Melanotaenia boesemani
CTCAAAAAGATTTGACTTTACTTAGAAACTGGAGACCTGTTGCTTTGCTGTGTACAGACTATAAACTTTTATTCAAAGTTCTTGCTAACAGATTGAAGCACATTTTGGGATCGATCATTTACAGGAACCAGTCATATGGAATACCGGACAGATCAGTTATGGACAATCTTTTTCTGATGAGGGACTTGTTGGACGTTTGTAAACTGTTTGGTTTGGATGTAGGTTTTATTTCTCTGGATCAGGAGAAGGTCTTTGATCAAGTTGATCATGGTTGATCCGCTTTAAGAGCATTTGGTTTTGTTTCCTTACTGACTTTGATGTATAAAGATGTTTTTGTTTGATTAAAGTGGGTGGGGGGCTGAGCTGTCCAGTCAAGGTTCAGAGAGGGATCAGACAGGGATGTCTGCTGTCTGGACAACTGTACACCATCGCTATTGAGCCACTTCTACACCGTCTACAGCTGGTACAGTTATCAGGTCTTTTGGTACTGGGACTGTCTCACCGCCCCTCTCTGGTTGTTTCTGCTTATGCTGACGACATCACGGTGTTGGTCAGGAATCAGAGGGATGTGGATTGTCTTAAGAGCAGTCTGGCCTCGTATGCTCGGGCTTCTTCAGCTAAGGTCAACTGGAGCAAGAGTGAGGCTGTACTGGTTGTATAGTGGGCTGATAATCCCATTCCTATGCTACCTGAACGCCTCGGTTGGGGGAACCAGGGGTTGAAGGTTTTGGGTGTGTATTTGGGGAGTGAGGGTTTTCAGAAAAATAATTGGGAGGGTGTCATGGAGAGAGTGTGTGCTAGGTTGGCCAGCTGGAGGTGGTTGCTGCCCCAGCTGTCCTACAGGGGTAGGGTTCTAGTGGCTAATAATTTGGTCGCCTCGACCCTTTGGCACAAACTGATTGTGCTGCCACCACCGGAAGGCCTGCTTGAGGACGTACAGAGAACCTTGTGGACTTTTTCTGGTCTGGGCATCATTGGCTGAGAGCGGCGGTCCTGTATGTCCCGGTCCAGGAGGGGGGACAGGGCCTGATTGACATTGTCTGTCGTGTGACAGTCTTCAGACTACAGACAGCCATGGACTGCTCCATAGTTTTGAATCGCAGTGGATGGACGCCACCTGTTTGTTGCTGAGGAAGGCGGGGGACTTCGGCTAAGACAAACATTTGTTCCTGCTCCAACCACAGTCTCTGGACCTGACGGGCTTGACACCTTTCTACCGGACAGTGTTGCAGGCATGGCAGGTCTTTTCCTTCGAGCGGGAGCCTGTCTGAACTCCTGGGTTCTGGCTGTTTGAGGAGCCCCTGCTGGGAAACAAACAGTTTTCTTCTCCGATCCTCACATCTGTCACTCTGCGGTCCTGGATGAAGGAGGCAGGCTGTGTCAAACTGGGCCACCTCCTGAAGTCCTCGGTTTCTAGTCTGGCCGGTCTGCTGCGGATAAACTCGGACCGACTGCTTAGCAGGCTGGTACAAGAGGTCTGTGCTTCTTTACTAGAACCATTGAGATTCCCGTCTCTGGTAGCTTCTCCTGCCATAGAGCAGTGGCAGGAGAACCAAGACCTTTTACTGACTTTTCAGACACCAGAGCTGGGTGAGTTTGAAGGGCTGGGAAAGAGGGCCCTCTGCCTCATCAGCATGAAGGTTTCAAACCTACACTCTCTGGCGGCTGTCAGGGGGTCGAGGTGGACTGAGTTTTTTGGCTCTGGGGCGTCCCCTAAAGCCTGCTGGCGGTCCCTGTACAAACACCCCATTGATAAACGGTCTGGTGAACTTCAGTGGAGGGTTGTGCACGGGGCCATCACCACCAACAGCTACCTGGCACACCTTGGTCCGAACACAGGGCCATCACCACCAACAGCTACCTGGCACACCTTGATCCGAACACAGGGCCATCGCCACCAACAGGTACCTGGCACACCTTGATCCGAACACAGGGCCATCGCCACCAACAGGTACCTGGCACACCTTGATCCGAACACAGGGCCATAGCCACCAACAGGTACCTGGCACACCTTGATCCGAACACAGGGCCATTGCCACCAACAGGTACCTGGCACACCTTGATCCGAACACAGGGCCATAGCCACCAACAGGTACCTGGCACACCTTGATCCGAACACAGGGCCATCGCCACCAACAGGTACCTGGCACACCTTGATCCGAACACAGGGCCATCGCCACCAACAGCTACCTGGCACACCTTGATCCGAACACAGGGCCATCACCACCAACAGGTACCTGGCACACCTTGATCCGAACACAGGGCCATCACCACCAACAGGTATCTGGCACACCTTGATCCGAACACGGGGCCTGGGTGTCCCTTTTGTTTCCAGTTAGAAACGGTTCATCTTTTTGTTCAGTGTTCACGGCTGATGGGTTTGTTTGAGCTTTTGAGGGGTTTGGTTCAAAGGTTTGGAGAACAGTTCTCTTTCACTTATTTTGTTTTTGGTCCTCGGTACTCGGCATGCAAAAAAAAATCTGTTCACTTCCTGTTAAATTTAATTTTCGGTGAGGCTAAGTTAGCCATCTGGAAGACCAGAAGGAACAGGATCAAAGGTCAAAGGTCAGAGGAGGATCTCCTGGTCTTCACCAGGTTACTGGCAGCTCGGCTCAGGCTGGAATTTCATTTCTTTAAACTCACAGGTTGGAGGAATTTGTGGAATTCTGGGGTCTGCAGAATGTTCTGGTTTCAGTTATAGAAAATGGTTTGGTTTTCAATTTTTGACCTTTTCCCCCTCTTTTTTTTATTGTTGTATATGTGATTGTTTTTTTTCCTTTGCTATGTATAGCCTAAAATAAAGGGCCTTTTTTAAAACTCTGTCTCTCTCTCTGTGTCTCTGTCTCTCTCTCTCTGTTTGATCTCTCTCTCTCTGTGTGTGTCTCTCTCTCTGTCTCTTTCTCTGGTCTCTCTATTTCTCGTCTCTGTGTGTCTCTCTCTCTCTCTATCTGTCTCTCTCTGTGTGTGTGTCTCTCTCTCTCTAGTCTCTCTCTAGTCTCTCTCTCTGGTCTCGTTCCCTGTGTCTCTCGCTCTCTCTCTCTGGTGACCTTCTATGTCTCTCGCCCGCAGGTTAACGGCTGTCGTGGCTCTTCCATTTTACTGTGCGAGCCTCATCGAGACCGTTCAGGTGATTATGGATGATTGGTTACTGACCAGCTCATTTATCGGTCTCTTCAGGATCTGCTCTGATCTTTCAGCTCTTCTCACTTCCTGTTTGTCCTCAGAGCGAGATCGTGCGGGACGACTCGTCCTCCGGGCTGTTGGACTGTATCCGTGAGGGTGTGGCCCGGCTGCTGGGCGTCGGCGCTCCCCACAGCCGCCGTCTGCTTCCTCTCAGCTGCCTGCTCCTTCCCGCCGCGGTGCACGCCATCCTGCGCTACGCCGTGGCAGCGGTCATCCAGCGGGTGGCGCTGTGGCTGCACCAGCGGGGCCGGAAGCAGCGAGCTAACCCCTCCAACCCTCTGGACGCCTACTTCCCTGAGCTGGCGGCGGCGTGGGCGGGGTCTCTGGTCGCGGACGTGATGTTGTTTCCTCTGGAGACGGCGCTGCACCGCCTTAGCCTGCAGGGCACGCGCACCATCATCGACGCCACCGACGGAGTGGTTGCTGCCGTTTCCGGCGGCAGCCCGCTGGTTCTTCCTGTCAACACGCAGTATGATGGATTCTCTGACTGCCTCCACTCCATCCGCCGCAAGGAGGGCAGGACGGGCTTCTACCGCGGCTTCGGGGCGCTGCTGGCTCAGTACACGCTGCACGGAGCACTGCTCGCCGCCGCCAGGACACTGCTACGGGTGCTGCTGCTGGACGCCAAGACCAGCTAGGTGTTACCATGGACACGCAGCATCCCTTTCTGATGCCATGACAACGGGACACTTCTCAGTTACTGAGACTAAACCACGTGATATTTGATTGGTTGATGGAACTGATCATGTGACTATTTCTACCATTTTAAAAGAACCCGGTCACCACAGAAACCACCTGGATGTCCATAGCAACCACAAAGGACGCCCGTGACCCTTCCTGATCTCCTGTCCCCCTAATCGCCATGGTGTGTTGCCATGGAAACTGCAGCATGTTTGTGTTTAAATACTGTCAGCTGATGCCATGTTGTGACCATAAACAAACACTGGTAAATGTAAACAAACAATTGTTTGTAATGTGTAAAAATAAAGACTTAAATTATTTGTGACTGAAAAAATAAAAACATTTAAATGGACTGATGTTTACCTGCTTTTGTTTACCTGTAAACATCCGTCGCCTTCGTTTCACTGATGATTTACTCGCCTGCAGCAGGTTCTGTTCTGACGTGACATGGAGTCCTCCAGGTTTCAAGCTGGGCCGCGTGGTCAGCATCTACATGTGGATCCAGGACTGGGATGATCCAGAACTTTGTTTTCAGGATTTATTGTGTCTGGAACCAAAGATTTATTTGTTTGTATTTTTTAACCTTTAATTTACCAGAGATTTAAAAATCTCCAGGGATGTCAAGGGACCCGGGCCAGCAGCATTCCAGCTTTAGTCCGCAATGTTAGGACCACCGGATCAGTCCAAGAACCAATCCAGACCAGGAACCAGTCCAGTATAGGAACCAGTCCAGGAACCAGTCCAGTCCAGGACGCAGTCCAGTATAGAAACCAGTCCAGTATAGGAGCCAGTCCTGTTCAAGAATCAGTCAAGTCCAGGAACCAGTCTAGTGAAGGAACTGGGCCATTCCAGGAACCAGTCCAGTATAGGAACCAATACAGGAACCAGTTCAGACCAGGAATCAGTCCAGTATATAAACCAGTCCAGTATAGGAACCCGTCCAGTATAGGAGAACCAGTCCAGTCCAAGAACCATCCCAATTAAGGAACCAGTCCAGTCCAATAATCTGTCCAGTATAGGAACCAGTCCAGTCCAAGAACCAGTCCATTATAGGAACCAGTCCAGACCAGGAACCAGTCCAATACAGGAACCAGTATAGAAACCAGTCCAGTATAGGAACCAGTCCAGGAACCAGTCCAGACCAGGAACCAGTCCAGTCCAAGAACTAGTACAGTATAGGAACCAGTCCAGTCCAAGAACCAGTGCAGACCAGGAACCAGGAGCAGGAGGCCTTGTATCTCCTTCATTAGTGTGATGCAGCTTCCATGAAACTCTGAGTTTGACGGACGTCATTGATCAGAAGGTTTTGATCAGATGGGGGACATGTTGGTCCAGGTTCCTGCAGCGCTGCTGGAATCTGCTGCTTCCAGAAGCTTCTGATTTACATCTGAATGAGAATTACTGACACGGATCTGAAGTGAAACGATCCGTACCCCCCGGATCAGTGTGTGTTTTAATAAATAGAAAATCCTGTGAAGACTGGATGGATATTTATCGTTTCTCTGGCGGGAAACTGGAAGTCTTCTTCATGTGAGAATGTCCGTGTTCTTAAGCCAGTAAACGTCCTGCACAGATTCATGTTTCCTACACGTCTTTACTGGAAGTGTGAAGAGTAACGCCCCCTACTCCAGCTCTGTCCAGACACCTGGACTCAGGATTACAACCGTTGTGTGTGAATGGGAGTAAAAGGTTCTGGACACGCAGGATTTACAAAAACACTGTCAGGTCGGTGGATCCACTCGACTACTCGGATTTGGTTCGTGGTGACAGCTTCGTCCTCTTCCTGGATCTTTGTAAGCCTTCAACTCGGCTGAACATGAGTTTATTTTTCAGGCTTTGGAGACTGTAAGGATGTTAAAACCCTCCAGCGAGGAGATGTGGTACCAGGGACGTCCTCTCTCTACATCCATTCTTACTTTGTACAGAAACGTTTGTGACAGCAGGAGGGACTTCTGGTGAGCCGGGCATCAGCCGGCTGGCCGATGACACCACAGCTTTCCTAAAGGATGCTAATCAACTTCCTGTTGCTCTTCGTGTAACAACGGACGTTCTGAGGCGTCTGGTTTATACCTAAACCTAAAAAACTGGATTTCTAGCAATTAAAGCCATTAGCAACATTCAGACTGACAGACCTCGGCCCTGTGATCCACAAAAATAAAAAAAAATTTAGATGTTCCTCAAGTTTTATTCCACTTATACAAAAAGCTGAAAAGAAGCTCAACCAGTGGCTGCAAAGGGGTTTGTCTCTGAAGGGCAGAGTACTGAAGGGAGGCCCGGTCTCTCCGTACATACGATAAAACATGACGAAGGTGTTTAACGAAGGAAAGCTGTTGTGGTGAATAATTAGGAACCAGGTGGCTTCATTTTCTGGATGTGTCCACTTTAAATAACATTTAAAAAGAATTGGGCCAAACATTTTGTAGAAATCCTTTCTCTGCCTGGAACTTTATACCACATTTGGTTTTCTCTGGTTTTGGTGGCTTTAACTTTATCTTGAATTGTAATGATAATGTTGACAAGCTCCCTGTGAAGCTTCCGTACTTCCATACGCAGCTCCTATTAGCATGGTGTTTATTTAGAAGCATAAATACTTCGTCTGGAACAACAGAGACTTCATTTAGAAATACTTCAATTCTTATTGAGAACCGGGTACGAATGGGATTGTACTGGCGGTTAATGGGGACGGCATTTCGGTACAATGACTTCCGTTACATTCGGCCCCAAAGAATTCTCCTTCATAATCCGAGCCGAGCCGTTCCTTCAGGAATGTTATTAAAAACCCAGAAACACGCTTCGTGTTAGCGTCCCGGCGGCAAAAATTTGGTCAATGTCTTCTTCTGTTTACAATATCCCCAAAAAGAATGACAAATATTTCTTTTTAAATAAACCTTTTCATTCAGTTAGCTAAAAGTTTCATATATAAATATTATATTGTGGAAATTGTAGAAAGAAAGCGAAGAGCCAATTTCTCACTTCAACTACACAACTCGTGTCGTTTTATTCAAAACAGAAGAATAGAGTTTTTTTGGAAAACAATATGGAGGTGCCCGTGGAGAGAGAACACAGGAAACCCCAGATACTGTCTTGGGGTTACCGGGCAACAGTGAACAACCTGCTATAACGTGAAACACCTGTCTATATTATTGCACGGTGAATTATGTAATTACGAGTCCACTACACACGTCCCCCCAGAATTCACCGTGGCAGACACAAAACAGGAACCAACATGAAAAAGAAAGAAAAATCAACGAGGCGGCGGCCGGATCACACGACCGGAACGAGTCCGCTGAACAATAGCAGGGACGGGGACCTCTGCAGGAGAAGGTCCCGAGGTAACAACAGAAGGCAAGCAGGTATGGGACGGGGAGACCTGCAAGGGGTCACCTGGGGACACAGGACCGGTCGGAGGACGTCCCCGTCGCGGAGGTTGGGCAATCCCAACGGGTCCGTTCAAATCCAGGTGAGCCAGCTTGAGGCGGTCCACTGAAATGCGCTCTGCCTTACCGCCCATGTCCACCACAAAGTATTTATTCCCCGCCTCTAATACCCGGAAAGGGCAGTCATAAGGACGCTGCAGTGGCCCACGATGAGCATCATGGCGAATGAAGACAAAATCTGCGGACTGTAGCCGAGGGGAAATGTAGGACTACGGCAGGCCATGCTGGGAGGTTGGAACAGGAGCAAATAGCTGCGCTTTATCCGCGAGGACCATGCGTTGGTGGTTCGCAGACCACGGGGTCGTAACATCAGGAAAAAAATCCCCAGGGACCCTCAGAGGCTGGCCGTACACAAGCTTCGCAGACAAAGCCTGGAGGTCCTCTTTAGGGGCAGTCCTGAGGCCCAACATGACCCATGGGAGCTTATCAACCCAGCTGCTGTCCCTGAGGCTGGCCCGGAGAGAGGCCTTCATGGAACGATGGAAACGTTCACACAAGCCATTAGCTTGTGGGTGATAGGCCGTGGTACGGTGGAGTTTCACCCCTAAGCCGTTTGGCACCGCGTTCCAGAGCTCCGAGGTGAACTGTGAGCCTCGATCCGAGGAGAGATCAGATGGGGTACCAAAGCGGGTCACCCAAACACCAATGAACGCCCTTGCCATCTCCGCAGCAGTAGCTGATGTTAGCGGAGCAACCTCAGGCCAGCGGGTCATCCTATCCACCATGGTAAGGAGGTAAGTGAAACCAAGAGAGGGAGGAAGGGGGCCAACCAGGTCCACATTCACATGGTCGAACCTCCTTTCCGGCACTGGGAATAGCGCCAGTGGAGCTGCAGTGTGGCGGTGAACCTTGGAACCTTGACAGTCCACGCAGGTGTCCACCCAGTCCCGCACGTCCCTCTTTAGACCACGCCAGACAAACTTGGATGCTACCAAACGCTGGGACGGTTTCCTACCAGGATGAGAAAGACCATGTACCGCATCAAACACATGACGTTTCCAGGTGGTCGGTACAATGGGCCTTGGACAACCGGTGGAAACATCGCACAACAGAGTGAAGCTGCCCTCACAAAAGGAGACATCCTTCAGCTGAAGGCTAGTAGCCTCGGTCCTGAGCGACTGGACCATCGGGTCGGAGGTTTGATCGGCTGCCATGCGGGCGTAATCGAGCCCCAGGTGGACGACCCCAGCCAAAGCGTGGGAGAGGCAGTCTGCAACAACGTTGGTCTTGCCCGAAACATGTTATATGTCCGTGGTGAACTCTGAGATGTAGGACAGTTGCCGTTGCTGTCGGGCAGACCAAGGTTCAGATGCCTTAGTCATGGCAAACGTGAGGGGTTTGTGGTCGACAAAAGCAGTAAACCGCCGGCCCTCCAGCAACGAACGTAAATGTCGGACAGTGAGGTGCAGTGCAAGCAGCTCCCGGTCGAAAGTGCTGTATTTGCGTTCATTGGGGCAGAGCTGCCGGCTGAAGAAAGCGAGGGGTTGCCAAGCGCCGGCCACCCACTGCTCATGTACAGCACCCACCGCATAGTCAGAGGCATCCGTAGTGATTGCGATGGGAGCCTCGGGTGATGGGTGAGCGAGCATAGTAGCATTGGCCAAAGCGGTTTTGGCATCAGTGAAAGCGGCCATCCTCTCAGTGGTCCAGTCCAGCAACTCCTTGGGGGACCTGCCCTTCAAAACCTCATGTAGTGGTCGCAGGAGAGCTGCAGCTTTGGGAATGAAATGGTGATAAAAGTTCACCATACCCAGGAACTCCTGAAGGGACCGCACCGTAGCCGAGCGTGGGAAATCCAGCACCGCTTGTATCTTAGATGGGAGCGGGACAGCCCCATCCTTGGTGATCCGATGACCTAAGAAGTCAATGGTCGTTAAACCAAACTGACATTTGGCTGGGTTGATGATCAGTCCGTGCTGGTTGAGACGGTCAAAGAGGGTTTGCAGGTGTGACAGGTGTTCGGCAACTGATGTACTAGCCACCAAAATGTCGTCCAGGTACACGAAAAGAAAGGGCAGGTCGCACAGAACAGAGTCCATAAGACGTTGGAATGACTGGGCAGCGTTTTTAAGGCCAAATGGCATTCTCAAAAACTCAAACAGTCCGAAAGGGGTAATCACGGCTGTTTTGGGGACATCTGAAGGGTGTACTGGGACCTGGTGATAACCACGGACGAGGTCCACCTTGGAAAAAATTACTTTACCAGCCAGGTGCGACGAAAAGTCTTGGATGTGAGGCACCGGGTAGCGGTCCGGTGTTGTAGTCTCATTCAACTGGCAGTTATCACCGCATGGGCGCCCCCCACCGCCGGGCTTAGGAACCGTGTGGAGAGGCGAAGACCAAGAGCTGTTTGAGTGGCGGATAATACCAAGGCGCTCCATGCTGCCGAATTCAGCTTTGGCGATGGCTAGCTTAGCTGGGTCCAGGCGCCTCGCACGGGCGTGGACTGGTGGGCCGGTGGTAATAATGTAATGCTCCACTCCATGTTTGGGAGAGGTGGACGAGAAGGTGGGCTGCGTAAGTGCCGGAAATTTAACTAGCAGGTGATGGAACATGTCAGCCTGCGGGAGCATCGCTGAAAGTCTGAAAGAGTCTAAAGCCCTCAGGACGCAGTCAAAAGAAGAGAAGGTGGTGGCGTGAACCAAACGACGGTTCTTAACATCTACCAGCAGGCCATACTCACACAGAAAGTCTGCGCCCAAGATGGGGACTGCCACTTTGGCAGTAATGAAGTCCCAGTGAAATCGTTGACCGCCAAAACACAGTTCTACCTTACGGGTACCCAAAGTTTGTATGGGAGTACCGTTGGCGGCCTGTAGGGGGGGCCTTGTCCCCCTGCTAGAATGTCCAGTCTAGATGCGGGCAGGACGCTCCTCTGCGCGCCAGTGTCGCACAGAAAACGGTGCCCCGAGATGACGTCATGTATGAACAGCAGCCTGTCAATGGAACCGGCACTCATGGCTACTACTGAGCGCCGGTTCTGGCGTTTTCCGTCCCTGTGTAGCCGCAGTGAGCACGACAGCGCTTGGCCTTGGATCCAAAACGTGCATGATAATAACACCAACTCTGTCCGGAGTGGTGGTGGGGGGGCACCGTCACTGCATTAAGCGCCATGTCGCCGGAGACCGTTGCAGCAGCAGAGAAATCCGTGTCCGGTGCCGCAGCTGCAAAGGTGGCGAGTGCAGAAGGAGCCAGTCCGTGGTGTCGGCTTGCCAGAAAAAAACAATCGGCTTCTTCAGCCAGGGCACGGCAGTCCGTGATGCTGGTGTTAGCCAAAGTGGCTTGTACTGGGGAAGGCAGCTGTCTCAGAAAGCGTTGGACGAAGAGGAAATCTGGTGTATGGTCCCCCAAGAGATCCAACATCCTGTCCATGAGCTCGGAGGGTTTACTGTCACCCAGACCCTGCAACGAGAATAGACGACTGGCCCGCTCGGCATTGGAGAGTTCAAAAGTCTTGAGCAGGTGAGCTTTGATTGCAGCATACTTATTGTCCGCCGGTGGGTTCTTTAAAAGACTGACTAATCTCGTGACTGTAGCACTGCTGAGCGCCGCAACAACATAGTAGTACTTGGTGGCGTCCACAGTAATGTCACGCAAGGCGAACTGTGCTTCAGCCTGGGCAAACCACGCCGAGGCAGACGACTCCCAGAATTCTGGCAGCTTCAGAGACACCGCGTTCGTATTCATCGTCGATCAGGGAGTTTGTGGAAAATGTCCACATCGGGGTCACCAGTGTGGAAATTGTAGAAAGAAAGCGAAGAGCCAATTTCTCACTTCAACTACACAACTCGTGTCGTTTTATTCAAAACAGAAGAATAGAGTTTTTTTGGAAAACAATATGGAGGTGCCCGTGGAGAGAGAACACAGGAAACCCCAGATACTGTCTTGGGGTTACCGGGCAACTGTGAACAACCTGCTATAACGTGAAACACCAGTCTATATTATTGCACGGTGAATTATGTAATTACGAGTCCACTACAATATATATATATATATATATATACAAATAACAAGAAAACCATTTCTATATGGATCTCTTCATTTGCTTCATTTTTTCCACTCCCCTAGTAATCTTAATGTAATTTTGTTCATCATGGTGTATACCTCATACAAGCAGCAACCTGGGCTGCTAAAATGTGAAGCCTGTGCAGAAGTGCTAAAAGTTGCAGTTCCCCCCTCATCCACTAGGGGCTCCAAAACAGAACAAATCCCCATAGACTCCCATGTTAAAAAGACCAACTTCACTGCAGAATAAACATGTTTAAAGCCATCCATCCATTTTCTTCCGCTTATCCGGAGTCCCAAAGCAGGGAAACCCAGACTTCCCTCTCCCCAGCCACATTTACCAGCTCATCCAGAGGGATCCCGAGGCGTTCCCAGGCCTGTATTTGCGATCTTGTTCTTTTGGTTACTACCCACAGCTCATGACCATAGGTGAGGGTAGGAAAGCTCCCTCTTCACCACTACAGACCGATGCAGAGTCCGCATCACTACAGACGCCGCACCGATCCACCTGTCCATCTCCCGCTCCATCCTTCCCTCACTCCTGAACAAGACCCGAGATACATGAACTCCTCCACTTGGGGCAGGACCCTATTGCAGACCCGAAGAGAGCACTCCACCGTTTTCTGGCTAAGGACCATGGTCTCGAATTTAGAGGTGCTGATTGTCATCTCAGCTGCTTCACACTCAGCTGTGAATCGTTCCAGTGAGAGCTGAAGATCACGGCCCGATGAAGCCAACAGAACTACATCATCTGCAAAGAGCAGAGACCCAATCCTGAGGCCACCGAACCGGATCCCCTTAACACTTCGGCTACACCTAGAAAATCTGTCCATAAAGGTTATGAACAGAATCGGTGACAGAGGGCAGTCTTGGCAGAGTCCAACCCTCACTGGAAACGACTCTAACTTACTGCCGGCAATGCGGACCAAGCTCTGACACCAGTCGTACAGGGACCGAACAGCTCGTACAAGCAGGTCCAGCACTCCATACTCCCGGAGTACCCCCCACAGGAGTCCCTGAGGAACACGGTCAAATGCCTTCTCCAAGTCCACAAAGCACATGTAGATTGGTTCAGCGAACTCCCATGCCCCCTCAAAGACCCTGAAGAGGGTGTAGAACTGGTCCACTGTTCCACAACCAGGATGAAACCCACACTGCTCCTCCTCAATCCAAGGTTCGACTATCCGACGGACCCTCCTCTCAAGCACCCCTGAATAGACCTTACCGGGGAGGCTGAGGAGTGTGATCCCCCTGTAGCTGGAGCACACCCTCCGGTCCCCCTTTCTGAAGAGGGGGACCACCACCCCAGTCTGCCAGTCCAGGGGAACTGTCCCCGATGTCCACGTGATGCTACAGAGACGTATCAGCCAAGACAGCCCGGGAACTGTCCAATGAGCTTCAATTCAGTTCTTCAGAAACCTACGGATGATGTCACAGAGGCTCCGCCCATCTTTTATATACAGTCTATGACCTCATATGTTCATGTGTTGTATACTTGTTATTGTTAAATAAAGATTAAAAAAAAGAAGAAGCTGATTTTCCATCTTAACTGCAGTCAAGTGGAAAGCCTACGGAAGTTCTGGATTGTTGACCTCTGGGTCAAACTGATGGACCGGGCAGATGATTATGGTTTGAGGACTCTGCTCAGTGGTTTGAGGCTGGAAGATGCATCGGTGGGATTTGTCTCTGTTCTCTGTGACTCCTGCTGCCAGCCTGCTTTCCAGATGTGTCTCTATAGGATAGGGCTATTCAATTCGGCCCTACGAGGGCCGCAATCCAGCAGGTTTTCCATGTATCCCTGCTTCAACACACCTGACTCAAATTAAATGGATCTAACAGCCAATCAAGTTCTGAACAATGACTAATTAATTTGAGTCAGGTGTGTTGAAGCAGGGATACATGGAAAACCTGCTGGATTGCGGCCCCTTTGTAGGGCCAAATTGAATAGCCCTGCTATAGGAGCTGCATCCCAGGAAGAAATAGACCCCGCCCTCTTTTACACAAGCCCCGCCTTCTCCTTTCACCTGCAGGAAGCTGACGAGCTGAGGAATGACCTCCCTCCCTGCTGGAGATGCTGGTTGCTGATGCAGAGACATCCACCAGCAGAGGCGGTCCTAGCTAGTTTTGCGCCTTAATTTGAATTCAGTGCTCAAACTGTAGCAAATTTTTCAACGTGGGTCTTTCACCCTGTTTACACCTGGCACACACACACACACACACAAACACCTGACAAGTCCTGCGAAGATGTGGCTACAGAGGTAGATGGTTCCTCCTCATCAGACTCCAGGAGCATCTCAAAGGTGCTTCTTCATTTTGGCCAGTGGGAGCTGCTCCAAAATATTTCAGAAGTGCCCCTAAATTTACATTTAAGATACAAAATGTACCCAATTAAAATAAACCATAATAATGCACAAATTATTATCATTTGTTAACATCCTATTAACTAAGCATAACACACTACAAATTATTAAAAAAAAACTATATTACATAAAACTTACTAAATGTCATGTCAGTGTATTTTGACATGAATGTTATATAAGTTATTAAGTTAATATAGACCCACGTTAAAACTTCCAGTCAGGACGTCCTGGTGTTTACCAGCCTCTCACACTAACACAGGTCAACTTGTACTCGTGTTGTAAACACAAACTAGAATGTTGGTGAAATTAACTGCATGACTTCATGCCTCAAGTTTTAATAGTTATTTAAGTAAAGTTAAAAACCAAATACAGTCTCTTCTGTGTTTAAGTAGCAACATGTCAGCACGAAGATAAAAAGAGTATAAGCTGCTGTTTCTTTATAAGTAACATCACTCATAGAGACACACAACCTGTATACATGACACACACACAACCTGTAAACATGACTCAGCAGGAAGTTTACATGGTAATGAGGGTATTTGTCTAGAAAACTGGCTTTTTTTCATCTTGCTTAACAAAAAACCGTTCCTGTCCAACAGGATCGTTCAGTGGAGGCCAGTCGGCAGCAGCCACGTGGCCTCTGAGCTCAGCAGGGCTGTGGTCAGTAGAACGGACTCGGTTCTTGGTTCCGGGCCAGCGGACTGTGGTCAGTAGAACGGACACGGTTCTTGGTTCTGAGCTCAGCAGGGCTGTTGTCAGTAGAACGGACTCGGTTCTTGGTTCTGAGCTCAGCAGGGCTGTGGTCAGTAGAACGGACTCGGTTCTTGGTTCTGGGCCAGCGGGCTGTGGTCAGTAGAACGGACTCGGTTCTTGGTTCTGGGCCAGCGGGCTGTGGTCAGTAGAATGGACTCGGTTCTTGGTTCTGAGCTCAGCAGGGCTGTGGTCAGTAGAACGGACTCGGTTCTTGGTTCTGGGCCAGCGGGCTGTGGTCAGTAGAACGGACTCGGTTCTTGGTTCTGAGCTCAGCAGGGCTGTGGTCAGTAGAACGGACTCGGTTCTTGGTTCTGGGCCAGCGGGCTGTGGTCAGTAGAACGGACTCGGTTCTTGGTTCTGGACCATCAGCAGTTCTCAGACTGACTGTAGTAAAGCTTCTGTTCCTGAGCTGGTTTCCAGCACAGTGACTCCTGTTTCTGGTGTGAAGCTCCTTCAGACCTGAACCGACCAGGTTCCGGGTCCAGAAGGCTGGATGCCAGCTGTGGACATTTATGGTCCCTCTTCAACTTTTTGATGGTTGGATTTGGTCTACAAATGGAAAATAAAACAACAGAATTTGGAAATAATCTGATTATCCTGGCAAAGCTTTTTATTAACAAATGTAGGTTTGACTGCACATGTGATGAAGCGCGTGCAGAACTTTGAATGACGTGACACGTGCTATTTAAACATGTATGTAAACAGGAAACGGATCAATATGCAAATTCACAAAATATCAGAAAAAGTCCAAACTGTGCTGTTAGATTTTTTGTAATATTGCTGCTCATTTTCTCCTTTTATTGGTGTTTTTATACATTTGCTGTATCGCGTTTATTAAGAAAACAAAGTTTCCAGGAGGCGGAACCTTCCCCTCGGTGGCTGTTTCCGGTCGGTCCTGTTTCCTCTGCGCTCCTCCATGTGTCTTCTCTCCTGAACCGGGCTCCGTGTCTGCGTTCAGTTCGTGTGTTTGTTTATTTGTTTGTTTATCAGCCTGGTTCCGGTGAACATGCCGGGAGGCGGCAGCTCTTTGTTCTCCGGGTTCCGGGTTCTGGGTCTTTACTCCAGCCACGTGCCGCACGCGCTCCGGTACCACCAGAAGCACCGGGAGTTCTACGTGGTGACGGCGGTGGGGAGAAGCTTTCACACGTTCAACGTAAGATCTATTTGATAGATTATCGATCAGCTGACACGTCACCATCATCGATCAGCAGAGCCGGTTGATCGATGTGAAACACAAACAAGCTGATCAAAAGGAAATGTTCCGACCAAAAAAAACAAAAACAAAAAAACACTTAAACAACTTTCTGCTGCGTTTTAGAAAGTCTGGTTCTAGATGAGTTAAAGTCTGGTTCTGGATCAGTTAGAAAGTCTGGTTCTAGATGAGTTAAAGTCTGGGTCTAGATGAGTTAAAGTCTGGTTCTAGATGAGTTAAAGTCTGGTTCTGGATCAGTTAGAAAGTCTGGTTCTAGATGAGTTAAAGTCTGGTTCTAGACGAGTTAAAGTCTGGTTCTAGATGAGTTAAAGTCTGGTTCTAGATGAGTTAGAAAGTCTAGGTCTAGATGAGTTAAAGTCTGGTTGAGTTAAAGTCTGGTTCTGGATCAGTTGGAAAGTCTGGTTCTAGATGAGTTAAAGTCTGGGTCTAGATGAGTTAAAGTCTGGTTCTAGATTAGTTAAAGTCTGGTTCTGGATCAGTTAGAAAGTCTGGTTCTAGATGAGTTAAAGTCTGGTTGAGTTAAAGTCTGGTTCTGGATCAGTTGGAAAGTCTGGTTCTAGATGAGTTAGAAAGTCTAGGTCTAGATGAGTTAAAGTCTGGTTCTGGATCAGTTGGAAAGTCTGGTTCTAGATGAGTTAAAGTCTGGGTCTAGATGAGTTAAAGTCTGGTTCTAGATGAGTTAAAGTCTGGTTCTGGATCAGTTAGAAAGTCTGGTTCTAGATGAGTTAAAGTCTGGTTCTAGACGAGTTAAAGTCTGGTTCTAGATGAGTTAAAGTCTGGTTCTAGATGAGTTAGAAAGTCTAGGTCTAGATGAGTTAAAGTCTGGTTCTAGATGAGTTAAAGTCTGGTTCTAGATGAGTTAAAGTCTGGTTCTGGATCAGTTGGAAAGTCTGGTTCTAGATGAGTTAAAGTCTGGTTCTAGATGAGTTAAAGTCTGGTTCTAGATGAGTTAAAGTCTGGTTCTGGATCAGTTAGAAAGTCTGGTTCTAGATGAGTTAAAGTCTGGGTCTAGATGAGTTAAAGTCTGGTTCTGGATCAGTTAGAAAGTCTGGTTCTAGATGAGTTAAAGTCTGGTTCTAGATGAGTTAAAGTCTGGTTCTAGACGAGTTAAAGTCTGGTTCTAGATGAGTTAGAAAGTCTGGTTCTAGATGAGTTAAAGTCTGGTTCTAGATGAGTTAGAAAGTCTAGGTCTAGATGAGTTAAAGTCTGGTTCTAGATGAGTTAAAGTCTGGTTCTAGATGAGTTAAAGTCTGGTTCTGGATCAGTTGGAAAGTCTGGTTCTAGATGAGTTAAAGTCTGGTTCTAGATGAGTTAAAGTCTGGTTCTAGATGAGTTAAAGTCTGGTTCTGGATCAGTTAGAAAGTCTGGTTCTAGATGAGTTAAAGTCTGGGTCTAGATGAGTTAAAGTCTGGTTCTGGATCAGTTAGAAAGTCTGGTTCTAGATGAGTTAAAGTCTGGTTCTAGATGAGTTAAAGTCTGGTTCTAGACGAGTTAAAGTCTGGTTCTAGATGAGTTAGAAAGTCTGGTTCTAGATGAGTTAAAGTCTGGTTCTAGATGAGTTAGAAAGTCTAGGTCTAGATGAGTTAAAGTCTGGTTCTAGATGAGTTAAAGTCTGGTTCTAGATGAGTTAAAGTCTGGTTCTAGATGAGTTATAAAGTCTGGTTCTAGATGAGTTAAAGTCTGGTTCTAGATGAGTCAGAAAGTCTGGTTCTAGATGAGTTAAAGTCTGGTTCTAAATGAGTTAGAAAGTCTGGTTCTAGATGAGTTAAAGTCTGGTTCTAGATCAGTTAGAAAGTCTGGTTCTAGATGAGTTAAAGTCTGGTTCTAGATGAGTTAAAGTCTGGTTCTAGATGAGTTAAAGTCTGGTTCTAGATGAGTTAAAAAGTCTGGTTCCAGATGAGTTAAAGTCTGGTTCTAGATGAGTTAAAGTCTGGTTCTAGATGAGTTAAAGTCTGGTTCTAGATTAGTTAGAAAGTCTGGCTCTGGATGATTTAGAAAGTCTGGTTCTAGATGAGTTAAAGTCTGGTTCTAGATGAGTTAAAGTCTGGTTCTAGATGAGTTAGAAAGTCTGGTTCCAGATGAGTTAAAGTCTGGTTCTAGATGAGTTAAAGTCTGGGCCTAGATGAGTTAAAGTCTGGGTCTAGATGAGTTAGAAAGTCTGGTACTAGATGAGTTAAGGTCTGGTTCTGGATTAGTTAGAAAGTCTGGTTATGGATCAGTTAAAAAGTCTGGTTCTAGATGAGTTAGAAAGTCTGGTCCAGGATCAGTTGAAAAGTCTTGTTCTGGATCAGTTAGAAAGTCTGGCTCTAGATCAGTTAGAAAGTCTGGTTCTGGATCAGTTAGAAAGTCTAGTTCTGGATCAGTTTAAAAGTCTGGTTCTGGATCAGTTAGAAAGTCTGGTTCTGGATCAGTTAGAAAGTCTGGTTCTAGATCAGTTAGAAAGTCTAGCTCTGGATCAGTTAAAAAGTCTGGTTCTGGATCAGTTAGAAAGTCTGGTTCTGGATCAGTTAAAAAGTCTGGTTCTGGATCAGTTAGAAAGTCTGGTTCTGGATCAGTTAGAAAGTTCGGTTCTGGACCAGTTAGAAAGTAGGATTCTAGATCAATTAGAAAGTCTAGTTATGGATCATTTAAAAAGTCTGGTTCTGGATCAGTTAGAAAGTCTGGTTCTGGATCAGTTAAAAAGTCTGGTTCTGGATCAGTTAGAAAGTCTGGTTCTAGATCAGTTAGAAAGTCTAGCTCTGGATCAGTTAAAAAGTCTGGTTCTGGATCAGTTAGAAAGTCTGGTTCTGGATCAGTTAAAAAGTCTGGTTCTGGATCAGTTAGAAAGTCTGGTTCTGGATCAGTTAGAAAGTTCGGTTCTGGACCAGTTAGAAAGTAGGATTCTAGATCAATTAGAAAGTCTAGTTATGGATCATTTAAAAAGTCTGGTTCTGGATCAGTTAGAAAGTCTGGTTATGGATCATTTAAAAAGTCTGGTTCTGGATCAGTTAGAAAGTCTGGTTCTGGATCAGTGACTCAGTGCATCGTGTCTCCTGCAGGAATCAGATCCAGGGTCAGTTTTTATCTGAACTTGTGTTCTGCTGTAGGAGCCAGACAGAACCGCTGGTCCGGTTCTGATTAGATGAGCCAGTTGTGATGTCATGGTATGTGTGATCATGTGTGAGTTGTTCGGCAGCTAATCGATGGTTTATTGATCTCCTGCAGGTGAAGCGGTTGGGGATCGTTGCCGTTAGTGAGTTCTTTGCTTCTTTTCTTTTTAAACTGGATTCAGTCTGAAGGTGTTCTGATTTGTTGTCGCGCTGTGATGTAATGTATTGTGGTTACCTAGGTAACAGCCTGTCCGATGACATCACCTGCCTGGCGGCTGACAGGATGTTGGTGTTCGCCACCACTGGCCGGCTCATCTGCGCCTTCGCCCGGAACAGAGAGGTCAGAAAACTTTGATTTTCTTGTTTATTCATTTTTTAAAGAACCTGAAACAAACAAACAACAGAATCCAGACGGAAACGTGACGTCCAGATTTTTGTTTGGATTGTTCAGCTGTAGTTTTTAGTTTGAATAAAGTTTTAAGATTTGTAACGGCAGTAACAAAAGCAACCGTGTGACCACTGACTGGGTTTGACCCTGTTTGCTTGCTGTACAGGTGGTTATGCGTTATCACGGTCACAAACAGGACGTGCGCTTACTGCTTCCTCTGGGTGATCAGCTGATCTCGGCAGACAGTGGCGGTGATGTCATTGTGTGGGACGTGCAGGGTGGAGGTGAGAGGGCGTGGCGGGGCTTACCTGCAGCGTGTCTGTATATTACCCATCATGCTTTGCTCTCTGGTTTCAGACATCTACCTGCAGCTGAACTTTGACCCCAACACCTTCCAGCTGTCGGCCATGATGCACCCGAGCACCTACCTGAACAAGGTGCTGCTGGGCAGCTCCCAGGGTGCACTGCAGCTCTGGAACATCAAGACCAGGTGAGACCATAACCATGGCAACACCACATGTCCTGTTCACATCTGTGGTTAGAAAGTTTAAACACACCGTGATGATGTCATGATGATGATGTCATAGGTGTACAAATGTGTTTTATCATCAGTAAGCTTCTATTCACATTTCCTGGCTGGTCAGCAGGAGTCACCGTTCTACAGCAGGTCAGTCACATCGATCGGTAGCGATCAATCGTAGAGCTTATTAACGAAGGCATTAACAAAGTTTGTGATTGATGAAAAATCAATCTTTTCCAGAGTCCTGCAGTCGATGTAATTGGCGTTGGCACGGCAACAGGCCGCATCATCATTCACAACATCCGACTGAACGAGACGCTGATGAGCTTCACGCAGGACTGGGGACCAATCAGCACGCTGGCTTTCAGAACAGGTACACTGCATGGGGGTGGAGCCACGGTCAGCTGATGTTCCTCTCAGTCAGCTGACATTCTGCTTCTCTTTGCCTCAGATGGTCCTCCCATCCTGGCTTCTGGCAGTCCTCAGGGCCATATTGCATTCTGGGATTTGGAACGCCGTCACCTTGTAGCCCAACACAGACACGCTCACAGAACAGCTGTTGCCGCAGCAACGTTCCTACATGGTGAACCGCTGTTGGTGACCAACGGAGCGGATAACGCCATCAAGGTAAGGCTAACTTCCACAGAGTGACAGCTGGGGGGAGGAGCTATCTTACGATTTCACAATGTCATTCAGGTGTGGATATTTGACCAAGAGGGTGGAGGGGCCAGGCTGCTGCGGAGTCGTCAGGGACATAGTGCTCCTCCCACCACCATCCGTCACCATGGCAATGATGGAAAGAACATCCTCAGTGCTGGTAAAAGCTACAGAATCTGCTCCGCTCTGATTGGTTCAGGTGTTTCTATGGATACATGCAGTGCTTCTGTCGCCCCCTGCAGGTCAGGATGGGACACTGCAGAGTTTCTCTACAGTCCACGAGCGCTTCAACAAGAACCTGGGTCACGGTCGGTCAGCCCAAGTCCAGAACCATGTTCCACTGGTTTCTATGGTTACTCTACTCTACTAATGTGAGGTTAAAACTTTTTCAGGTTCCATCAATAAGAAAAAGGAGAAGAAGAAGAAGGGGTTGTTGTACGAGGAGCTGTGTCTTCCTGCCATCACGGCATTCTCCTCCGGTGGGCACTCTAACATGTTCCCATAACCCACTCCATCTGCAAAAATTCCCAATTAAGACCGGCTCACGTTCTGTCTCTGTTGATTGACAGCTGTCACTCGTCAGTCAGACTGGGACGGTATTGTTGCTTGTCATCGTGGTCGCCTAGCAACCACCACATGGAACTACCAGAGATGCACCATGGGAGCATACCATCTACAGCCACCAGGTGTCAGAAGAGATGCCATTTCCACGGTAACAGCCTCTTATTCCTTTGGTTGTCTAAGCTCCACCCCATGTTGCTCTTTCACATGACTTCCTGGTTCTGTTCTCAGGCTGTTGACATCACTTCCTGCGGTAACTTTGTTGTGATTGGCTCATCATGCGGCCATGTTGACATCTACAATTTGCAGTCTGGCCTGCATCGTGGTTGCTATGGTGACAGCGCTAAAGGTGTGTTGACCTGTTTTGGAGATAGAGGGCCTTGCTCAAGGGCCCATAGTGGTTAATTTCTTTTGGCACTATGGGGACTAGAACCCAGGTCCTCCTGACCCAAGCTCTTACTTGGACCGAGTTTATCTTATTCACCTCTCTCACTCTTAGATTAATCCCTCCATCTTTGCTCCAGCTCACAGTGGCGTTGTGCGAGGTGTTGCCACAGATGCTCTGAATCAGCTGACCCTCACTACTGGCTCTGATTGGCTGCTGAAGTTCTGGCGATTCAAAACGAGGAAACAGGAAGAAGAGTTGAAGCTAAATGCTGCACCAGCTAAAATGAAACTACACAGAGACAGGTAGCTGAAACTATGTAACTGAACAGATGGGTAGCTAACAGTTAGCATGAAACTACACAGAGACTGTAACTAAAAGTTAGCGTTATAATACACAGAGACAGGAGCTAGCAGTTAGCATTAAACTACACAGAGACAGGAGCTAGCAGTTAGCATTAAACTACACAGACAGGAGCTAGCAGTTAGCATTAAACTACACAGACAGGAGCTAGCAGTTTGCATTAAACTACACAGACAGGAGCTAGCAGTTAGCATTAAACTACACAGAGACAGGAGCTAGCAGTTAGCATTAAACTACGCAGAGACAGGAGCTAGCAGTTAGCATTAAACTACGCAGAGACAGGAGCTAGCAGTTAGCATTAAACTTCACAGACAGGAGCTAGCAGTTAGCATTAAACTACACAGACAGGAGCTAGCAGTTAGCATTAAACTACACAGACAGGAGCTAGCAGTTAGCATTAAACTACGCAGAGACAGGAGCTAGCAGTTAGCATTAAACTACGCAGACAGGAGCTAGCAGTTTGCATTAAACTACACAGAGACAGGTAGCTTAAAGTTAGCATGAAGCTTCAAAGACACAGGTAGCTAACAGGAACCTTAAGGCTATTAAGAGACAGGAAGCTAACTAAGTATGAAACTACATTGAGATGGGTAGCTAACAGTTAGCACGAGACCACAAAGAGGGAGATACCTGAGGGTACACAGAGACAAGTAGCTAATAGAGGCTACATAAACAGTGTTAGCAGAGAGCTATCATTAACCTTGTTTTCTTTGTGTCTTGTTAGTGGGATGCTAGCTTTAGCGCTGGATGACTTCACTCTGGTGGTTGTTGACATAGAAACCAGACGAGTTGTCAGGAAGTTCACGGGTCACCAAGGAAACATCAACGATATGGTGGGTTGTCATAATCAGCAGAAAATACTGCTTGTGTTTATATAGTTTTGTTAATAACCAGTTAGTACCTAGTGGGTAACCAGTAACCAATAACCAGTAGGTACCAGGGCTGCACAATTCAGAAAACAATGTGAATCACGATTCTCTGGAACAATTTTGACAAAATGATTTTTGCATTGAACTTTAACAAAACAAAAAAGACATTTAATTGGTTTTCAGGTGGAGCAGGGGGGGTCAAAGCCAAACACACCGCGGTCCAAAAAGAAAAAACTGGACCAAGCCGAGGACCGGACCGGTTCCATGTTGATTAAAAACCTTTTTAAAATGACCTTATTACACATATTGAACCTGGAATTAACAGCCTGTTAGTTCTTGCCTATAAAACAACATTAATCACTGAATAAAAAAAAAAAAGGTCCGTTCAGATCTGCTGCGTTTATTTCTTACAGCTCTATATGCACTTTTTCCAGAGTCATTTCAATTGAAAACATTCTCTACAGACTTTCCTTCACTTTCACTCTCGCTCAGTCTTTCCAAACACTCTGCAGCAGGCAGCTTCCTCCACTGAATCACGTCTTGTAACGGCGCTTTATCGTTCACCGCTTACCGCCGCGGTCTTATTACATTTTTCCAGCAGCGTTTTCTCCACTTCGTGGAATTAGTTGAAGACCACTGGAAACAGCACATCTGCTGTCATGCGTCCTCAGACATTTCAAATCCTGATTCCCACTTTTTTTTAACATGCATGGTGTTCTCATTCGGGGTGAGTAAAAGAACCTTGTATGATTTTGTGAGTGTGGATTGGGATGCTGAGATTAGAATTTTATAGAGCTCAGTTTCTACTGTTGTTAAGTGGATCTGCAGTTCTTATTGAAGTAGTGCCGTACCTGCAAGTACCTATAAAAACATCCTCTCTAGACCAGAGTTTGACTGTGATAACTGAAAACTCTGCAGTGTCTCTTTGTTAGTAAAACACAGGTAGGTGGTTAAACCACTCTTGAAAATCTATTTCAAAATCTCTTGAAAAAGAGATTTTGAATCTCAATGGGACCTCCTGGTTAAATAAAGGTTAAATAAAAAGACCCTTAGCTATCCACTCCTTGAATCTATTGCTGCTTCTATTGGGAATGAACTTCGTGTGAAAAGCAAACCACTTCACCATCCGAGTATCCGGTTAGCTCCACATTTTAACTGCTTTCTGCCATGATGTTACTGTATGTGTCATCCAGTAGGTAACCAGTCGGTAACCAGTAGGTACCATGTCAGAAACCACTAGGTAACCAGTCGGTAACCACTAGGTAACCAGTCGGTAACCACAAGGTAACCAGTCAGAAACCAGTAGGTAATCAGTAGGGAACCAGTCGGTAACCAGTCAGAAACCAGTAGGTAACCAGTCCGTAACCAGTAGGTACCCTGTCAGAAACCAGTAGGTAACCAGTCAGAAACCAGTGGGTAACCAGTAGGTACCCTGTCAGAAACCAGTAGGTAACCAGTCAGAAACCAGTAGGTAACCAGTCAGAAACCAGTGGGTAACCAGTCGGTAACCAGTAGGTACCCTGTCAGAAACCAGTAGGTAACCAGTCAGAAACCAGTAGGTAACCAGTAGGTAATCAGTCAGAAACCAGTGGGTAAACAGTCGGTAACCAGTAGGTACCCTGTCAGAAACCAGTAGGTAACCAGTCGGTAACCAGTAGGTACCCTGTCAGAAACCAGTAGGTAACCAGTCGGTAACCAGTGGGTAACCTGTAGGTAACCAGTAGGACAGAAACAGCAGACGTTTCCAGATTGTTTAGGGTTTCTAACTTTAACACTCTGAAGAAAACTCCTCATTAATCAGGTGACGGATGCTTTACTTTGACTATTTATTTTCTTTTATTTCCATGTTTTTGTTTCTGCCTCAGACCTTCAGCCCTGATGGCCGCTGGCTGGTCACTGCGGCGATGGACTGCACCATCCGTACCTGGGACCTTCCCTCTGGATGGTGAGAATGGAACATTCCAAGATAACATGATCATCGATTCAATTCACCTTTATTTATAGAGCATTAGCTTTACAACAAGGTTTTCTCAGCAATTAAAACCTACACCAGGACCAGAACCAGGTAGAAAAACCTCCATCAGGACCAGAACCAGGAAGGAAAACCTCCATCAGGACCAGAACCAGGTAGAAAAACCTCCATCAGGACCAGAACCAGGAAGGAAAACCTCCATCAGGACCAGAACCAGGTAGAAAAACCTCCATCAGGACCAGAACCAGGTAGAAAAACCTCCATCAGGACCAGAACCAGGTAGAAAAACCTCCATCAGGACCAGAACCAGGAAGGAAAACCTCCATCAGGACCAGAACCAGGTAGAAAAACCTCCATCAGGACCAGAACCAGGAAGGAAAACCTCCATCAGGACCAGAACCAGGTAGAAAAACCTCCATCAGGACCAGAACCAGGGAGGAAAACCTCCATCAGGACCAGAACCAGGAAGGACGGCCATCTTCCTGGGCCGAGGTGGAGAGAACAGGAAAAAGAGTCAACCAGCAGCAGAAAGAAGAGAAACACATGAACAACAACACATGTTACTAAAAGGAGAGTAAAGTGAGCAGAGAGGAGCCCAGTGCATCATGGGATGCCCCCCTCGGCCTCTAGCAGCAGGACTAGAGGATGGATCAGGGTCACCAAGTCAGACCTGCTATAAAATTGATCAGGAAGGAAAGTTTGAAGCCTGAAAAGGTAGAGAGGGGGTCTGCTACCTGAAGCCAGACTGGGATCCGGTTCCACAGAGAGGCTCTGAAATAGTTTATTCATCATGAAGCAGATAGCAGTGAAATGCAGTCGTACATCCATCCGAGGCCGTGCACACCCATTTACCCCTAGTAAGAAAACAAAAACCAGACGGTAATAAACAAAAAGACAATAAATAGAAACATAATGAGCCGCAGCGATGTGCTGCTACAGACCGACTACATGTACATACAGAACATTTCCAGTGTGGATGGAGCAGATATGAAGCTTGTTAAAGGGAGGAAATGACGGTGGTTCCAGCAGAAGGTCGGACGCTGGCCAGGGCCGCTACAGGGTCGAGTCCCCAGCTCCTCCAGCCGGAGGGAAGAAGCTCCTCCTGAGTCTGAGTTCGCCTTCATGAGCCTCAGACGGCGGCCAGAGCGCCGCCTCTCCACCACACCGTTGTTACGATGATGAGGGTCTCCATGATCCTGTTCCTCTGGCTGCTGGTCTCCTCATGAAGATGTCCTGGAGGGGGGAGGGTGGTACCATGGTACGCTATGCTGACCTCAGCACCCTCTGCAGGGCCCTCTGGTCCCGACCAGTCCTGGTCCCGTACCACTGGGGGGTGTTACCAGAACTCTCTCCACCACTCCAGTGGAGAACATCCTCATGATCCTCAGAGAGACTCTGAACTTCCTCAGGTGTTGCTGCCTCGTCTTCTTCACCTGGCTGTCTATGTGCAGAGTCCAGGATAGATCCTCGGTGAAGTGAAGAGTCCAGGATAGATCCTCGGTGAAGTGAAGAGTCCAGGATAGGTCCTCGGTGAAGTGAAGAGTCCAGGATAGGTCCTCGGTGAAGTGAAGAGTCCAGGATAGATCCTCGGTGAAGTGAAGAGTCCAGGATAGGTCCTCGTGAAGTGAAGAGTCCAGGATAGATCCTCGGTGAAGTGAAGAGTCCAGGATAGATCCTCGGTGAGATGCACCCCCTCTCGACCAGAGTCCCATTAATCCTCAGAGGGATGTAGTTCCTCTGCTGGCTCCTCCCATAGTCGATAATCTTCTCCTTAGTTGTGTCTACATTCAACAAAAGGGCGTTAGCACGACACCACTCTGCCAGGTTCTCCACCTCCCACTGCAGAGGACGCAGCCCTGTGGAGATCCGGTGGTGAGAGTTCGGGGGCTGGAGGTGTGCCGGCCCACCTGCACCACCTGAGTTCTGTTTGACAGGAAGTCCAGGATCCAGGCCCACAGGGTGGAGTTCAGCCCCAGGCTGAGCAGCTTGGAGTGGAGCGTGGTGGGACTGTAGTGAAAGCTGAACTAAAGTCAATGAACAGCATCCTTACGGAGTCCCCTGTGCTTGTCCAGGTGGGTGAGGGTGGTGGCAGCACCTGGAAGACGGCGTCGTCCGTGGATCTGTTTGCCGATTCTGTTCTTTTTCAATTAAACAGGAAGAGGAAGAGAAGATAAAACTGGACCAGCATGATCTCTGGTCCTCATCAGAACAATAACCTTCTTCTCCTCTCCTCAGTTTGGTCGATTGCTTCCTCGTTGCCATGGCGCCGGTGGGAGTGTCTATGTCACCGACCGGAGACTTCCTGGCAACGGCTCACGTGGACAACCTGGGCGTTTACCTTTGGTCTGAACCAATCAAAGAACAGCCTGCGATTACTGTGTGTTGAGTCTTGTATCAGCCAATCACAGTGCAGCTCTCCTCCCTCAGGACCAACCGAAGTCTGTGTGAGCCCGTGGGGCTCCGCCCCCTCCCAGCTGACTACCAACCAGCAGAGGAGACGCTGCCTGGTGTCACCGTGGCGGCTGATGAACTGGAAGTGATGTCAGTGGAAGCCGAAGATGCGTACCAGTCAGCTGAGCAGTTAGGGGCGGAGCTTGTGACTCTGTCTCTGCTTCCGGAGTCTCGGTGGAAAAGTCTGCTGCACCTGGATGACATCAAGGTGATCAATCAGCTGATGGGGCCACGTGATGGTGGTGGTTACATGTTATCATTGTTTTGATGTTGTTGATGTTTACAGAGGAGGAACAAACCCGTGGCGCCACCGGCACCTCCGCCCACTGCTCCCTTCTTCCTGCCCACGGTTCCTGGCATCACGCCTCAATTTTCGTTGCCTTTGGCAACCGATCAAGACAACCAGGTAGAACCAATCAGAGCCCAGGCCCCGCCCCCTACAGTGTTTCTGAACATCTAAATATGCTTGTGTTTCCTGTGTGTCAGTCCAAGGTTCTGTCGTGGGGTTCACTTTCCCAGAAGTCCGAGTTCAGTTCTGCTCTGGAATCAGGTCTGGAGTCCGGATCATGTGAGTCAACTCCCGCTTAGAGTAAACAACAGGTGTGATAGGTTCTTATTGTCTCTGATACCTGATCAATACCTTCCAGTCGATCTGCCACTGCGTCTCCTGAAGGAATATGGGCCAGCGGCTGTCTCTGTGGAGCTCACCTGTCTGACATCAGAGGGGGGCGGAGCCAATGGCCTCCTGCTCGCCTTCATCCAAATGATTGACAGTATGCTGGTGAGTGGGCGGGACTTTGACCTGGCTCACAGTTACCTGGCGCTCTTCCTGAAGGTCAGCCAATCAGAACACAGCTGCAGTTTTTACTGCCAAAGTCACAACTTCCTATTTACCATCAGCTGTGTTTGTTTATTTTTCAGCTCCACCTTCGCCAGGTGTCACAGGATGCTATTGCCATGGCAGCGCTGCTCCGCCTCTCCTTCCATCTGGAGGCTGGGTGGGTGGAGCTACGGTCATCATTTGACCAATCATTGTGTCTGCTGTCATACACGAAGAGTGCCCTGCTGTGACATGCACACAAACACACACACACACACACACACACAACTTTGTGAATAAAGTTTCTGATTGTTCTGTGAGTGTTGATTATTTTAGACTTTTCAGCTTCTTTAGTTCAGCTGATCAAACTGATCAGTGAGATCAGTAATCATACGTCAGAATGGAAGCCGATACACCGATGTCCTGATGGACCATGAACGCATCATAAGACAGAAGATTTTAGCAGTTGATGCTTCAGCTGCCTCCTACCAGTCATCATGGCGACAGCTGGGGTTGCCATGGTGACGGGTCAGGTTACGTGGGTGGGTCCAATCAGATGTGGAGAGAAGTTTCCCGTTGAAACCAGATGCTTCCAGCCTGAAGAACCAAACGGAGCCAGCTCTGTCAGGATGGAATCAGCTCCAGACCTCCATCTTCACGTCATCCACCAGCCGTGTTGGCCTGTGCTGGAAGAACTAGCAGGACAAGAGTGACATGGGAATGTTTTGGGAATAAAATGGAATATTTGAGGTAAAACTGGAGTATTTTAGACAGAAGACTAATGTTTTGGAAACAATATTTCAGACTTCGGAAGTCCAACACTTGGTGTAAATTCCTGCTTTAGTTTCTGATGGACGACATCTGGAACCCTCTGGTGGAAGCAAGAGATCCGGTTTTAAACATTATTCCTGGTCCACTTATTCAAAAGATTTCACCCGGATAAAAGCTATCCGGATCTGGGAATCCCGTTTTTCTTGATGGGGATCACGTAATCCGTCTTCCTTTCATCCAGTTCCCCTGGACTGGCAGACTGGGGTAAGGTCTATTCAGGGGTGCTGGAGAGGAGGGTCCGTCGGATAGTCGAACCTCGGATTGAGGAGGAGCAGTGTGGTTTTCATCCCAGTCGTGGAACAGTGGGCCAGTTCTACACCCTCTTCAGGGTCTTTGAGGGGGCATGGGAGTTTGCCCAACCAATCTACATGTGCTTTGTGGAGAAGGCATTCGACTGTGTCCCCCAGGACTCCTGTGAGGGGTACTCCAGGAGTATAGAGTGCCGGACCTGCTTGTACGAGCTGTCCGGTCCCTGTACGACCAGTGTCAGAGCTTGGTCCACATTGCTGGAAGTAAATCAGAATCGTTTCCAGTGAGGGTTGGACTCCACCAAGGCTGTCCTCTGTCACTGATTCTGTTCATAACCTTTATGGACAGAATTTCTAGGTGCAGCCGAGGTGTCAAGGGGATCCGGTTTGGTGGCCTCAGGATTGGGTCTCTGCTCTTTGCGGATGATGTGGTTTTGTTGGCTTCATCGGGCCGTGATCTTCAGCTCTCACTGGAGCGATTCACAGCCGAGTGTGAAGCTGCTGGGATGAGAGTCAGCACCTCTAACTCCGAGACCATGGTCCTCAGCCGGAAAAGGGTGGAGTGCTCTCTCCGGGTCTGCAATAGGGTTCTGCCCCAAGTGGAGAAGTACACGTATCTCGGGGTCTTGTTCACGAGTGAGGGAAGGATGGAGCGGGAGATGGACAGGTGGATCGGTGCGTCTGCAGTGATGTGGACTCTGCATCAGTCTGTCGTGGTGAAGAAGGAGCTGAGCCAAAAGGCAAAGCTCTCGATTTACCGGTGGATCTACGTTCCTACCCTCACCTATGGCCATGAGCTGTGGGTAGTGACCGAAAGAACAAGATCTCGAATACAAGTGGCCAAAATGAATTTCCTCCGCAGGGTGGCCGGGCTCTCCCTTAGAGATAGGGTGAGAAGCTCGGTGATCCGGGAGGGGCTTAGAGTAGAGCCGCTGCTCCTCCACATCGAGAGGAGCCAGATGAGGTGGCTCGGGCATCTGGTCAGGATGCCTCCTGGACGCCTCCCTGGTGAGGTGTTCTGGGCACGTCCCACTGGAAAGACGCCCCGGGGAAGACCCAGGACACGCTGGACAGACTACATCTCTCAGCTGTCCTGGGAACGCCTCGGGATCCCTCCGGATGAGCTGGTGAATGTGGCCGGGGAGAGGGAAGTCTGGGTTTCCCTGCTTAGGCAGCTGCACCCGCGACCTGACTCTGGATAAGCAGAAGAAAATGGATGGATGGAAGCTCTTTTTTCAAACATTTCCACTTCATGGAATAATCTTGTGATCACCATTAACAGGAAGCCAATAATTAAACAGAGTTGGGATGAAAGAAATTGTCTTTGTAATGGACTTTTTGGACATAAATGGAAATATTTTATCAACGTTTTCCAATACATTTATTTCTTATTTTCCTAAAATACAATTAATGAATGTTTGCAAACCGTTCCTGTACCCCTGCCTATTGTCTTACACACTGGTCTGTAATACTCTCTTGTGAACAGAAACTGCAGGACTTCATTTAATGAAAGAGCAGATTAACAAACTCATTACTACACTGTAGAAATCTCACATATTCCATCATGATGATCCACACATCAACAGCGGATTCTAAACTTTTCTCAGTGATGAAGCCCAGTCTCAGGTTACAGCACACTTCCTGTTACCTGGACGTCAGGTGAGTCACGTTGACATGATGCTGAGAGGGACAGATGCAGACTAGAAACGTGCGCGCTCTCGGATCATCCTTTAGCACGCAAAAGAAAAAATAATCCGTGTTCTCTGGGAGCTCCGTATAATTTTGTTTACTGGGGGAAAAAAACAACAACAACAAGGAACTGACGTCACGAAAGCGCTGAGTCAGCAAACCTCAACCGGAAATTAAACAAGCTGCAGTGCGCATGCGTTGCGGCTGCAACTTGGTTTCCTGATGCGGAGCAAAAAACTTGATTATATGTGTATTTATTTTTTGTTTGTTTGTTTTATTCACTAAAACTATTTACATCACGGTTTCGTCACCGAGGAGGTAAAGTGGAGCGCGTGGGACGCCGCTGTTTGTCCAACCCGGAAGTGAGGAAGAGGAGGGTGAAGTGCAGACTTCCCTGGATGGTCCCAGAGTTGCAGGTAAACATGATATCAGTCAGCTGTCCGGCGATGCCACCCTGGTCTTACCGGACGCCTCTCCGCTCCCTGCTGGTTTTAACCGGTTCAGCTCAGGAACTTCCGGTTTAAATAAAGCTGCCGGTTAGAAATAAAAACCTCTCTGGGGTTCATTTAACTACAGACCCCAGACTAGGAAGTCCATCATTTCTCCTCCTCTGCTGTAGACTAAACTAAGCTAAAATCCCGAAGGACTGCAGGTCTGTCCGGGTCCGGCATGCTGAGACCAGGACTGCAGGTCTGTCCGGGTCCTGTATGCTGAGACCAGGACTGCAGGTCTGTCCGGGTCCGGTCTGGTTCATTTCTCTGCCAGCTGTGACGTAAAGTTTCAAGCTTTCGTGGACAGACGCGGCTCACGTGGTCTCTTGTTTTCTGTCATACATGTTCTATTTGGAACAGCAGGAATATTCCCGCCAGAATAAGCATGTTCTCTGGAATCTGGTTCACGGACCGCGTTCCCTCATCTCGGCCTCTCCCGTTCAGATCTAGACAGCTTCATGGATGTCGGTGCTTCTGCTGGAAGCTTCTCTCTGTTCCTAGATCCTGTTCATGCATCTGGAGGAAAGATCTGCTTTCCTGCTGTGTGTTCGGTCTGACTGGACTAGTTTACCCGGAGACACCGCGGAGACGGTTTGGTCCTTCCAGCCCACACAGAGTCATGGGTTAGGGTTAGGGGTTAGGGTTAGGGGTTAGGGTATAACCCTCTTTAAAATGCTGTGTACCCACATGAAGCTTTTACATGGAATCAGAGAGGATGTGGACTCCAGCTGCTCTTCTTGGAAGTGGCTCATTGATCCTGGAAGATTCTGGTCTGTCTTAGTTCTCTTTCAGGATCATTTCCTCCCAGACGTTTGTCTTCCCTTCAGGAATGTTGTTCCTGGTTTTTATGGACATAAAGGAGACAAAAGATCTTCAATCTTAATTTTAGCCTATTTTCATGTTCGAATCTGCTTGTGTGATTTAGAAAACTATTTTGTGTCTATTAAATATTCCAAACCTCTAAAGCTTTAAAGACCTGAACTTCTATGAGAAACACGGCGCTGACCGGAACGTGGATCCACTCGTCCTCGTGCTGATCCACGTTTTTTAACTTCCTCTGGATGAAGGTTTTATCCTCTTCATCGCATCGATGCATCTGGACTGGAATGTTTAAATCCTGCTTTCTACCAGTTTGATTCATTTATTTACTCATCACATCAGTAGCTTCATCAGCAGAGGTTGCATCTTCTCCATGATCTGGTCCAGGATCTGGTCCAGGTCTGTCTCTGGGTTGATCTGGTCTGATGGAGGCTGCTCTGGTTCTTCTCCTGGTTTCTTCTCAGCCTGAAGCTTCACCACAAACACCAGCATCTTCTCCAGAGTTTCCTGCTGTTGGGTGTCTTTGTGTTCTGGACATCTGCAGGTCAGAGCCAATCAGAGGAGAGGATCCGCCCTCCTCTGACTACCTGGTTTTTATCTTGGTGGGGTGAATGAAGACAGGTAAAAGTCCTCCACCTGGTCATGGCCACCCGTTATCACACTGCAGCTGATCTGAACTTGATGACATCACATCTTTCTGTGCCCCACAGTGATGAAGAGGGGGCGTGGCCTCACCGTGCTGGTGGGCGGAGTCTTCTGTGTGGCAGTGATATCACTGTACCGGATGCTGGAGCTGATGCAGGGGGCGGAACCTCAGGGGGCGGAGCCTCAGCGGCGCAGCGACACACCTGGACAGGTTGAGGAAGAACATTCTTTATTTTAATATGTACACATGTAGACAAAAGTGTTGGTTCCCTTCAGTTAATGAAAGAAAAACTCACAATGGTGACAGAAATAACTTGAATCTGACAAAAGTAATAATAAATAAAAATTCTATGAAATTTAACCAGTAAAAGTCAGACGTTGCTTTTCAACCATGTTTCAACAGAACTATTTAAAAATAAACTCATGAAACAGGCCTGGACCAACAGTTTAGTCCACGAGTGTAAAACTTTGTGAAAGAAACGGGAAACGTCTGATTATTCTGACAGATATTGTGATTTATCTTTGAAATTCCAGCTTCTGTGCTGTGTGGGTGGAGGAATAAATCTCTAACATGAGATGATTTCCCCCACACCTACATGTTTCTCTACATGATCTCTGGATCACACATGCAGGTGATCCCGCTGCAGCCATGTGGGACAACATGCGTCCGTATCCAGCTGGAAATCAGACTCCTGGTCATGATGATGTTTTGACTCTTTAGGAGAAATTCTCCGGTTCTGGACATGTGTCCGTCCTCACTTCCCAGAGCGTTTAAACTCTCGTATCATGTCTGATACGACTGCCTTGGACACAGAGAGCAGCTACGACACGTTGTCATGGAAACCTGATCAGTAACATCTGTTTAGCGTTTAATGAAGGAACGAAGTGTAAATGGAACCTAAAATGACTTCTGTTGTGATTTGGTGCTGTGTACACCCACCCACCCTACACTGCCAATCACATGTTTGTATTTAGGATCTGTCCCGCCTCCAGCAGAAGATTGACAGGTTGGAGGGCCTCCTCAGGAACAACAACCGTCTGGTTGCTACACTGCGTGAGGCCGTGCTGCAGCACAAATTATGGCGCACTGGAAGAAGCGGGACCAATAGCAGCTCAGACTCCGCCCACAGCCAAGCAGGGACACCTCCTGGATGCAGGGTGGCTGAAGAGATGAAGGACAGTGCTGACGGCATCCAGGTCAGAACCAAACCAGAACCGGGTCTTCCTTCTGTGGTTCAGATGTTTGGAACATTTTATATTTTAGGTGAAACTTCTGTCGCTTAATGATGACATCACAGAAGTTAATATTTCTGTTTGTTTGTTTGTCAGCTGCTGAATGTGTATGACCTCTTGCCCTTTGATAACCCTGATGGTGGGGCCTGGAAGCAGGGCTTTGAGATCAGTTACCATGGCAACGAGTGGGAGGAGCAGCCACTAGAGCTGTTCCTGGTTCCACACTCTCACAACGACCCAGGTGGGTGAGAAACAGGTCCCAGGCTCAGGTCTTTGTGTGTGAGGTGGAGGTGTGAACTGATGCTCATTTCAGGCTGGCTGAAGACATTTGACGGATACTACCACGATCAGACACAACACATCCTCAACAACATGGTGGTGAAGCTGAACGAGGACAGCAGGTACTTCGTATTATCCACCTTACCATCTCTTCCTGTACTCTGGTACCTTCTCTTCCTGTACTCGGGTACTTTCTCTTCCTGTACTCTGGTACCTTCTCTTCCTGTACTCGGGTACTTTCTCTTCCTGTACTCGGGTACCGTCTCTTCCTGTACTCGGGTACCATCTCTTCCTGTACTCGGGTACCTTCTCTTCCTTTACTCGGATACCATCTCTTCCTGTACTCGGGTACCTTCTCTTCCTGTACTCGGGTACCTTCTCTTCCTGTACTCGGGTACCGTCTCTTCCTGTACTCGGGTACCTTCTCTTCCTGTACTCGGGTACCGTCTCTTCCTGTACTCGGGTACCGTCTCTTCTGTACTCGGGTACCGTTTCTTCCTGTACTCGGGTACCGTCTCTTCTGTACTCGGGTACCGTCTCTTCCTGTACTCGGGTACCTTCTCTTCCTGTACTCGGGTACCGTCTCTTCCTGTACTCGGGTACCTTCTCTTCCTGTACTCGGGTACCGTCTCTTCTTGTACTCGGGTACCGTCTCTTCCTGTACTCGGGTACCGTCTCTTCCTGTACTCGGGTACCGTCTCTTCCTGTACTCGGGTACCGTCTCTTCTTGTACTCGGGTACCGTCTCTTTCTGTACTCGGGTACCGTCTCTTCCTGTACTCGGGTACCTTCTCTTCCTGTACTCGGGTACCGTTTCTTCTTGTACTCGGGTACCGTCTCTTCCTGTACTCGGGTACCTTCTCTTCCTGTACTCGGGTACCGTCTCTTCTTGTACTCGGGTACCGTCTCTTCCTGTACTCGGGTACCGTCTCTTCCTGTACTCGGGTACCGTCTCTTTCTGTACTCGGGTACCGTCTCTTCCTGTACTCGGGTACCTTCTCTTCCTGTACTCGGGTACCGTCTCTTCCTGTACTCGGGTACCTTCTCTTCCTGTACTCGGGTACCGTCTCTTCCTGTACTCGGGTACCTTCTCTTCCTGTACTCGGGTACCGTCTCTTCTTGTACTCGGGTACCGTCTCTTCCTGTACTCGGGTACCGTCTCTTCCTGTACTCGGGTACCTTCTCTTCCTGTACTCGGGTTATAGATTTTATGCTTAGGTATGAGCCGTATTATTTTATTGATCAGCCTGTTTCTGCTCTACAGAAGGAAGATGATCTGGGCAGAAATCAGTTATTTCTCTAAATGGTGGAATGACATCGACGAACAGAAGCGAGCAATGGTCAAACGGTAACATCATCACTTCCTCTTCCTCATCTTTTATTTATGTCTGTGTTTCAGTTTCAAGTTAAAGTTTTTTCTGCAGCACATTTTAAATCCAGTTAAACAGAGTGCTGAACAAACTAGAGAATAAAAACACAGCTATCCCGTAGACAGAATAAATAGGTGTCAATATAAACAGTAAGAACATCGAATCATTAAATGTGTCATCTCGTGCTCTCTGATTGGTCAGGCTGGTGAAGGCGGGGCAGCTGGAACTGGTGACAGGAGGCTGGGTGATGGCGGATGAAGCCAACTCTCATTACTTTGCGCTGCTGGATCAGCTGATGGAGGGCCACCAGTGGCTGCAGACACACCTGGGTGGGTGCTTACCTGTGCGCGTTTGCCGCCCTGTCCCTGCCCACTGCCGTTTCTAACAGTGACCGTCTATTTGCAGGCATAAAGCCGAGCAGCGGCTGGGCCGTGGATCCTTTTGGCCACTCGCCCTCCATGACCTACTTGCTGAAAGGGGCGGGGCTTAGCAACATGGTCATCCAGAGGGTCCACTACACCATCAAGAAGCACTTTGCCCGGCAACAGACGCTGGAGTTTCTATGGCGACAGAACTGGGGTGAGTGACAGTCAGAACACTGAGAGAGAGAAATGTTTTTGTTTGTTCTTGAGGCTGAGAGAAAATTTTAGGACAACAAACTTGAAAACTTGTCATACCAAAGCAGAACCATTAATTACAACCCAGTCAGGTCATTTTAGGTACAGTAAAGGGCACCTGGTCCAGACAGGTGAGGCATCAGATATATAAACGTAAACATGTTGTGTCCAGATGTTGTCTGTCTTGACGCGCATGTCTCTGGAGGACGGAAACTTCCACTTTCAGTTTTACAGCAACTTATTTTTTCAAACTGGAGAAAAATCCAACTTTGAGGGAAATTAAAAGTTTGAATAAATTATGTCCAATCAGCTGCTGTTTCACTGACTCCGCCTCCTTCCTATGCCTCAGACTCCTCCTCCCGCAGTGACATCACTTGTCACATGATGCCATTTTACAGCTACGATGTGCCACATACCTGTGGTCCAAACCCAGCAATCTGCTGTCAGTTTGACTTCCATCGCCTGCCAGGGGGGCGTGTCTTCTGCCCGTGGAGAATCCCACCTCAGCCAATCACAGAGCACAACATCAAAGAGCGGTGAGTAGGGGGTTATTCAGGTTCTGATCACAGAGATTGATTGGATCCTTGTTTTAATCAAATCCTGTTTCTGATCATATCCTGGTCCCGATCGGATCCTTGCTTTGATCTGATCCTGGTTCTGATCCTGCTGTGGTCCTGTCAGAGCCCTCCTCCTGTTGGATCAGTACCGGCAGAAGTCCCGCCTCTTCCGCTCTCCAGTCCTTCTCGTCACCCTGGGCGATGACTTCCGTTATGTAGAGTCCAGCGAGTGGGACGCTCAGTTCAACAACTACCAGAAAATCTTCGATTACTTCGAGCAACACCCAGAGCTCCACATCAAGGTGAGCACCTGCGATGGGGGCGGGGCTTCCCAACACAACATCAGAACAATCATTTCAAATGTTGATAAAACAACATTTTTGCCGTCTTTAAAAAGCTCAAACACTACGGTTAGTTAATCAGCATCAGTCCAGGATCAGTCCAGCAACAGTCCAGGATCAGTTCAGGATCAGTTCAGGATGCTACTTGCAGGGATTCCAGTTCATTAAAACAGGATTTAACAAATCGTCTGTTTCAGGCGCGTTTCGGGACGCTGTCTGATTATTTCGCTGCTCTTCATCGGCGGCTGAGTGCGGCAGGAACAACTTTGCCAACGCTCCGAGGAGACTTCTTTACGTACGCCGACCGAGATGACCACTACTGGAGTGGATACTTCACGTCTCGACCCTTCTACAAACGACTCGACAGAACACTGGAGTCCACACTCAGGTGAGTTCTCTCTCAGGTTAGTCCACATTGAGGTTAGTCCACACTCAGGTGAGTTCTCTCTCAGGTTAGTCCACATTGAGGTTAGTCCACACTCAGGTGAGTTCTCTCTCAGGTTAGTCCACATTCAGGTTAGTCCACGTTCAGGTTAGTCCACATTTAGGTGAGTTCTTACTCAGGTTAATCCGCATTCAGGTTAGTCCACGTTCAGGTTAGTCCACATTGAGGTGAGTCCACATTAAGGTGAGTTCTTACTCAGGTTAGTCCGCATTCAGGTTAGTCCACGTTCAGGTTAGTCCACATTCAGGTGAGTCCACATTCAGGTTAGTCCGCATTCAGGTTAGTCCACGTTCAGGTTAGTCCACAGTCAGGTGAGTTCTCTCTCAGGTTAGTCCACATTCAGGTTAGTCCACATTCAGGTGAGTTCTTACTCAGGTTAATCCGCATTCAGGTTAGTCCACGTTCAGGTTAGTCCACATTCAGGTTAGTCCACGTTCAGGTTAGTCCACATTCAGTTGAGTTCTCTCTCAGGTTAGTCCACATTCAGGTTAGTCCACGTTCAGGTTAGTCCACATTCAGGTGAGTCCACGTTCAGGTTAGTCCACATTCAGGTGAGTCCACATTCAGGTGAGTTCTCTCTCAGGTTAGTCCACATTCAGGTTAGTCCACGTTCAGGTTAGTCCACATTCAGGTGAGTCCACATTCAGGTTAGTCCACGTTCAGGTTAGTCCACATTCAGGTGAGTTCTTACTCAGGTTAATCCGCATTCAGGTTAGTCCACGTTCAGGTTAGTCCACATTCAGGTGAGTTCTCTCTCAGGTTAGTCCACATTCAGGTTAGACCACATTCAGGTGAGTTCTTACTCAGGTTAATCCGCATTCAGGTTAGTCCACGTTCAGGTTAGTCCACATTCAGGTGAGTCCACATTCAGGTGAGTTCTCTCTCAGGTTAGTCCACATTCAGGTTAGTCCACGTTCAGGTTAGTCCATATTCAGGTGAGTCCACATTCAGGTGAGTTCTCTCTCAGGTTAGTCCACATTCAGGTTAGTCCACATTTAGGTGAGTCCACATTCAGGTTAATCCGCATTCAGGTTAGTCCACGTTCAGGTTAGTCCACATTGAGGTGAGTCCACATTCAGGTGAGTTCTTACTCAGGTTAGTCCGCATTCAGGTTAGTCCACGTTCAGGTTAGTCCACATTCAGGTTAGTCCGCATTCAGGTTAGTCCACGTTCAGGTTAGTCCACATTCAGGTGAGTTCTCTCTCAGGTTAGTCCACGTTCAGGTTAGTCCGCATTCAGGTTAGTCCACGTTCAGGTTAGTCCACATTCAGGTGAGTTCTCTCTCAGGTTAGTCCACATTCAGGTGAGTTCTTACTCAGGTTAATCCGCATTCAGGTTAGTCCACATTCAGGTGAGTCCACATTCAGGTGAGTTCTCTCTCAGGTTAGTCCACATTCAGGTTAGTCCACGTTCAGGTTAGTCCACATTCAGGTGAGTCCACATTCAGGTGAGTTCTCTCTCAGGTTAGTCCACGTTCAGGTGAGTCCACATTCAGGTGAGTCCACATTCAGGTGAGTTCTCTCTCAGGTTAGTCCACACTGAGGTTAGTCCACACTCAGGTGAGTTCTCTCTCAGGTTAGTCCACATTCAGGTTAGTCCACGTTCAGGTTAGTCCACATTCAGGTGAGTTCTTACTCAGGTTAGTCCGCATTCAGGTTAGTCCACGTTCAGGTTAGTCCACATTCAGGTGAGTTCTCTCTCAGGTTAGTCCACATTCAGGTTAGACCACATTCAGGTGAGTTCTTACTCAGGTTAATCCGCATTCAGGTTAGTCCACGTTCAGGTTAGTCCACATTCAGGTGAGTCCACATTCAGGTGAGTTCTCTCTCAGGTTAGTCCACATTCAGGTGAGTCCATGTTCAGGTTAGTCCATATTCAGGTGAGTCCACATTCAGGTGAGTTCTCTCTCAGGTTAGTCCACATTCAGGTTAGTCCACATTTAGGTGAGTCCATATTCAGGTTAATCCGCATTCAGGTTAGTCCACATTGAGGTGAGTCCACATTCAGGTGAGTTCGCATTCAGGTTAGTCCACGTTCAGGTGAGTCCACATTCAGGTTAGTCCGCATTCAGGTTAGTCCACGTTCAGGTTAGTCCACATTCAGGTGAGTTCTCTCTCAGGTTAGTCCACATTCAGGTGAGTCCACATTCAGGTGAGTTCTCTCTCAGGTTAGTCCACATTCAGGTTAGTCCACGTTCAGGTTAGTCCACATTCAGGTGAGTCCCTGTTCTGGTGATAATTTTGTGTTTTGACTCCTCTCACCTTTCCTCTCCTGCAGAGCGACTGAAATCCTCTACAGCCTCACGCTAGCTGAAATGCGTCGTTTCCATGGTGACGGACACCTGGTTGCAGATTTTCCAGCACGTGAACACTTCCAGCGACTTACAGCGGCAAGGCAGAGCCTGGCGTTGTTCCAGCACCACGACGCTGTCACCGGCACGGCCAGAGACCCGGTGGTGGTCGACTATGGCATCAAGTGTGTACTTTCTGTTAGCCAGCATGGTATGGTTTTAGTGTCGGTTACAAAATGGTTATTACAACACAGACACCAACATTACCATGATAACGCCTTTTCAATGGTTATCAATTTGATCAATTATAAGATTATAATTATGCTGACAAAAAAAATGCGGAAATCTCACTATTTCTTTTGTATTCTTATCTTGTGCTAAGTGCTAAAAGGTAGCCTAGCTAAAACAAAAACACTGTTGAATCATATTGATGTTGTGTAGAATATCAAGCACATTACAGTTTATTAGCATTAGCATGTTACAAATATACAATAATAATAATAATAATAATAATAATAATAATAATAATAATAAATATATCAGATCATAAATACAGTTTATTTATAGGTGCCTTTCTTGAAACTCAAGGTCACAGTACCAATAAATTCAAGGTAAACAAACAGTAAATAATGACAAAGCAATTGAAGTGGGATAAATATCAAAACAAACATTATTTGATTAAAGGTCCATTTCTGCTCCCTTACGTACATAAAAAGCGATGTCTGTCAAACGTCACACGTCGCCGTCCTCATACTTCCATGCATATTTTGCCATGGTTAAGTCAGTTCCTCCACCAGGGGGCGATGCTGAGTTCAGACGCCGGTTAACAGCCGTAATGCGTTGCTATAAAGTTCCTTCCAACCACCCAACACGCCCTAAAGACTCACATATAATCTTTATTCAAAAGTTCATGCAATTTCTACAGTTGTTGCCCTCGTCTTCATTCTTCTTCTCCTTTTTTGTTTTCTTTCTTTTATAGTTTGTTTCTTTTGCTGGTCACGTCAGCTATTCTGTTCAACGCTGCTCTTGCGATTTCCGGTGGTATTGCTCCGTCTTTTGCGTCAAGCGGCGTTTAGCTAAGCTCCCTGAAAACAAACCAAATTATGTACAAAACCGATGCAGAAAGTAGACGTGTTTTGTACTAGTTGTAGTTTTTTTGGAGGGTTTTCTGAGGACAGCGTACAGAAGAGAGTTACGATAGTCAGGTTCGAGAGGTAACTAGACTGAACTAGTACGGCAGCAGTGTGAGGCAGGGATGTAGATGCTTGATTCTACGGAGATGAAAGTAAATTGCCCAGATTATATTATTGACATGGGGAGTGAAGGAGAGTGTGTTATCCAGGATGACACCCAGGCTATTAGCCTAAAGGGATGGAGAGATAGGGGAACTGTCAATGGATATCGTGAAACTGCAAGGTTTGGTTAAAGTGGACTTTGTACCAATAAGCAACATTTCTGTTTTATCATTTTTTAATTTAAGAATTAATGCCATGATTTTATTTCAGTGAGGCATTCAGAGAGGGAAGGAGGGAGGATTGAGTCATGTTTACTAGAAATGTAGAGCTGGGTGTCATCCGCATAGCAGTGGATATAATGTTTCCAGAAAATAAATCGAAGGTGGAGTATGTAGGTGATAAACAGCAGGAGACCCAGGACAGAGCCCTGGGGTACACCTGTGGTGACTGGGAGTGGGTGGGTTGTGAAAGATTTTAAAATAATAAACTGAGTGTGGCCAGAGAGATAAGACTTAAATGGTCTGTACTTATATAGCGTTTTTATCCAAAGCTCTTTACATGTACGTCACATTCACACACACATTCACACACTGATGGCGGAAACTGCCATGCAAGGCGCTCGACCACGACCCATCACGAGCAATTAGGGGTTCGGTGTCTTGCTCAGAGACACCTCAACATGAGCTTGACCAGGCCGGGATAGAACCAGCAACCCTTGGGCTACAGGACGACCACTCCACCCACTGAGCCATGCCGCCCCCAACTTAACCAAGCAAGGGGAGTATAAGTGATGCCAACACAAAGCAGTCTGGTCTTTCTAGGAGAATGATGTGTGAAATGGTATCAAACGCCATACTCGGGTGTAGCAGAATGTGAAGGGAATCAGATGGGAATCAGCAGCCAGAAGGTGATTATTTGTAATTTTTTGAAGCAGTTTCAGTTGAATGGAGAGAGCGGAAACCAGACTGGAATTGTTCGTAGAGGTTAGTGTTTAAGAGATGAGTATGCAGCTGAAAAGCTGCAGTTTTATAGTGTGGAATATCAAACACATTGCACTTTGTTAGCATTAGCTTGTTAGCTATGTACAGTTGTAATATGGAATATCAAACATGTTACACTTTTTAAGCATTAGCTTGTTAGCCATGTAAAGTTATAGTGTGAAATATCAAACACAATGAACTTTGTTAGCATTAATGTTAGCATAAATCAGGGTTAAAACCAATCAAGATTAACATTAGCATGTTAGCATGTTTGGAAGACAACAGAAAAAAATGATCTAGTTAAAGTATTGTTTTTCCAATCTAATTTATTTATTGAGCACTTTAAACACAACACTGTTGACCAAAGGGCTGAACAATAAAACAAATAATTTACAAAACATGTCTCCAAATACGCTAAAACACAGGCCGAAAACATCAACAGTCAAGAAATTATAAAATGACCAAAAACAATTAAACCTAAAAAAAACATAAAGCATCAGCTCAGCTGGTGTTAAGTGGGTGTTTAGAAGAGTTTAAAACCAGCGAGGAGGCCTGTTTTATGCTTGAAGGCTGCTGGTTCACAGCCCGATCGCCTCTAAGTTTCAGCCTCGTCTCAGGAACCACCAGGAGTCCTGACAGAGTGTAGGGCCGGAGCAGGGAGATAAAGATGGTGGTGCTAGACCATTCACGGATTTTCATGTTAAAAGATAAACTTTAAAATGGACTCTACACCAACAGGAAGCCAATGAAGTGAAGCCAGAACAGGAGAGATGTGTTCTGACTTGCAGGTGCTGTCAACAAGCAAGCAGCTGCAGCAGCTGGGCTAACTACATCCCGAACGCTACAGTAGTCCAACCACGTTATAAACACGTGAACGAGTTTCTCAAAACCCCTTTTTTAGTAACACTGGCATAATTTTGGCTAGTTTCCTCAACTGACAGAAACCGGACTGAAGCACGTTATTGATCTGTTTTTGTTTGTTGACCATATGGAAGGAATGAATAACTAAACAGATGTTCAGTGTTAGCATCTGAAGATGAAGAGGGCTAAACAGTTTGAAGCAGTTAAAACTAGGAAGTGTTGACTTTTGTTTTGGTCTCTTAAAAATGGCCTGGTTAGTGTCAAAAGACCTCTGAAGCTTCTTTAGCTTATGCATTTTTGTCTGATTTTTCCCTTCATGCTCTCTGTTGAAGGACATTTGGCGACTAGCAGCCATGACAGGTACCCACTTATTCAGTGTGATCGGTTGAAAATTAGCATTGTTAGGATCAGTGTGTCATCTTACTCATTGGTTTAGTTTTTCCATCTAACATTTACTTTCCATCTTTCCCATTTAGTTATTGTGTTTTATGTTGGCATGTTTTTAGCATGTTTTTACTGTGTAGTTGTGTTCAGCTTGATGACTCTCAGCTCCACAGCACCACGTCTGACTGAAAGTTTGTTTTATAGGCTGTTTCACGCCATGTTGAACCTGCATCAGGTGCTACAGAGCTCCGCCCACTGGCTCATTCTGTTGGACAAGAACCAGTACCACTACGACCAATCACAACCCTTCCTAAAGATGGTGAGGTGTGGCTCAACCCTGTGTTTATATTGTGATGTTATCAGGACGCAGTTTCTAAGACAGCACAGTTCTCAGGTGTGTTTGTTCAGGTTAGGGTTCCACATGTTCAACTCAGATATTCTACAGGTACCGATGAGGGTCATATGGGTTCTGATCATAGTTCTACAGGTACCGATGAGGGTCATATGGGTTCTGATCATAGTTCTACAGGTACCGATGAGGGTCATATGGGTTCTGATCATAGTTCTACAGGTACCGATGAGGGTCATACACTGTGTGCAGAATTATTAGGCAAATGAGTATTTTGATCATATCATCCTCTTTATGCATGTTGTTCTACTCCAACCGGTACAGGCTTGAAAGCCTACTACCAATTAAGCATATCAGGTGATGTGCATCTCTGTAATGAGAAGGGGTGTGGTCTAATGACATCAACACCCTATATCAGGTGTGCATAATTATCAGGCAACTTCCATTCCTTTGGCAAAATGGGTCAGAAGAGAGATTTGACGGACTCTGAAAAGTCAAAAATAGTGAGATGTCTTGCAGAGGGATGCAGCACTCTTAAAATTGCCAAGCTTTTGATCATCGAACAGTCAAGCGTTTTATTCAAAATAGTCAACAGGGTCGCAAGAAGCGTGTTGAAAAAACAAGGTGGAAAATAACTGCCCATGAACTGAGGAAAATCAAGCGTGAAGCTGCCAAGATGCCATTGGCCACCAGTTTTGCCAGATTTCAGAGCTGCAACATCACTGGAGTGCCAAGAAGCACAAGGTGTGCAATACTCAGGGACATGGCCAAGGTAAGGAAGGCTGAAAAACGACCACCACTGAACAAGACACACAAGATAAAACGTCAAGACTGGGCCAAGAAATATCATAAGACTGATTTTTCTAAGGTTTTATGGACTGATGAAATGAGAGTGAGTCTTGATGGGCCAGATGGATGGGCCCGTGGCTGGATCAGTACAGGGCAGAGAGCTCCACTCCGACTCAGACGCCAGCAAGGTGGAGGTGGGGTACTGGTATGGGCTGGTATCATCAAAGATGAGCTAGTGGGACCTTTTCGGGTTGAGGATGGAGTCAAGCTCAACTCCCAGTCCTACTGCCAGTTTCTGGAAGACACCTTCTTCAAGCAGTGGTACAGGAAGAAGTCAGCATCGTTCAAGAAAAACATGATTTTCATGCAGGACAATGCTCCATCACACGCATCCAAGTACTCCACTGTGTGGCTGGCCAGAAAAGGTCTAAAAGAAGAAAAAATAACAACATGGCCTCCTTGTTCACCTGATCTTAACCCCATAGAGAACCTGTGGTCCCTCATCAAATGTGAGATCTACAGGGAGGGAAAACAGTACACCTCTCTGAACAGGGTCTGGGAGGCTGTGGTTGCTGCTGCACGCAATGTTGATCGTGAACAGATCAAGACACTGACAGAATCTATGGATGGCAGGCTTTTGAGTGTCCTCGCAAAGAAAGGTGGTTATATTGGTCACTGATTTGTTTTTGTTTTGTTTTTGAATGCCAGAAATGTATATTTGTAAATTTTGAGTTGTTATATTGGTTTCCCTGGTGAAAATAAATAAGTGAAATGGGTATATATTTGGTTTTTGTTAAGTTGCCTAATAATTATGCACAGTAATAGTCACCTGCACACACAGATATCCTTCTAAGTTACTAAAACTAAAAAAGCCCCACTCCAACTTCCAAAAATATTCAGCTTTGATATTTATGAGCCTTTTGTGTTCATTGCGAACATAGTTGTTGTTCTATAATAAAATTAATCCTCAAAAATACAACTTGCCTAATAATTCAGCACAGCCTGTATGGGTTCACCAAGGTTCTATTCTCTTTAACGTGTTCTGTTGATGTTGGATTTTGATGCCCTGCTTATTTTTTAGGATGAGGTGTTCTCTGCACACGATGCTCTGCCTCAGAGGACGCCGCTCATGCTCAGTGAAGAACCGAGGTAAAAGGGCGGGGCATCATGGTGGGCGATGAGCCGCAGAAGTGGATTGATGCCAGTTTTGATCATTGGCTTGTGTTGCAGGTCATTGATCGTGTTTAACCCGACGGAGCAGCACCGTAGCTCCGTCATCAGCATCATTGTCGATTCTTTGGATGCTCATGTGGCCGACGCAGAAACTGCCCAACCAGTGGCTTCTCAGATCTCTGCAGTGTGGGCGGAGCCAAGCAAAATGTCCACAAAGGCCTTCCAGGTGAATTATGGATGTGATCAGCGATCTGTTTATTGATCACAGCTTAGTTCCAACCTGTTCTCTCTGCAGCTTTCCTTCATCGCAGATCTTCCTCCTCTGGCTCTCACCGTGTATCATGTGACCAAAGCGCCTGCTGGCTCCACCCCCCGGGCTCGCTATACTGTCCATCGTCATGGCAAGCTGGCGACCATGCAGTCTGAACACTTTCAGGTGTCCCACCTGCAGGGATCTGAGGTCAACACCCCACTGTTGCTTAGCAACAAGCACCTTCGGTTATGGAGCTCTCCGGAAACCGGCCTTCTGCAGGTCAGACTGCTGCATGATCTAAGCAGGAAATACAGTCCGAGTGGGATTAAATGGGGATTTAATCTCCATTTAATCCTGACTCACTTCAGAATAAATCGAGATTTAATCTAGATAAAATCCAGAGTAAATCCAGATTTAATCTTGATTAGATGCAGATGTAATCCAGATTAAATCAAAATTAGATCTCAATTTAATGTAGATTTAATCCAGATTAGACCTTGATTAAATCCAGATTAAGGACTGGTCTCGGAGACTGGGTTTAAGGCTTGTCCTGGACCAGGGTTATTTAATTCGGTCCTACGAGGGCCGTAGTCCAGCAGGTTTTCTATGTATCCCTGCTTCAACACACCTGCATCAAATGAAATGGATCTAACAGTCAATCACGTTCTGTATAATGCCAAATTAATTTGTGTCAGGTGTATTGAAGCAGGGATACACGGAACACCTGCTGGACTACGGCCCTCGTAGGACCGAACTGAATAACCCTGTCCAAGACAAATCCCAGAGTAAATCCAGATTAATGCCAGATCAAAGTCATGTTAAATCCTGAATAAAATTCAGATAAAGCAGGTTTGAGACGCCTCTGATTTATTCTCTCTTTCATTTTTTTAAAACCAGAAGCTCCTCCTCCAGACCGGTCTGGTCCAGCAGGTCCAAATCCAGTTCCTTTGGTATGGAACCAGGACCAGAGCGAATCAGGACAAGAGTGGAGCCTATTTGTTTCTGCCGGGGGAGGAGGGTGAACAGGTGGGACCCGGACCTTCGTCCTGTCTGATCTGGATCGGACCTGAACTGTCCCTCTTTCATTTAATTAAATGTCTCTTTCCTTCATGCAGCTCTACTCGCCCTCAGAACCCCCCCTGGTCCGGGTCTCCAGAGGTCCGGTGTTCTCTGACATCACTTCGTGTTTCCAGCACTTCACACACACGGTCCGACTCTACCACCTGGACGGTACCAAGTTCCTCGTGTTTCTGATTCTGTGGGGTTCTAGCAGAACTGCCTGCTGGCTCTGCAATGTTTGTTTGTTTACATGCTAACAGCTGATCTATATGCCCCAGGGCATGCTGGGAAATCCCTGGAGATTTCCAACGTGGTGGACATCAGGTCAGAGTACAATCGCGAGCTTGTAATGAGACTCATCAGCAACGTCGCCAGCAGCAACCGTTTCTATAGTGACCTCAACGGTTTCCAGGTGGGTGGTCATATTTTTGTTTGTATTTGGCCATATGGATCGTTATCGCTGCGTACAGATTGTTATCGCTGCTTACGAATCGTTATCACCGCTTACGAATCGTTATCGCCGCGTACGGATCGTTATCCCCACGTACGAATCGTTATCGCCTCGTACGAATCGTTATCCCCACGTACGAATCGTTATCGCTGCGTACGGATCGTTATCGCCACGTACGAATCGTTATCGCCGCGTACGGATCGTTATCGCCGCGTACGAATCGTTATCGCCACGTACGGATCGTTATCGCCGCTTACGAATCGTTATCACCACGTACGGATCGTTATCGCTGCGTACGAATTGTTATCGCCTCGTACGGATCGTTATCGCCTCGTACGGATCGTTATCGCCTCGTACGAATCGTTATCACCAGGTACGAATCGTTTTCGCCGCGTACGGATCGTTATCGCCGCGTACGGATCGTTATCGCCTCGTACGGATCGTTATCGCAGCGTACGGATCGTTATCGCCGCGTACGGATCGTTATCGTCGCGTACGGATCGTCATCGCCTCGTACGGATCGTTATCGCAGCGTACGAATCGTTATCGGCGCGTACGGATCGTTATCGCAGCGTACAAATCGTTATCGCCTCGTACGGATCGTTATCGCAGCGTACGGATCGTTATCGCCGCGTACGGATCGTTATCGCCGCGTACGGATCGTTATCGCCTCGTCCTGATCGTTATCGCAGCGTACGGATCGTTATCGCCGCGTACGGATCGTTATCGCCTCGTACGGATCGTTATCGCAGCGTACGAATCGTTATCGGCGCGTATGGATCGTTATCGCAGCGTACGAATCGTTATCGGCGCGTACGGATCGTTATCGCAGCGTACGAATCGTTATCGGCGCGTACGGATCGTTATCGGCGCATACGAATCGTTATCGCCTCGTACGGATCGTTATCGCCGCATGCGGATCTGTTTGCTGTGTATTGATCGGTTTTCCTGTGTATCGATCGTTCTCGTTGCTTATCGATCGTCCTGCAGATGCAGCAGCGGCAGTTTCTGAAGAAGCTCCCTCTTCAGGCCAACTTCTACCCAATGAGCTCTGCCTCCTTCCTGCAGGACTCGTCCAGTCGGCTGTCTCTGCTGTCAGCTCAGAGTCAGGCGGTGGCGTCGCTGCGTCCAGGTGAGTCGCCTCTGATCAGGTTCAGTTTCAGTTTTATTGATGAAAAACATGAGTCAGAAAATAAGTTTCTGCAGGAAATGGCTGCAGAAAACAGGAAGTGTTTCCTTGTCACTGTCTCACCTGAGACAGGTGAACCAGGTCCACTTCTCTGCTACCTCTGTGACCTCTGACCTCCACCTGTGCAGGTGAGCTGGAGGTGGTTCTGGACCGGCGGCTCCAGCAGGATGACAACCGCGGTCTTGGTCAGGGTGTCACCGACAACAAACTGACGGCAAGTCTCTACAACCTGCTGCTGGAGGACCGGAGAGGCGGGGCCAAGGTATGAGGGCACGGTCTGGTGTGTGTGTGTGTGTGTGTGTGTGTGTGTGTGTGTGTGTGTTTGTGTGTGGAGGAGGTAAGCTTAAAGCAGTGGATGCTCAGTGACATACCAGTTAACCGAAACTGTTTTTTTGTCACAGGAAGTGGGAGGAGCCTCGGTGGAACACCTGTCCATGCTCGCCCACCTGGCCTCCCTCTCTCTCTGCCACCCACCTATCTCCATGGTCGCCTCAAGCGACACTAAGCTGCCAAAGCTCCGCCCCTTCCTGCCGCTGGGTTCGTCCTTGCCGTGTGACATCCACCTGCTGAACCTGAGGACGCTGGAGAACCCACAGGTGAGACACCTGGACACTTATCAGCCTGGATCTTTCCTGGTTCAGGTTCGATTCTGGTTCCGGTTCTAGTTCTGGTAGCTGTGGACTGAGACTGCGCTGCGTTCAGTGAAACTGGGATTTTTGGCTTCTAAAGGGTTTCATGTTGTCCATTTTCTCTGACCAATCAGGTTCATTCTGTAAACATTCATTGTTTGTGTAAACAGGAAGCAGGAAGTCCGTCACAGGAAGTTGCCCTCCTTCTCCACAGGAAAGGCTTTGATTGTAGCTCCGCCCCTGATCCACTGCCGTTGTGCACGTGGAGTGTGCACGAGGAGGTGAATGCAACACAAATTGTATTTATTTTACTTCTTGTGTGGTTTTGTCTGTGAAACATGTTTGTTTGTTTGCAGGTGAACCTGGACGACCTCTTCTCACCGCTCCGGTTTCGTTCGGTCCGACGTTCCGGTCTCACTCTGCTGCGGGACCACGATGAGCCGGAGTCGGACCGACGCTTCACTCGCCTCAGACCAATGGAGATCGAAGCGTTCCGGGTGGAGCTGGACTGAAAACCGGACGGAACCAGATTTTCTGCTTCTTTTGTGGCCAATGAGCTGAGCGGCCAACCAGACGCTGAGAAATAAGCTACTTCCTGTCAGCTGACAGGAAGTATTAAGCCATTAAAGGTCAAATGATTTATTTACAGAGAAACACTGTATCTGAATCTGTTGCTATGGCAACACGCAGGGACCAATCATCATTTGCTGGGTGGATCTTAGTGATTGTGTGTGTGTGTTTCCATGGTAACACTGTGTTACTGCTGTGTGTGATATGGTGTGGGTTCCGGTGATTGATTGGGTTTATTGATCCATGTTTCTGTGAAAAGGGAATTCTGGGAAAACTTTTATTTTTTTAATTTTCTGTTTTTACTTTTGGAAATATTTTTCTTCTTCTGGGAAAAAAATCGATTTTCATTATAAATAAATTATTTTTAATTCTGATTTTGGTTTCTTCCATTCTCAGGTGTGTGTGGAAAGCTGCTGTCAGTTTATTTATCTTTACGGATCGTTGGGTCGGGTCTGAACCCGGACACGGTTAAATTCCACTTGTTTGTATCAATGAAAAGTTCTGGTGATTATCAGCGACGCGTCTTTGATGTGAACGAGATGAACCGACTCACCTCAAGGAGAACCGAATCTAGAGCCTCCGCTGACCAGGGGGCGGAGCTTTAGTTTGATGGACACAGCATGCAACCAATCAGACCATGTGCCATGTTATTAAAGCAGGAAGGGGAGCCGATGCTGGACGGGGTTTTATGTGTCGACTGATCAGCTGAGAGCCGAATTTCAAAAATAAAATCAGCCATCAGCTGATCCGAAGTGTCGTAATTACCCGACTTTCATTCGTGGTCGGTCGTTGGTTTAAAGCTTTGATTCAAATGTTTTACATCAGCTGTTTTTTAGAATAAATAACTAAAGAAAGAAAGAAATGTTTTTATGTAAACAGAATTGTTTACCAACACAAAATAAAAAAAAAAAAGCTCTGAGTGAAACTAACTAAACCAGCCCCTGACGTCAACGGTTGCCATGGTTACTCCAGGGCTCCATTGATGATGGGTTTTCGTTGTGGTTCCTAACTTGAGTTGATCAAACTTGGTCTAGAACCAGAAACTCCGGACCGGTGTCAGAGCCAGCATCTCCTGGATTCGGCTCTGGAGCCAGAACCAGTAAGAACTGAAAAAAAAAGTCATTCAGGACGACGAAGGATGTTTAAACCAGTTGGACCAAACTGTCTCATTCGCAACATTTCATAGTTAGAATTTTTTAAAATGACAGATTAGGATCAAACTTCATTTCAGCTGTACGCAGACAGTTTGTATGGACGGCCGACAGGCTGCTAAACGTGTAGGAAACAAACCGCCTTTACAGTCCAGTTTTCTATAGAAGGTTCTGAGACCGAACATCAGCGTAACATCATATGTTCGACAACCGAGGATCACCGAGGACCACCGAGGACCACCGAGGACCACGTGGACCACCGTGGACCACCGAGGACCACTGAGGACCACGTGGACCACTGAGGACCACCGAGGACCACCGAGGACCAAGTGGACCACCGAGGACCACGTGGACCAAAGTGGACCACTGAGGACCACCGAGGACCACGTGGACCACCGTAGACCACCGTGGACCACCGAGGACCACCGTGGACCACTGAGGACCACCTGACGGTCGACCTGATGAAGACTTTTTCACAGTGAAGACTCAGACTAAGTTAAACCAGACTTTTTTTACTTGACCCGGACTAGTTAAGCCAGAGTTTCTGACTGTAATCGGACTAAGTTAAACCACATTTTTACTAGACTGAGACTAACTTAAAGCAGAGGTTTTTACTAGACCCGGTCTAGTTAAGCCAGAGTTTTCAATCAGACTCGGATTTAGTTGAACTTCCTCAGCGTCTCCATCAACTGCTTTAAATCGTTTTTACTTTAGTCTGTTAGTCTTTGCTTCGCTGTCGTCATGGTAACATCCTTGTTTGTTGGTTTCAATATTTATCTTTTTCTAAGTTTTTCTTTGTTTTTCGTTTTCTTTTTGTCCCTGCTCCAACAGCAAGAACACCTGTCCTTCGTGCTTCTGGACCTGATTGACCTGATTGGATCGTTCATTTCTAAGAAACAAATAAAGTTTCCCTGAAGGCTGTTAATCATCTGCTTTATAGAAATTCCTGGATAAAAACCTGATTTATTTCAAATAAATGTGAGGAGACTGCAGACAGGTCAGGAAATCACGTGACAGTTCTCAGTTTGGACACCAGGTGGCGACATTTCCGCTGCGGAGGGGCAGAAGAAGAAGGGACCGGAAGTAGCAGTCAGCTGTTAACAAGCTTCGGGTTGGTCCAGACTTTCTCCAGATGTCCTCTGACGGCAGCAGGTGTATTCATGTCTGCACAGGTGAGTCTGTGAGCAAAGTTTGGCGCAGACTCCGTTAGTTTTTCAGCTCCATTTAGCGCCACTTTGCGCGTGAAGTTGCGGAAGACGCGTCAAAGCGCATAAAGGCCAGCGCGCGTGCTGAGGAGTGAGTCCAAACCGGGTTCTGACTGGGTGAACTGGTCCACAGAGACCGCGTTCGGAGCGGACTGGTCCCGCTTTGTCTGCGTGCAGACATGAAACGTCCTCGTGAGGAGCGCGAGAACCTGATTAGCGCCACCAGAGTTCGGCTCAAACAGCGCAGTTCTTACAAACAGGAACTTTTTCATCTTTTCCATCATTTAGGATGAAAATCAGGTGAATTTCTGTCGAAGGTCGTTCAGAAGTTTTTAAAGTCAGATTATTTTTTTAAACATCGGCACGTTTGATCTTCGTTTATTCAGAAAAAATCTATTTTATTTAAATCTGCAGTTTTTCTTCCTTCTGAATTCTTAAATGTGAAACTTAATAGAAAACATGTTTTCTATTAAACATCAGTTAAAATTTATTTGAAAGAATAACAAACATGAAACTGTTCCCTCTACGTGGGAACGACGTGATGAACACGCTCCGTGTTTTACTCAGTAATCAGATTACAGTAACGGAATCGTTATAAGCGTCGGTGCTCGGCTACATGATGACAGCCTGAATCTTTCATTTCATGGGTCACTGGAGATGTTCTCCAGGTTTGAAACGACCGCGCCACGTTGACACGTCATTTCAGCGTCACACACTTTTACTAAAAGGTCATTTCTGTGCTGATGGAGGTTTCATGACATCTGACGGAGGTTTCATGACATCTGATGGAGGTTTCATGACATCCGACGGAGGTTTCATGACATCTGATGGAGGTTTCATGACATCCGACGGAGGTTTCATGACAAATGGTGGAGGTTTCATGACATCTGATGGAGGTTTCATGACATCCGACGGAGGTTTCATGACATCTGACGGAGGTTTCATGACAAATGGTGGAGGTTTCATGACATCTGATGGAGGTTTCATGACATCCGACGGAGGTTTCATGACATCTGACGGAGGTTTCATGACAAATGGTGGAGGTTTCATGACATCTGATGGAGGTTTCATGACATCTGATGGAGGTTTCATGACAAATGGTGGAGGTTTCATGACATCTGATGGAGGTTTCATGACATCCGACGGAGGTTTCATGACATCCGACGGAGGTTTCATGACATCTGATGGAGGTTTCATGACAAATGGTGGAGGTTTCATGACATCTGACGGAGGTTTCTCACCGTCATGCCCGTCTGAGGAAAGGCGTGAGAAGAGCCCGACGCCAGGCCGCAGAAAGAAAGACGTGGATGGAGAACCGGGTTCCTCCCCCAGAATCCTGAAGAGTTTCGGACTCGGAGGTTAAGGTGGAACTTTTTAACAAATTGTACGACCTGGTAAGAAGAATAAAAGTCGAGCGTCCTGGTTTAAAGTTGACATCAGCGAGTTCATCAGCAACAAGCTGCAGCACAACTCTGGAAATGTCAAACACAGCAGGGAGGTTACAGCCTGAACGGCGGCCGGAACTCCACCCGCAGCATCACCTGCGTCTGGGTGTCCAGCCGTCCACTGCAGACCGGGAGACCGTGCAAGGGTCATGGAAACCTCTTTTCTGGTAGAGAACTACATTCTCTCCGACTTCTTAAGACCACCGGTTGAAGAACCGGAGACGGAGACTTTGCAGGTGTTTTCATCCCACAGGGGACGATGGAGACTGTCCTCAGAGAGAAAAGGAAGGTGGAAACAGGCCAGAGTCGACCTGCTGGAGCTCGTCCAAGGCCAGCTTTACCGCTGTCACATGAACACGGAAGACCATGAAGAGGAACACGGAAGACCATGAAGAGGAACACGGAAGACCATGAAGAGGAACACGGAAGACCATGAAGAGGAACACGGAAGACCATGAAGAGGAACACGGAAGACCATGAAGAGGAACACGGAAGACCATGAAGAGGAACACAGAAGACCATGAACGCACCATTTAAATCCATTTTTCTCAAACCTACGCCCACAGCACCGCTCTGAAATTCAAACCCTCCACTTTGCACGGTGCCAGCTGCAGTCTGGACCCATGCTGACCCGGTTTCCGGTCTGGACCCATGCTGACCCGGTTTCCAGTCTGGACCCATGCTGACCCGGTTTCCGATCTGGGCCCATGCTGACCCGGTTTCCAGTCTGGTCCAGGCTGACCCGGTTTCCGGTCTGGTCCAGGCCGCCTGCTCTTGTGACCGTGCTGCATGTTTAGGCGGTTTCTGGTTTCGGTTTGTACCGTCTGCGGGACGACGGCTTCCAGTCGGGAACTTTTACTTCTAAATTTCTTACAGTAATAATTGTTCAGTAACTTGGAAATGTAGAAATTAAAGGAAGGGATGAAAGAAAGAAGGAGGTGATCTGAGGACGTTTAAAAGCTTTTTAGTTTTATTGTTCAATGGCTGTCGATGGAGGGAAGAAGGCAGAAAGAGTGAGGGATGAAAGGAACGACAGAAGGATGAGAGAAAGAAAGAAATTAAAAAGGGTAGAATAAGAGAATGAAAGGAGAGGAGAAATGACAGAGGAAAAACCAGAGGAGGAAGGAAGGAAGGAAGAGAATGATGGGGGGTTGTTGTTGTGATTGTCGTTTTGTTGTGGTTGTTATTGTACTGATTGTTGCTGTCGTGGTTGTTATGATGTAGTTGTTGGTTTTTGTTGTGATTGTTGTTGTTGTGGTTGTTCTCTTGTTGTGGTCATTGTTGTTTTGTTGTGGTTGTTATTGTTTTGTGGTTGTTGAGGTTGTTGTCGTGGTTATGATGTAGTTGTTGTTGTGATTTTTGTTGTGGTTGTTATGATGTGGTTGTTTTTGTGGTTGTTGTGATGTTTGTTTTATTGTTGTTGTCGTTGTAGTGATGTTTTTTTTGTGGTTGTGATGTTTTGTTGTTATTGTTTTGTGGTTGTTAAGGTTGTTGTGATGTTGTGGTTGTTGTGATTGTTGTTGTTATGGTGGTTGTTGTGGTTGCTATTGTGGTTGTTATGATGTGGTTGTTTTTGTGGTTGTTGTTGTGATGTTGTGGTTGTTGTTGTGATTATTATTGTTGTTATGGTGTGGTTGTTGTTGTTTTGTTGTGGCTGTTATTGCTGTCGTGTTGTTGTTGTTTTAGTTGTTGTTGAGATTGTCGTTGTGGTTGTTGTCATGGATGTTATGATGTGGTTTTTGTTGTCGTGGTTGTTGTTATTGTGGTTGTTTTTGTTGTGGTTGTTATTGTATTGATTGTTGTTGTGGTTGTTATGATGTAGTTGTTATTGTTGTTGTGGTTTTTATTGTGGTTGTTGAGGTTGTTGTTGTTTTGTGGTTGTCATGGTTGTTGTTGTGGCTTTGTGGTTGTTGTTGTTGTTTTGTGGTTGTTGAGGTTGTTGTTGCGGTTGTTGTTGTTGTTGAGGTTTCTCTCCTCTCTGCTGAACGTGTCCTGCAGCTGTTTCGGGAGTTTTGTGCGATGACTGATGGAAATGAGGAACAGCTGACGACCAGCCCTGGACGGACTCAGGAAGCTGCGAATGCGGCTTGTCTAATGCATTATTCATGAGTCTGCCAGTATGCCTCTAATTTTAGGAGCTTCCTAGAAAGAGAATCACTTCTGATCTTGATCTTTGAACATCTGAGAGGTCCTGATTGATCCAGATCTCCTCATGATGCTGTAGGAGCTGGAGGAAGTGAAGCAGGGTTCCTCCTCCTCCTTCTTTCTAACAGGTGTTCTCTACTTCAGGTGACCGTCTTATATTTCGCTAAAAGCGCCGAGCTGACTGGACTGAGGGAGGAGGAGCTTGTTGCTGTGCCAACACCAGTCAGCAGCAGGGACCTCTGGGGACTGTTGCTACGGAGACACCCGAGGTAGAGAACCCCTCAGACGGATTATAACATCACCGGGTCATGTGACAGTTGTAAAGACAAACAATGACGTAAACAAGCTGATGTCTAAGGATGTTTACCTATTCCTTATATTAGAGATGCCTAATCGGTACCATGTGTCGGCACATCTTCACCATGTGTCGGCACATCTTCTTCCTCATTATATGGGATCCTGCAAGGTTCAGTTTTAGGCCGTCTTCTCTCTACCTCCCACCAGGTTGCACTTCGGAAACAGTTTCATGTCCCTGTTATGCAGATGATGGTCAGGTTTATATGCCGTACTCTGTCAGACCACAGCTTCAGTGTCTGAGAGACGTGAAGGTGTGGATGGCCTGTAACTTTTGCAATTTCTATGAAGACAGGGCTCCAGAGTGAGTGAATTTTTCATCTACTCCCCCAAGACCTGCCTCTTTTCACACATTAGCCAATCACAGTGCTCGTTCATCCCCGCTCACACACAGATTGGCTGTCGCCTTCTTCGTTGGTGTTCGTCTCCTTTTCACGTATTGAAGTTATTTTGAGGCAAACCAGCAGCTGATTTCTTATTAATGTGAACTACTGGGCTGAAGAGGGAGTAGAAGTTTGTTAGCGGCTAAATGAATAAAATTATAACTACTACAAGAAAAAGACCAGCACGACCATTTGGTCGCAGTCTGGAGCCCTGGCTTGCTGAAGTTCAAGCTGAGCATCAGAATGAGGAAGCCCTTCCATGTCCAAGATGAGATTCGTGTCCGAGATGAGAGATTCGTGTCCCAGATGAGATTCGTGTCCCAGATGAGATTCGTGTCCGAGATGAGATTCGTGTCCCAGATGAGATTCGTGTCCCAGATGAGAGATTCGCGTCCGACATGAGAGATTCGCGTCCGACATGAGAGATTCGCGTCCGACATGAGAGATTCGTGTCCCAGGTGAGAGATTCGTGTCCAAGATGAGATTCGTGTCCCAGATGAGATTCGTGTCCCAGATGAGATTCGCGTCCCAGATGAGAGATTCGCGTCCAAGATGAGATTCGTGTCCCAGATGAGAGATTCGTGTCCCAGATGAGATTCGTGTCCCAGATGAGATTCGTGTCCCAGATGAGAGATTCGTGTCCCAGATGAGATACGTGTCCCAGATGAGATTCGTGTCCCAGGTGAGAGATTCGTGTCCCAGATGAGAGATTCGTGTCCCAGATATGAGATTCGTGTCCCAGATATGAGATTCGTGTCCCAGATGAGAGATTCGTGTCCCAGATGAGAGATTCGTGTCCCAGATGAGAGATTCGCGTCCAAGATGAGATTCGTGTCCCAGATGAGAGATTCGTGTCCAAGATGAGATTCGTGTCCCAGATGAGATTCGCGTCCCAGATGAGAGATTCGCGTCCAAGATGAGATTCGTGTCCCAGATGAGAGATTCGTGTCCCAGATGAGATTCGTGTCCCAGATGAGATTCGTGTCCCAGATGAGAGATTCGTGTCCCAGATGAGATACGTGTCCCAGATGAGATTCGTGTCCCAGGTGAGAGATTCGTGTCCCAGATGAGAGATTCGTGTCCCAGATATGAGATTCGTGTCCCAGATATGAGATTCGTGTCCCAGATGAGAGATTCGTGTCCCAGATGAGAGATTCGTGTCCCAGATGAGATTCGTGTCCCAGTTGAGAGATTCGTGTCCCAGATGAGATTCGTGTCCCAGATGAGCGATTCGTGTCCCAGATGAGAGATTCGTGTCCCAGATGAGATTCGTGTCCCAGTTGAGAGATTCGTGTCCCAGATGAGATTCGTGTCCCAGATGAGAGATTCGTGTCCCAGATGAGATTCGTGTCCCAGATGAGAGATTCGTGTCCCAGATGAGATTCGTGTCCCAGATGAGATTCGTGTCCCAGATGAGCGATTCGTGTCCCAGATGAGATTCGTGTCCCAGTTGAGATTCGTGTCCGACATGAGAGATTCGTGTCCCAGATGAGATCCGTGTCCCAGATGAGAGATTCGTGTCCCAGATGAGAGATTCGTGTCCCAGATGAGAGATTCGCGTCCCAGATGAGAGATTCGCGTCCCAGATGAGAGATTCGCGTCCCAGATATGAGATTCGCGTCCCAGATGAGAGATTCGTGTCCCAGATGAGATTCGTGTCCCAGATGAGATTCGTGTCCCAGATGAGATTCGCATCCCAGATGAGAGATTCGTGTCCCAGATGAGAGATTCGTGTCTCATCTTCCCCAGCTGGGGAAATTTTTACGTCTGCTTTTGCCAACATGAGAAATGTTCTGGAAGAATCCTGTATTTTCATGCAGCTGTGTTTGTGTGTCCAGACTGGCCGTCCTGCAGGGCCAGGTGGTCTTGGCAGTGCGTCAACAGTACGTTGTCGTTGGCGACCAGGTGGTGATTCTGGCAGACGGTGACGAGGTTGCCGTGGTGCCGCCGCTCAGTGGAGGATAAAAAGGTCATGGTGAGGATCGATATGAACCATCTGAGCTGATCAGAATAATCAATAACCGTTATTGGTGTTTTATTCCAGATGTCGGAGAAACCAAGGGATATCTTCAGGCTGAGCCGTGATTGGCTGTCTATACAGGAAGTGGTGGACGCTGTGAGCAGCCCGTCCTGCGGAGCCATCTCTGTTTTTATAGGTTGGTATTGATCCGTTTATTGATTATTCTGTTTAGGGTTGGGTGATGTATTGGACACTCGATGTATCCAGGAACATTGAACTTATATAAAATGTTTGTCGTGAACATGGAGGATAAACTACCACAGCGTCCACGTGGGATTTTCTTCGTAGCCTCTGTCTGCAGTGAACGTCACCCCCCCCATCCAGAAAACTCCTGCATGGCGTTGTTTCAGGAGAGACAGGAAGCAGCATGCTAGCTAGCTAGTTAGCAGCATGCTAGCTAGCTAGTTAGCAAGTTTAGCAGCGGTAAGAGATGGAAGCTGAAAGCCAGACGAATTCTCCTCAGAAATGACGATGAGGAGGAGACGGATCGATCAGCTGCTCCTGATTCCTGATGAACATGAAGTTCTACCGACACCGGAGCGGGAACCTTGTCCTCCTACTAAATCCCAGATGTTGGCACGAACTGGGTATGCTGGTTTTTGTACGTACACCAGCTTTAGAAACGAGTGGCGCCATCTTCAGAAGTTCTGGTCTTTGTGGTTTCTGTCGGAGTTCAGACCAGAATCTGACGAGGACGTTCTGATTCCAGGTACGACCCGGGAGGACGAGGTGGACGGCAGGAAGGTGGTTGGTCTGGAGTACGAGGCGTACGAGCCAATGGTCCAGTCGGAGTTCTCCCGGCTAGTGGCGGACCTTAGGGTGCGCTGGCCCACCGTGACCCACATCTGCATCCACCACCGACTCGGGTGAGATGCTAATGCTAAATGTTTGACATCATTCTGACATGAAACTCACCTGGCTCCTCCTCCCTCAGATGGGTGAAGGTGGGTGAGGCCAGCGTTGTCATGGCGATATCGTCGCCGCACCGCCACGATGGCCAGCAGGCAGTCCAGTTCTGCATCAGCCAGCTGAAGGCCACCGTCCCCATCTGGAAGAAGGTAGGAGGTCAGAACCGGGTCTGGAAACCGGGTCGGTTCCTGTCTGATGTTACTGATGGATGGATGACTGTGATTGACAGGAAGTGTACGACACGCAGGAGGCGAGCTGGAAGGAGAACTCGGAGTGTCCCTGGTCCGGTCCAGAAGTCCAGAAGAAACCTGCACACTCAGTCCAAAACCAGCAGCCAGCTCCACCCGAGACCGGCCAGAACCTCTGAGATAGAACGGAGATGAGGAAGGATTTGTTTTTGTCTGAAAAATTAGGAAAAACTTCAATAAACAGAAAAAATGGTTTCATGTCGTCAGTTTTTGTCACATGTACTTGAATGCAACACGACTGCAGTGACCCGGCAGCAGAACCAGGACCACCTGCATGTTGTGGTGATGATGAGGATGATGAGGATGATAAATCGGACTGTTAGAACTGGAGTGTAAACAAAGATGGATGATGATGATAAGGCTCGCTTGTTGGTTCTGATCCAACTGGTCTGACCCGGATCAGCAGGCGTTCTTTCAGGAACGTTTGGGATCCTTTGTGGTTTCATCTCCTTCAGTATCCATCAGAATGTTTACTGATGTTCTGATGGGTTCTGAACCAGTTCTGAAAGGTTCTGACAGATCAGCTGAAGGAAAGTTTCTCACCTGTCAGCTGACGTCATCACAGAGAACCAGTTCAGTTTCTGATGAACATCAGCTGATCCTGAACAGCCAATAACAGCACTGATCTATGATGTCATCCACAAAGTGGGTTTCCACCCCTGAGGGTGAAGGTGTGTTTACCTGTAGGTTTCTGTACGTAGACGTGGTGCTGGTCCCCACCTTGTACGTCAGAGGCGCCGCCATATTGGTCCTGGCAAGTTTTGAGTTTTCATCAGGACTGACCGGAGGAAAGACGCTGGGTTCTGCTGCAGGCTGGACTGAACAAACCGTGTGGATCGGTAAACACCACCAGCAGGACTTACCTACACGTACGGCTCCACGTGGTAGGAAAAGTTCCAGACATGAGGGAGAAAACCTGGGTCAGAGCTTTGGTGGCTGCAGCTCCCCTGACTCACCGGCTGGAAGATCTCTGAAACTCTAGCAAACAACTTTTTTTTTCCTCAAGCAGCTCTTCAGTCTGGATTTCTTCCTCTGGTGGAACGTTGGCGTTAATGCCATCGTGGCATGAAATCTGGTATTTCTGGTTCCATCTCCGTGGTTCCCTCTCTGTGGTTCCACCTCTGTGGTTCCTTCTCTCTGTGGTTCCATCTCTATGTGGTTCCTTCTCTGTGGTTCCATCTCTCTGTGGTTGCACCTCTGTGGTTCCTTCTCTGTGGTTCCATCTCTATGTGGTTCCCTCTCTGTGGTTCCTTCTCTGTGGTTCCACCTCTCTGTGGTTCCTTCTCTGTGGTTCCATCTCTATGTGGTTCCTTCTCTGTGGTTCCACCTCTCTGTGGTTCCCTCTCTGTGGTTCCTTCTCTCTGTGGTTCCATCTCTCTGTGGTTCCACCTCTCTGTGGTTCCTTCTCTCTGTGGTTCCACCTCTCTGTGGTTCCTTCTCTCTGTGGTTCCACCTCTCTGTGGTTCCTTTTCTCTGTGGTTCCACCTCTCTGTGGTTCCTTCTCTGTGGTTCCCTCTTTGACAGGCCGCCTTGACTCCTGGTGGGTTCTGCTTCGTGGTTCTGGAGTGGTTCTCTGTGGATCTGCCTTCACTTTCACCACTTCCAGAAAGTTGCCCTAAAACGGTATCATCTGTAAATGTGCCGTTCTGGTGTTCTAGTCGTAGTAAATAGTAAATAGTAAATTTATATCGAGCACATACAAAACCAAATGTACACCCATGAAAACTCCAAATCCAAAAAAAGAAAAATTAAACAAAGGTCATGCTCGAAAAGGAGCGTAAAGAAGTAAAACTTATTCCATCCCACCCCTTCCCCAAAGTTAAAATAATATTTTTTACTTCCTGTTTGTTTCCCATCTGAACTTTAGTCCTACGTCATTGTTCACATTTACATGATTTCATATTGTTCAACCACTGCAAGCGTTTCATTTCAAACCAACCCCAACAACACACCTTTCACAAAGAAGCTTCTTCGTTCATATATTGTGTGAAAGAAATATCTTTAAACATCTTTTCTTGAGCTGTGGAACAGCTGATGGGCTGTTTCTGTGTGGAGCAGCGGTGTGTCCGTTCTGTCCTTCATGCTGCTCCCGTCATTCACAGCTCAGAGAGTTTGATTCCCAGGACGGGGTGATGTGGTGGCGGACTGGGTCTGTCTTTCGGCCGGAAAGGCTGGAAAACCATTAAGCTGCTGTTTTCACACACACGTCCATTTCTGAGTTTGCTGTGACGCCTTGCTGACCGATCCTGAGTCAGGGCGGACTGGACCCAGGTGTCTGGAGTCAGGGCGGACTGGACCCAGGTGTCAGGAGTCAGGGCGGACTGGACTCAGGTGTCTGGAGTCAGGGCGGACTGGACCTGGACCCAGGTGTCTGGAGTCGGGGCGGACTGGACCCAGGTGTCAGGAGTCGGGGCGGACTGGACACAGGTGTCTGGAGTCGGGGCGGACTGGACACAGGTGTCTGGAGTCAGACGTTCCAGACTTTGCATGAAAGCAGCCAATAAACGCACCAGACTCCAGGCAGGTCAGTCCTCTACGGTAGAATCCAAACCCGGCTTAAACCCGGCTTAAACCCGGCTTAAACCCCGGCTCCAGTGAGTCGCCAGCAGCTTCTCGTTGTGAGAATGAACAGTTTCGTTTTATTTCGGGCATTACCATCATGTTATCCAGCCTTCAGCAGCAGGGAGGCTGGTTCCACGGTTTCCACTGGTGCAACACATTTCTTAAAAAACTTTAAGTTCTTTTGTATGTTAGTTTTCATTGTACAGTTTTTTAAAATGACTCAGGGTTTAAAATACTGTGTAAAATCTCCTTTCTGAGCCCGTTTTATTTAACAACATCATGATAAAGCAGATCTAGTTATAGATGTGTTAATGTGAAACTAACCAGGCTTTACTAGTTTACATTCTAAACCAGGAACCATCAACCATGTCTTCCCTCTCACGTCTTCCCAGCCAGCTTTCTGTTCTCCCAACAAACACTTCATTCATCGTCTCAGTCATCACTGATTCACCATAAAAAACAACCAGCTGAAATTTCACAAACGCTTAATATTTAATCCAGATTAAACTAAACAACATTCACCAAGTACATCTGAGAGTTCTCTGCCACGACCAAGATGGCGGACGCGCTGACGTCACACCAGCGGCCCGAGGCGTCGGTATCTACCGTCACATTTCCGGTTTCTGTTGCTCACCTGCTGCACCCACTTCAAGTTAGACAACTGTTCAAGAATGAGATAAAGTCGAGCTCCGGATCATTTCTGTTTATTTGTTGTTTTGTTCATTAAACTTCATCCACAAACAACAAATCTACCAAAATAAATCTACAACAATAAATCTACCAAAATAAATCTACCAAAATAAATCTACAACAATAAATCTACCAAAATAAATCTACCAAAATAAATCTACCAGAATAAATCTACCAAAATAAATCTACCAAAATAAATCTGCAACAATAAATCTACCAGAATAAATCTACCAAAATAAATCTACCAAAATAAATCTACCAGAATAAATCTACCAAAATAAATCTACCAAAAAAAATCTACAACAATAAATCTACCAAAATAAATCTACAAAAATAAATCTACCAGAATAAATCTACCAAAATAAATCTACCAGAATAAATCTACCAAAATAAATCTACCAGAATAAATCTACAACAATAAATCTACCAGAATAAATCTACCAAAATAAATCTACCAAAATAAATCTACAACAATAAATCTACAACAATAAATCTACCAAAATAAATCTACAACAATAAATCTACCAAAATAAATCTACCAAAATAAATCTACCAGAATAAATCTACCAAAATAAATCTACCAGAATAAATCTACAACAATAAATCTACCAGAATAAATCTACCAAAATAAATCTACCAAAATAAATCTACAACAATAAATCTACAACAATAAATCTACCAGAATAAATCTACCAAAATAAATCTACCAGAATAAATCTACAAAAATAAATCTACCAGAATAAATCTACAACAATAAATCTACCAGAATAAATCTACCAAAATAAATCTACAAAAATAAATCTACCAGAATAAATCTACAACAATAAATCTACCAGAATAAATCTACCAAAATAAATCTACAACAATAAATCTACAACAATAAATCTACCAGAATAAATCTACCAAAATAAATCTACCAGAATAAATCTACCAAAATAAATCTACCAAAATAAATCTACAACAATAAATCTACCAGAATAAATCTACCAAAATAAATCTACAAAAATAAATCTACCAAAATAAATCTACCAAAATAAATCTACAACAATAAATCTACAACAATAAATCTACCAGAATAAATCTACCAAAATAAATCTACCAGAATAAATCTACCAAAATAAATCTACCAGAATAAATCTACAACAATAAATCTACAACAATAAATCTACCAAAATAAATCTACCAAAATAAATCTACAAAAATAAATCTACCAGAATAAATCTACAACAATAAATCTACCAGAATAAATCTACCAAAATAAATCTACAACAATAAATCTACAACAATAAATCTACCAGAATAAATCTACCAAAATAAATCTACCAGAATAAATCTACCAAAATAAATCTACCAAAATAAATCTACAACAATAAATCTACCAGAATAAATCTACCAAAATAAATCTACAAAAATAAATCTACCAAAATAAATCTACCAAAATAAATCTACAACAATAAATCTACAACAATAAATCTACCAGAATAAATCTACCAAAATAAATCTACCAGAATAAATCTACCAAAATAAATCTACCAGAATAAATCTACCAAAATAAATCTACCAAAATAAATCTACCAGAATAACTCTACCAGAATAAATCTACCAGAATAAATCTACCAAAATAAATCTACCAGAATAAATCTACCAAAATAAATCTACCAGAATAACTCTACCAGAATAAATCTACCAGAATAAATCTACCAAAATAAATCTACCAGAATAAATCTACCAAAATAAATGAGAGGAAATATAAATAACACATTAACGCTTTAGAACATTAACAAAAAGATGGATGGCTGGATGGATAGGTGGATGGATGGATGGATGGATGGATGGATGGATAGGTGGATGGATAGATGGATGGATGATAGGTGGATGGATGGATAGGTGGATGGATGGATGGATGGATGGATGCTATTATTACATGATAATCAAACCCCGCCTCCACGCCCCTCTGCCCCGCCCCTCCAGAGTTATTCAGACTTATTACTGAGGGTTTGTGCAGTGAATTAGATAATAAAAAAAATAAACATTACAAACATGATTTATTTAAATATTTAAATTAGAATTAAACCCTTCTCAATCCTACCGCATTTTTTAAAGAGCTTTTAATCTGAAGGTTTTCGGAGACTCTTCTTCCGGTTTTGCCGCCATCTGCTCCTAGTGGGTCAGCTGACCGTCGGCCGGTCTGCTGACAGTCAACCATCCCGGACCAGCGCCGCTTCCCGGACACCTCCAGGCTGAATCTGCCCCCCTGAGTCCCCGCTGCTGCGTGCTCCTGGCCGGCGCTGCTTCCGGGGACCTGCTGCTGCTGCTGAGGCCGGATCATCGGCTCTAACGAACCGGACCTTTTTGCCTCCTGGTCGCGCTGTGAGGCCGGTCAGCTGGTTGACTCCATCCCGGACCTGCGTGACTCGAGGGGGCTCCCTCTGAGCGCCATGGCCCTGCTGGACCTCGCCATGCAGGGCCTCGCCGTGTTCGGCTTCATCCTGTTCCTCGTGCTGTGGCTCATGCACTTCATGTCCATCATCTATGTGTGAGTGAACCGCGGGGCGAAGCTACGCGGGCGGCTAACGGCTCCGTCTGGCTTTTTGTGGTTATCCCAGGATCCCCGGGCGGGATGAATGGGTCAACGAAGCCGTGTGTCGGTGCCTGGGGCGGGTCTGTGGGTCTGGGACAGCCGGTAATCCTCCGTGTCTCCGCCGTTAGTCGTTGGGCGTCATCCTGGTTGACTGTTAGCCGGCAGACATTAGCTTGTGTTCAGGAACTAAATCTAAATAATTTACCGTTAAATGGACCGTCAGGGCTGTTTGAAGCGGGCTGAACCGTGTCAACGTGTATAATGTACATTTTAAAAAGGCTCCGGCTCATTCTGCTGGTTTCATTAAAAACCTGGAGATTTTATCTGGTTTCACCAGGAAGTGAAGACACCGGAACAGTTTTTCCTTGTTAGTAACTTATTATTTTATCCGGCGTTTTTAAACTTGGGGATTCCTCATTAATCTGTTAAATCAGGAGGTTTTTAGTGGATCTGGAGCATCTACAGGAAGTGGTCCAGTCTGCTGTGTAGACCAGGTTTTCCTGGTCCTGGTTGGATCAGCAGATTCAGTTCTTGACTCAATCTGGATCAGGTGTCACAGCAGCGGCTCGGTAAAATTCCAAGATTTTCCAGGACTGAAACATGCTGTGTTCCAGGACTCCAGGATTTCCAGAAGTCATTCCTCGGATCTGTGGCAGTCACCTGACTGCTGGTTTCCATGGAAACGGGTCTGGAAATGGTCCTGTGATGCAGCTTTACAGTCCTGGATCAAACCTGGAAAATCTGGTGCATCGTCAGATGACCTTGAAGAACTTCCAGGTTCTTTAGTGACCCGTGTGTTGGCGGGGGCGGCGTGGCTCAGTGGGTAGAGCGGTCGTCGTGTTCGATCCTCGGCCAAGTCGAGTTCATGTCGAGGTGCCCCTGAGCAAGACCCCAAAGTCCTGATTGCTCCTGATGCTCGTGGTTGAGTGTCTAGCATGCTATGGGGGTATTTTTCTATCTTTAATCAAGAGCACAATTGTTTGCTTTGCTCTGGTTTTCACACTCAAATATCATCCTGCTCGCTCTCTAAACTCTGCTCTCACACTCAGAAAGTCCCTCTTGCTTTCAAATATATTGTTCTTCTTTCAAAACTCTGCTCTCAGACTTGGTCTCTTTCCCTCACACTCAGACATTTTCTCTGCTCTCAAAACTTCTGCTCTTGGATATTTTTTCCTCTCTCTTGGTTGCAGAAAGAGCTGTCTGTCAAACCTCCTCCAGCCAATAGAATACGAGCTAATTCCAGCAACTCGTCCTCACCTTCTTCAGGGTGCGCTTGTTTTACTTCACACAGTGACGCCACACTCTTAGTCCACATTTTGTTTGAATATAAACTATTTAGTAGTGACTAATTATCATTTTATGTTTTGTATAACAGTTTCTCATTAATAAAACAAATAAGTTGTTTCTGATAGTTTTCTACATTGTGCAGTGTAATAATAACGATTAGCAAAGAAAACTCAACATGTTACGTTTCTGTCAGAGGGGGCGGGGCTATTTTCAAAACTCAACATATCCCGACCGCAAAGGCTCATGGGAGATGCAGATTCAGCTGAAATTTAACCTTTTCTTTTATTGCTGTGCTATAAATTTGAGTTTTCTGCTTTAATTCATGTGTCATGTTAACAAGTAGACAATATCATAAAGTTCTGTCCTCTTTGAATTTTAAATTTGGCACCATGAATGTAAAGGACGGTACAGGAAAGGAAACCACCACCACCATCTGGTTTTATACTGTATAATGATTAAAGTAAAGAATAGTTATTGGCATTGTTCAGTTTAAAGTTCTACGTGTTGTGGTTTAAGATGCGTCAGTGAGAAAAAGCATCTACAAGTTATTCTTCTATGTGTGTCAAAGGTCAGTGAAAATACTGACCAGCATGTAAATGTAAGAGAATTCAGTTAAAACTACTGGAAGTGTTAAAGAAATTTAGATAAGTTAACTAATGGGTTTTAAATTCTAATGGTTGGTCATGTTGATACAACTTGAAATGTTTCACATTTGTAAAAACTGGAATGGTTTAAGGAAACGCGTTTCCACGAAAATTTCTAGTAAACTTTGACTTTCACAAAGTCGAAGCAGATAAAACTGTTTGGCAACTGGCAGGCGCCAATAACATCTAGCCTACCAGATTAAATTGATCAAATAAAAAATAAAGAAGTTAACTTACCTGCACTCTAATCCTGGATTAGTTCAGTTTACTAGAAAATATTGTGGAAACCCGTTGCTACTACCCGCCTCCAGTAGTTTTAACTGAATTCTCTTATATTTACATGCTGGTCAGTATTTTCACTGACCTTTGACACACACAGAAGAATAACTTGTAGATGCTTTTTCTCACTGACGCATCTTAAACCACAACAAGTAGAACTTTAAACTGAACAATGCCAATAACTATTCTTTACTTTAATCATTATACAGTATAAAACCAGATGGTGGTGGTGGTTTCATGTCCTGTACCGTCCTTTACATTCATGGTGCCAAATTTAAAATTCAAAGAGGACAGAACTTTATGACATTGTCTACTTGTTAACATGACACATGAATTAAAGCAGAAAACTCAAATTTATAGCACAGCAATAAAAGAAAAGGTTAAATTTCAGCTGAATCTGCATCTCCCATGAGCCTTTGCGGTCGGGATATGTTGAGTTTTGAAAATAGCCCCGCCCCCTCTGACAGAAACGTAACATGTTGAGTTTTCTTTGCTAATCGTTATTATTACACTGCACAATGTAGAAAACTATCAGAAACAACTTATTTGTTTTATTAATGAGAAACTGTTATACAAAACATAAAATGATAATTAGTCACTACTAAATAGTTTATATTCAAACAAAATGTGGACTAAGAGTGTGGCGTCACTGTGTGAAGTAAAACAAGCGCACCCTGAAGAAGGTGAGGACGAGTTGCTGGAATTAGCTCGTATTCTATTGGCTGGAGGAGGTTTGACAGACAGCTCTTTCTGCAACCAAGAGAGAGGAAAAAATATCCAAGAGCAGAAGTTTTGAGAGCAGAGAAAATGTCTGAGTGTGAGGGAAAGAGACCAAGTCTGAGAGCAGAGTTTTGAAAGAAGAACAATATATTAGAAAGCAAGAGGGACTTTCTGAGTGTGAGAGCAGAGTTTAGAGAGCGAGCAGGATGATATTTGAGTGTGAAAACCAGAGCAAAGCAAACAATTGTGCTCTTGATTAAAGATAGAAAAATACCCCCATAGCATGGCAGCTTCCACCATCAGTGTGTGAATGTGTGTGTGTGTGTGTGTGTGTGAGTGTGTGTGTGTGTATGCGTGTGTGTGAATGTGATGTAAGATAGTCCAGGTACAGTAAAACGCTGTATAAATACAGACATTTACCATTTCTGACCCGAGTGTTCTGACCTATGACCTCTGACCCGTGACCTATGACCTCTGACCCGTGACCTATGACCTCTGACCCGTGACCTATGACCTCTGACCCGTGACCTGTGGTCATGTGTTGCAGGCGGCTCCACCTCCACAGGAAAAGGTCGGAGGTCAAGCAGCCGTTCGCTCAGCTGTCCGGAGTTTCTCTGCTGAAGCCACTGAAGGGCGTCGACCCCAACCTGATCTCCAATCTGGAGACCTTCTTCACCCTGGATTACCCCAAGGTGAGCAGAACCAATCCGACCTGATGGCCTTCATGTGACCTGCGGCGTACCTGAGACTCAGGTGTGTGTGTGTTTGTGTTTCAGTACGAGATCCTGCTGTGTGTCCAGGACCATGACGACCCGGCGGTGGACGTATGTAAGAAGCTGCTGGGAAAATATCCCAACGTGGACGCTCGTCTGTTTACAGGTTAGTCTGGATGTTTGTTTACCTGTAAACGCATCGTTGTTTACCTGACGGCCTGTAAACGCATCGCCGTTTACCTGACGGCCTGTAAACGCATCGCTGTTTACCTGACGGCCTGTAAACTCATCACCGTTTACCTGACGGCCTGTAAATGCATCATCGTTTACAGCCTGTAAACGCATCGCCGTTTACCTGACGGCCTGTAAACTCATCACCGTTTACCTGACGGCCTGTAAACGCATCGTCGTTTACAGCCTGTAAACGTGTTGTTGTTTACCTGACGGCCTGTAAACGCATCGGCGTTTACAACCTGTAAACTCATCACCGTTTACCTGACGGCCTGTAAACGCATCGTCGTTTACCTGACGGCCTGTAAACGCATCGTCGTTTACAGCCTGTAAACGTGTTGTCGTTTACCTGACGGCCTGTAAACGCATCGTTGTTTACAGCCTGTAAACGTGTTGTCGGTTACCTGACGGCCTGTAAACGTGTTGTCGTTTACCTGACGGCCTGTAAACGCATCGTTGTTTACAGCCTGTAAACGTGTTGTCGTTTACCTGACTGCCTGTAAACGCATCGTTGTTTACAGCCTGTAAACGTGTTGTCGTTTACCTGACGGCCTGTAAACGCATCGTTGTTTACAGCCTGTAAACGTGTTGTCGGTTACCTGACGGCCTGTAAACGCATCGTCGTTTACAGCCTGTAAACGTGTTGTCGTTTACCTGACGGCCTGTAAACGCATCGTCGTTTACCTGACGGCCTGTAAACGCATCGTTGTTTACAGCCTGTAAACGTTTTGTCGTTTACCTGACGGCCTGTAAACGCATCGTTGTTTACAGCCTGTAAACGTGTTGTCGGTTACCTGACGGCCTGTAAACGCATCGTTGTTTACAGCCTGTAAACGTGTTGTCGGTTACCTGACGGCCTGTAAACGCATCGTTGTTTACAGCCTGTAAACGTGTTGTCGGTTACCTGACGGCCTGTAAACGCATCGTTGTTTACAGCCTGTAAACGTGTTGTCGGTTACCTGACGGCCTGTAAACGCATCGTTGTTTACAGCCTGTAAACGTGTTGTCGGTTACCTGACGACCTGTAAACGTGTTGTCGTTTACCTGACGGCCTGTAAACGCATCGTTGTTTACAGCCTGTAAACGTGTTGTCGGTTACCTGACGGCCTGTAAACGTGTTGTCGTTTACCTGACGGCCTGTAAACGCATTGTTGTTTACAGCCTGTAAACGTGTTGTCGTTTACAGCCTGTAAACGTGTTGTCGTTTACCTGACGGCCTGTAAACGCATCGTTGTTTACAGCCTGTAAACGTGTTGTCGTTTACAGCCTGTAAACGTGTTGTCGTTTACCTGACGGCCTGTAAACGCATCGTTGTTTACAGCCTGTAAACGTGTTGTTGTTTACCTGACGGCCTGTAAACGCATCGTTGTTTACCTGACGGCCTGTAAACGCATCGTTGTTTTTCAGGGGGGAAGAAGGTCGGGATCAACCCAAAAATCAACAACCTGATGCCGGGTTACGAAGGAGCCAAATACGGGCTGGTGTGGATCTGCGACAGCGGGATCAGAGGTCAGAACCAGATCCAGATCCAGAGCCAGCTTATGTCATCCAGAATGCTTATGCTAACTACGTGTGTGTATGTTGCAGTGAAACCAGACACCCTGACTGATCTGACCAATCAGATGACAGAGAATGTGGGTCTGGTCCACGGGCTGCCGTACGTTGCAGACCGCCAAGGTTTCGCTGCCACATTGGAGCAGGTAACGAAGTGGGCGGGGCCTGTGTGAGCTGGTCCTGAGCTGCTGCTTATTTCTCCTTTATCTGCAGGTGTACTTCGGGACATCCCATCCCCGCTCCTACATTTCGGCCAACGTGACGGGGATCAAATGTGTGACGGGGATGTCGTGTCTGATGAGGAAGGATGTGCTGGACCAGGCGGGTGGGCTGATCGCCTTCGCTCAGTACATCGCTGAGGATTATTTCATGGCCAAGGCCATCGCGGACAGGTTAGCACCTCAACTTTAGCACGCTAGTTTCAGCACACAAGCTTTAGCACGTTAGCTCCAGTGTCGTGTCTTTGTTTCCTCCTCAGAGGCTGGAAGTTCTCCATGGCAACGCAGGTGGCGCTGCAGAACTCCGGTTCCTACTCCATCGGGCAGTTCCAGTCACGTATGATCCGGTGAGCTCACACCCGGTCCCTCGATTGGTTGAGTCCTACTTTGAGGTGGAGCTGTTGTTGCTTTAATATCAGCAAAGAAAAACACAAACTGAACATCGACGTGGGGCGGAGCTCATTTACATATTCATGAGTCTGCATACGAAGTTTTTTTTATCTTGGATGGTTTGAACGAACAAACAGCTCAGTGTGTTTGTAAACAGCTGGTGGTGTAAATAAAGTTTGTGTTTAGGTGGACCAAGCTGCGCATCAACATGCTTCCTGGAACCGTCCTGGAACCGGTCTCCGAGTGCTTCCTGGCGAGCCTCATCATTGGCTGGGCAGCCCATCATGTGTTCAGGTACAACTAATTGGAATGGGTGTGGGCGGGGCTTCTTGGGTCAAAGCAGAGCATGCTGGGTAAAAACCACCGTGTGGAGCTGGTCGTATGATGTCAGGCTGCAGGTGCAACAGGAAGTGTTGATGACATCACAGGAAGAAACAGCTGTGGCTCATAACCAGGTGGCGAGGGGTCAGAGGGAAAGTGAAGTTCTGGTTCTGATGGTGATGGTTGCTGGAGACTGTCTCCATGGAAACAGCACCTGACCATCTCTGTGTTCCAGGTGGGACATGATGGTGTTCTTCATGTGTCACTGTTTGGCCTGGTTCATCGCTGACTATGTCCAGCTGACCGGAGTCCAGGTCAGTACCTGCCGTCTTCATCACCTTCATCATCCTCACCTTTAAATGTCAACAAACTGTTGAGGTAAACAAACAGCTGACTGATGACATCACATGCAGGGCGGTCCTCCGAGCTTCTCCAAGCTGGACTTTGCTGTTGGCTGGTTCATCAGGGAGTCCATGGCTGTGCAGATCTTCCTGTCGGCTCTGTGGGACCCGACCATCAGCTGGAGGACTGGCCGGTACCGGCTGCGCTGCGGCGGCACTGCCGAGGAGATCCTGGACGTGTAGTTACCACGGCAACCAGCCGTGCTGAGGAGGAAGGACCGTTTGGTTTTTATGAGAACTGAAAAGTGTGTGTGTGCGTGCGCACGTGTGTGTGAGTGAATGTGTGTTTTTATTTATGTTCCTTTTGGTGCTAAAAATAAACAATAGCAGAACGAGCCAATGAGAGCGCAGCACCCAAACGAAGAAGACGTGGAAGGAAGAATCGCACTGAATTTCTGATTGATTAGAAAAAAAAAAAAAGAGGAAGAAAATTGGCCAATCAGGAACTTTGGCTCCTGATTGGCCAGTTTTCATCAGACGGAGGCAGGAAGTTAAGAAGCTCCATCCACATCTCACCTGTCTGACCCAGCTGAATGATGAGGAAGCCGCCATTTTTCTCACACTGCAGAACCGCCTCCGTCTGTGGGGCATGTGACCAACAGGTCAGGACCAACTGGTCCAGAACCGACGGGTCCGGGACCGGTTCTGTAGAAACGCGTTTTAACAAACGTCCACTGGCTGCTTTGGACCAGATCCGAGGCGGCGTTTTGAACCTGGGGAAAAGGGGCCAACCAGCGCCGCGCTTGGACGACCACCAATCAGTTTCCAGTATTCTGATGTCAAAAAGGTCAAAAAACATTTCAGAGAAATTACGCAGGACCAAAAAAAAAAAAAGGCTCTTAGTCCGAACACTGAGTGTGTGTACGTGCATGTGTGTAGCTTCACTGTTAGCCGTTAGCACTTTGTCGGGTGGGGGCGGGGTTTGGGTGATGACAATCTGGTTTGTCAGACGAACCCTCTTTCCAGTCGTCCAATCAGATCAGTAGGATTTTTATTTGTATATTATTGTTTATTGTTGTTTATTATCTGTTGTAGTGACAAACGACCAATCGCAGATGAGGATTCTCTCAAGTACAATAAAGTTTTATTCTTTTGTCTGCGACCCACGTGTCTGCTCTGTGATTGGCTCGGAGCACAGAAACAAATCACAGCCATTAGTTGGTTTATTTGTTTATTCATGCTACAACTTCCTGTCACACTTTCAGAATAAATAGAGATTAAGCTCCTCCCCCACACCCCAGCATGCACTGCTCCACATTAAAAATATTTTAGATTTCCCACAATGCACCACGGCGACCATACATTCATCAGAGCAAACATTCCAAGGTGAAGAACAAAAATAAAGATGGGTGTTTCCAGGTGGCTTCTAATTGGTGGAGGCGGAGCCTGATTAGCATAGTTTTATTTCAGGAGGAAGCCTTGAAGAGGGAGGAATACCCAGTCCTGGTTTAGAACCAGAATCCAGTCCAGAACCAGTTCGGTCCGTTTTCGGGCTCTGAGAGGTTTAACGTTAGAATCGTGACCGAAGGTTCAACCTGCTGATGGAAACTTCTGGAAACTGTCTAGAGGCTGCGGTTACAGAGCAGGAAGCCATAACTCCCAATGACCCTGAAGGCAACATCGTGGATTTATATAAGTTGTCTAAACAGGAAGTGATGTCATAATGACTCAATCCAATTTAAAGGCACAGAAACTTTGATCAGTGGCCGTTTGATTCGAGCTTCTGAGAGAAATCATTCTATCGTCAATAATGATCGGTTATCAGGAAGTGAAGGAAACATTGGCGGTTGGACCGCTGTCAGGACCAATAAGAGCTGATCGGCTTTCATTTGTCACCATCTGTGTTGTGAAGACAAACACAAGAACTCAACCTATCACCACTTATGCATGCAGCTGGGCGGGGCTTCAGGAGCGTCACATGTTCAGTAGAAACTCATCCAGATAAAAAAGTTTCAACCTCAGTAAAAAAAATCTACAAAAACAAGAACACAAACACTCCGACAGCCGTTAAAAAAACTCCAGAAACTTCCAGAAAGTAAGGCACAGAAGACGTCCCAGACGCCGCCGCAGAGACGGCGTCATCGCTGGAAACCATCAGAACAAGGACAAGAAGATTTTCAGCCAATTAGAAAGCAGGATGTTTGAACTGAAAACAAAATAAACATCTGATCAGATGTGTCTCCACGGCGACTGAAGGATGAACAGGTTGTTTTCTTACATTATTTACACATGAAAACATCAAACACCAGCTCCGTGTTGGACTCCATTACCCACAATGCTGTGCTCCTCAGTCTGTTCTGGAATGTGCTGCGTAATCTGTAACCATGGTAACAAGTGCTGGCCGTGACATTTGGCAGTTTGTAGGCACAGACAGATGGTCGGTGTACCAGAGCTCTCCCATTGGTCTGTCCCTGCCCAGAGACCGACGCTCTGATTGGCTACTGAGCTCCAGGGGGTCAGATGGTGGACTTGGAGAAGGAGACGCGCAGGTGCTGGTTGTGGTCCAGCTGGTGGTCGTGTAGCGCGATCAGAGCATCAATAGCCTCCTCCACGGACGCCAGCTGCATCAGAGCCATCTTCCTGTCCTTCCTGTGACATCAGAGGAAGTGACATCATCACACAGCCATGAAGAGAAGTTAAGCCAGTCTGAGTTAAAGCTGCGTCTCACTGACCAGTAGGAAGGATGTAGGAAGGATGAAGGAAGGATGTAGGAAGGATGAAGGAAGGAGGTAGGAAGGATGTAGGAAGGATGAAGGAAGGATGAAGGAAGGATGTAGGAAGGATATAGAAAGGATGAAGGAAGGATGTAAGAAGGATGTAGGAAGGATGAAGGAAGGATGTAGGAAGGATGAAGGAAGGACCAAGTAAGGATGAAGGAAGGATGAAGGAAGGATGTAGGAAGGATATAGAAAGGATGTAGAAAGGATGTAGGAACGATGTAGGAAGGATGAAGGAAGGAGGTCGGAAGGAGGTAGGAAGGATGTAGGAAGGATGAAGGAAGGATGTAGGAAGGATGTAGGAAGGATGAAGGAAGAATGTAGGAAGGATGTAGGAAGGATGAAGTAAGGATGTAGAAAGGATATAGAAAGGATGAAGGAAGGATGTAGAAAGGATGTAGGAAGGATGAAGGAAGGATTAAGTAAGGATGAAGGAAGGATGTAGGAAGGATGAAGGAAGGAGGTATGGAAGGATGAAGGAAGGAGGTCGGAAGGAGGTAGGAAGGATGAAGGAAAGAGGTTGGAAGGAGGTAGGAAGGATGAAGGAAGGATGTAGGAAGGATGTAGGAAGGATGAAGGAAGGAGGTATAGAAGGATGAAGGAAGGAGGTATGGAAGGATGAAGGAAGGAGGTCGGAAGGAGGTAGGAAGGATGAAGGAAAGAGGTCGGAAGGAGGTAGGAAGGATGAAGGAAGGATGTAGGAAGGATGTAGGAAGGATGAAGGAAGGAGGTATAGAAGGATGTAGGAAGGATGTAGGAAGGATGAAGGAAGGATGTAGGAAGGATGAAGGAAGGAGGTAGGAAGGATGAAGGAAGGATGAAGGAAGGAGGTAGGAAGGATGTAGGAAGGATGAAGGAAGGAGGTATAGAAGGATGTAGGAAGGATGTAGGAAGGATGAAGGAAGGATGTAGGAAGGATGAAGGAAGGATGTAGGAAGGATATAGAAAGGATGAAGGAAGGATGTAGGAAGGATGTAGGAAGGATGAAGGAAGGAGGTAGGAAGGATGAAGGAAGGATGTAGGAAGGATGAAGGAAGGACCAAGTAAGGATGAAGGAAGGATGTAGGAAGGATATAGAAAGGATGTAGAAAGGATGTCGGAACGATGTAGGAAGGATGAAGGAAGGAGGTCGGAAGGAGGTAGGAAGGATGAAGGAAGGATGTAGGAAGGATGAAGGAAGGATGTAGGAAGGATGTAGGAAGGATGAAGGAAGAATGTAGGAAGGATGTAGGAAGGATGAAGTAAGGATGTAGAAAGGATGTAGGAAGGATGAAGGAAGGATGTAGGAAGGATATAGAAAGGATGAAGGAAGGATGTAGAAAGGATGTAGGAAGGATGTAGGAAGGATGAAGGAAGGATTAAGTAAGGATGAAGGAAGGATGTAGGAAGGATGAAGGAAGGAGGTATGGAAGGATGAAGGAAGGAGGTCGGAAGGAGGTAGGAAGGATGAAGGAAAGAGGTCGGAAGGAGGTAGGAAGGATGAAGGAAGGATGTAGGAAGGATGAAGGAAGGAGGTATAGAAGGATGTAGGAAGGATGTAGGAAGGATGTAGGAAGGATGAAGGAAGAATGTAGGAAGGATGAAAGAAGGATGTAGGAAGGATGAAGGAAGGATGTAGGAAGGATGAAGGAAGGATGAAGTAAGGATGTAGGAAGGATGTAGGAAGGATGAAGGAAGGATATAGAAAGGATGAAGGAAGGATGTAGAAAGGATGTAGGAACGATGTAGGAAGGATGAAGGAAGGAGGTCGGAAGGAGGTAGGAGGATGAAGGAAGGATGAAGGAAGGATGTAGGAAGGATGAAGGAAGGATGTAGAAAGGATGTAGGAAGGATGAAGGAAGGATGTAGGAAGGATATAGAAAGGATGAAGGAAGGATGTAGAAAGGATGTAGGAAGGATGAAGGAAGGATGTAGAAAGGATGTAGGAAGGATGAAGGAAGGAGGTATGGAAGGATGAAGGAAGGAGGTCGGAAGGAGGTAGGAAGGATGAAGGAAAGAGGTCGGAAGGAGGTAGGAAGGATGAAGGAAGGATGTAGGAAGGATGAAGGAAGGAGGTATAGAAGGATGTAGGAAGAATGTAGGAAGGATGTAGGAAGGATGTAGGAAGGATGAAGGAAGGATATAGAAAGGATGAAGGAAGTATGTAGAAAGGATGTAGGAACGATGTAGGAAGGATGAAGGAAGGAGGTCGGAAGGAGGTAGGAGGATGAAGGAAGGATGTAGGAAGGATGTAGGAAGGATGAAGGAAGGATGTAGGAAGGATGAAGGAAGGATGTAGGAAGGATGAAGGAAGGATGAAGAAAGGACGAAGGAAGGACGAAGGAAGAATGTAGGAAGGATGTAGGAAGGATGTAGGAAGGATATAGAAAGGATGAAGGAAGGATGTAGGAAGGATGAAGGAAGGATGTAGGAAGGATGAAGGAAGGATTAAGTAAGGATGAAGGAAGGATGTAGGAAGGATGAAGGAAGGAGGTATGGAAGGATGAAGGAAGGAGGTCGGAAGGAGGTAGGAAGGATGAAGGAAAGAGGTCGGAAGGAGGTAGGAAGGATGAAGGAAGGATGAAGGAAGGATGTAGAAAGGATGTAGGAAGGATGAAGGAAGGATGTAGGAAGGATGAAGGAAGGATTAAGTAAGGATGAAGGAAGGAGGTATGGAAGGATGAAGGAAGGAGGTCGGAAGGAGGTAGGAAGGATGAAGGAAAGAGGTCGGAAGGATGTAGGAAGGATGAAGGAAGGAGGTATAGAAGGATGTAGGAAGGATATAGAAAGGATGAAGGAAGGATGTAGAAAAGATGTAGGAACGATGTAGGAAGGATGACGGAAGGATGTAGGAAGGATGAAGGAAGGATGTAGGAAGGATGAAGGAAGGAGGTATAGAAGGATGTAGGAAGGATGTAGGAAGGATATAGAAAGGATGAAGGATGTAGAAAGGATGTAGGAACGATGTAGGAAGGATGAAGGAAGGATGTAGGAAGGATGAAGGAAGGATGAAGGAAGAATGTAGAAAGGATGTAGGAAGGATGAAGGAAGGATATAGAAAGGATGAAGGAAGGATGTAGAAAGGATGTAGGAACGATGTAGGAAGGATGAAGGAAGGAGGTCGGAAGGAGGTAGGAGGATGAAGGAAGGATGAAGGAAGGATGTAGGAAGGATGAAGGAAGGATGTAGAAAGGATGTAGGAAGGATGAAGGAAGGATGTAGGAAGGATATAGAAAGGATGAAGGAAGGATGTAGAAAGGATGTAGGAAGGATGAAGGAAGGATGTAGGAAGGATGTAGGAAGGATGAAGGAAGGATTAAGTAAGGATGAAGGAAGGAGGTATGGAAGGATGAAGGAAGGAGGTCGGAAGGAGGTAGGAAAGATGAAGGAAAGAGGTCGGAAGGAGGTAGGAAGGATGAAGGAAGGATGTAGAAAGGATGAAAGAAGGATGAAGGAAGGATATAGAAAGGATGAAGGAAGGATGTAGAAAGGATGTAGGAACGATGTAGGAAGGATGAAGGAAGGAGGTCGGAAGGAGGTACGAGGATGAAGGATGTAGGAAGGATGTAGGAAGGATGAAGGAAGGATGTAGGAAGGATGAAGGAAGGATGAAGGAAGGATGAAGGAAGGACGAAGGAAGGACGAAGGAAGAATGTAGGAAGGATGTAGGAAGGATGTAGGAAGGATATAGAAAGGATGAAGGAAGGATGTAGAAAGGATGTAGGAAGGATGAAGGAAGGATGTAGGAAGGATGAAGGAAGGATTAAGTAAGGATGAAGGAAGGATGTAGGAAGGATGAAGGAAGGAGGTATGGAAGGATGAAGGAAGGAGGTAGGAAGGATGAAGGAAAGAGGTCGGAAGGAGGTAGGAAGGATGAAGGAAGGATGAAGGAAGGATGTAGGAAGGATGTAGGAAGGATGAAGGAAGGAGGTATAGAAGGATGTAGGAAGGATGTAGGAAGGATGAAGGAAGGATGTAGGAAGGATGAAGGAAGGAGGTCGGAAGGAGGTAGGAGGATGAAGGAAGGATGAAGGAAGGATGTAGAAAGGATGTAGGAAGGATGAAGGAAGGATGTAGGAAGGATATAGAAAGGATGAAGGAAGGATGTAGAAAGGATGTAGGAAGGATGAAGGAAGGATGTAGGAAGGATGAAGGAAGGATTAAGTAAGGATGAAGGAAGGAGGTATGGAAGGATGAAGGAAGGAGGTCGGAAGGAGGTAGGAAGGATAAAGGAAAGAGGTCGGAAGGAGGTAGGAAGGATGAAGGAAGGATGTAGGAAGGATGTAGGAAGGATGAAGGAAGGAGGTATAGAAGGATGTAGGAAGGATGTAGGAAGGATGAAGGAAGGATGTAGGAAGGATGAAGGAAGAATGTAGGAAGGATGTAGGAAGGATGTAGGAAGGATGAAGGAAGGATATAGAAAGGATGAAGGAAGGATGTAGAAAGGATGTAGGAACGATGTAGGAAGGATGAAGGAAGGAGGTCGGAAGGAGGTAGGAGGATGGAGGAAGGATGTAGGAAGGATGTAGGAAGGATGAAGGAAGGATGAAGGAAGGACGAAGGAAGGACGAAGGAAGAATGTAGGAAGGATGTAGGAAGGATGTAGGAAGGATGAAGGAAGGATGTAGGAAGGATGAAGGAAGGATGAAGGAAGGATGTAGGGAGGATATAGAAAGGATAAAGGAAGGATGTAGGAAGGATGTAGGAAGGATGAAGGAAGGATGAAGTAAGGATGTAGGAAGGACGTAGAAAGGATATAGAAAGGCTGAAGGAAGGATGTAGAAAGGATGTAGGAACGATGTAGGAAGGATGAAGGAAGGCTGTAGGAAGGATGAAGGAAGTATGTAGAAAGGATGTAGGAACGATGTAGGAAGGATGAAGGAAGGAGGTCGGAAGGAGGTAGGAGGATGAAGGAAGGATGTAGGAAGGATGTAGGAAGGATGAAGGAAGGATGTAGGAAGGATGAAGGAAGGATGTAGGAAGGATGAAGGAAGGATGAAGAAAGGACGAAGGAAGGACGAAGGAAGAATGTAGGAAGGATGTAGGAAGGATGTAGGAAGGATATAGAAAGGATGAAGGAAGGATGTAGGAAGGATGAAGGAAGGATGTAGGAAGGATGAAGGAAGGATTAAGTAAGGATGAAGGAAGGATGTAGGAAGGATGAAGGAAGGAGGTATGGAAGGATGAAGGAAGGAGGTCGGAAGGAGGTAGGAAGGATGAAGGAAAGAGGTCGGAAGGAGGTAGGAAGGATGAAGGAAGGATGAAGGAAGGATGTAGAAAGGATGTAGGAAGGATGAAGGAAGGATGTAGGAAGGATGAAGGAAGGATTAAGTAAGGATGAAGGAAGGAGGTATGGAAGGATGAAGGAAGGAGGTCGGAAGGAGGTAGGAAGGATGAAGGAAAGAGGTCGGAAGGATGTAGGAAGGATGAAGGAAGGAGGTATAGAAGGATGTAGGAAGGATATAGAAAGGATGAAGGAAGGATGTAGAAAAGATGTAGGAACGATGTAGGAAGGATGACGGAAGGATGTAGGAAGGATGAAGGAAGGATGTAGGAAGGATGAAGGAAGGAGGTATAGAAGGATGTAGGAAGGATGTAGGAAGGATATAGAAAGGATGAAGGATGTAGAAAGGATGTAGGAACGATGTAGGAAGGATGAAGGAAGGATGTAGGAAGGATGAAGGAAGGATGAAGGAAGAATGTAGAAAGGATGTAGGAAGGATGAAGGAAGGATATAGAAAGGATGAAGGAAGGATGTAGAAAGGATGTAGGAACGATGTAGGAAGGATGAAGGAAGGAGGTCGGAAGGAGGTAGGAGGATGAAGGAAGGATGAAGGAAGGATGTAGGAAGGATGAAGGAAGGATGTAGAAAGGATGTAGGAAGGATGAAGGAAGGATGTAGGAAGGATATAGAAAGGATGAAGGAAGGATGTAGAAAGGATGTAGGAAGGATGAAGGAAGGATGTAGGAAGGATGTAGGAAGGATGAAGGAAGGATTAAGTAAGGATGAAGGAAGGAGGTATGGAAGGATGAAGGAAGGAGGTCGGAAGGAGGTAGGAAAGATGAAGGAAAGAGGTCGGAAGGAGGTAGGAAGGATGAAGGAAGGATGTAGAAAGGATGAAAGAAGGATGAAGGAAGGATATAGAAAGGATGAAGGAAGGATGTAGAAAGGATGTAGGAACGATGTAGGAAGGATGAAGGAAGGAGGTCGGAAGGAGGTACGAGGATGAAGGATGTAGGAAGGATGTAGGAAGGATGAAGGAAGGATGTAGGAAGGATGAAGGAAGGATGAAGGAAGGATGAAGGAAGGACGAAGGAAGGACGAAGGAAGAATGTAGGAAGGATGTAGGAAGGATGTAGGAAGGATATAGAAAGGATGAAGGAAGGATGTAGAAAGGATGTAGGAAGGATGAAGGAAGGATGTAGGAAGGATGAAGGAAGGATTAAGTAAGGATGAAGGAAGGATGTAGGAAGGATGAAGGAAGGAGGTATGGAAGGATGAAGGAAGGAGGTAGGAAGGATGAAGGAAAGAGGTCGGAAGGAGGTAGGAAGGATGAAGGAAGGATGAAGGAAGGATGTAGGAAGGATGTAGGAAGGATGAAGGAAGGAGGTATAGAAGGATGTAGGAAGGATGTAGGAAGGATGAAGGAAGGATGTAGGAAGGATGAAGGAAGGAGGTCGGAAGGAGGTAGGAGGATGAAGGAAGGATGAAGGAAGGATGTAGAAAGGATGTAGGAAGGATGAAGGAAGGATGTAGGAAGGATATAGAAAGGATGAAGGAAGGATGTAGAAAGGATGTAGGAAGGATGAAGGAAGGATGTAGGAAGGATGAAGGAAGGATTAAGTAAGGATGAAGGAAGGAGGTATGGAAGGATGAAGGAAGGAGGTCGGAAGGAGGTAGGAAGGATAAAGGAAAGAGGTCGGAAGGAGGTAGGAAGGATGAAGGAAGGATGTAGGAAGGATGTAGGAAGGATGAAGGAAGGAGGTATAGAAGGATGTAGGAAGGATGTAGGAAGGATGAAGGAAGGATGTAGGAAGGATGAAGGAAGAATGTAGGAAGGATGTAGGAAGGATGTAGGAAGGATGAAGGAAGGATATAGAAAGGATGAAGGAAGGATGTAGAAAGGATGTAGGAACGATGTAGGAAGGATGAAGGAAGGAGGTCGGAAGGAGGTAGGAGGATGGAGGAAGGATGTAGGAAGGATGTAGGAAGGATGAAGGAAGGACGAAGGAAGGACGAAGGAAGAATGTAGGAAGGATGTAGGAAGGATGTAGGAAGGATGAAGGAAGGATGTAGGAAGGATGAAGGAAGGATGAAGGAAGGATGTAGGGAGGATATAGAAAGGATAAAGGAAGGATGTAGGAAGGATGTAGGAAGGATGAAGGAAGGATGAAGTAAGGATGTAGGAAGGACGTAGAAAGGATATAGAAAGGCTGAAGGAAGGATGTAGAAAGGATGTAGGAACGATGTAGGAAGGATGAAGGAAGGCTGTAGGAAGGATGAAGGAAGGATGTAGGAAGGATGAAGGAAGGATGTAGGAAGGATGAAGGAAGGATGAAGTAAGGATGTAGGACGGATGTAGAAAGGATATAGGAACGATGCAGGAAGGATGTAGGAAGGATGAAGGAAGGATGAAGGAAGGATGTAGGAAGGATGAAGGAAGGATGAAGGAAGAATGTAGGAAGGATGAAGGAAGGATGAAGGAAGAATGTAGGAAGGATGAAGGAAGGATGTAGAAAGGATGTAGGAAAGACGTAGGAAGGATGAAGGAAGGAGGTCGGAAGGAGGTAGGAAGGATGAAGGAAGGATGTAGGAAGGATGAAGGAAGGATGCAGGAAGGATGAAGGAAGGATGAAGGAAGAATGTAGGAAGAATGTAGGAAGGATGAAGGAAGGATGTAGGAAGGATGAAGGAAGGATGAAGGAAGAATGTAGGAAGGATGAAGGAAGGATGTAGGAAGGATATAGAAAGGATGAAGGAAGGATGTAGAAAGGATGTAGGAACGATGTAGGAAGGATGTAGGAACGATGTAGGAAGGAGGTAGGAAGGAGGTAGGAAGGATGAAGGAAGGAGGTAGGAAGGATGAAGGAAGGATGTAGGAAGGATGAAGGAAGAATGTAGGAAGGATGAAGGAAGAATGTAGGAAGGATGAAGGAAGGATGAAGGAAGAATGTAGGAAGGAAGGATGAAGGAAGGATGTAGGAAGGATGAAGGAAGAATGTAGGAAGGATGAAGGAAGAATGTAGGAAGGACGAAGGAAGGACGAAGGAAGGACGTAGGAAGAAGGAAGGAGGTAGGAAGGATGTAGGAAGGAGGTAGGAAGGATGAAGGAAGGATGAAGGAAGGATGAAGGAAGGATGTAGGAAGGATGAAGGAAGGATGAAGGAAGAACGTAGGAAGGATGTAGGAAGAATGAAGGAAGGAGGTAGGAAGGATGAAGGAAGGATGAAGGAAGGATGAAGGAAGGATGTAGGAAGGATGTAGGAAGGATGACGGAAGGAGGTAGGAAGGATGAAGGAAGGATGTAGGAAGGATGAAGGAAGGAGGTAGGAAGGATGAAGGAAGGATGTAGGAAGGATGAAGGAAGGAGGTAGGAAGGATGTAGAAATGATGTAGGAAGGATGAAGGAAGGGGGTAGGAAGGATGAAGGAAGGATGAAGGAAGAACGCAGGAAGGATGAAGGAAGGACGTAGGAAGGACGAAGGAATGAGGTAGGAAGGATGTAGGAAGGAGGTAGGAAGGATGAAGGAAGGATGTAGGAAGGAAGGATGTAGGAAGGACGTAGGAAGGACGAAGGAAGGACGTAGGAAGGACGAAGGAAGGAGGTAGGAAGGATGTAGGAAGGATGAAGGAAGAATGTAGGAAGGATGAAGGAAGGATGAAGGAAGAATGTAGGAAGGATGTAGGAAGGATGAAGGAAGGATGTAGGAAGGATATAGAAAGGATGAAGGAAGGATGTAGAAAGGATGTAGGAACGATGTAGGAAGGATGAAGGAAGGATGTAGGAAGGATGAAGGAAGGAGGTAGGAAGGATGAAGGAAGGATGTAGGAAGGATGAAGGAAGGATGAAGGAAGGATGAAGGAAGGATGAAGGTATTCCTGGTGTGTTGGTGGAACTTACTGGAAAAACTTGAAGGCTTTTACCGAGAACCTTCTGGAGGAGAATAAATCCTTCAACGCCTCCTCGCTGATCGAGGAACTAGGAGATAAGGACACAAGGAAGGACATAGGAGTGAGGACGGACAGACACGGGACGGTTGCTGCCGAGCAGGAAGTGGGAGAACTTACGGGATGTTGGAGAGGTGGAGCGTCGCAGATGGTGGGAAGATGTTGCTGAAGTTTTTGGATCCGGGTTTTTTGAAGCGGTGGAGGGCGGAGCCTGAGAAATCCCGAGTCAATTCCTGCTCCTCATGCCCCGCCCCCCCTCGAGGCAGCTGCACCATTGGGTGTTTGGACAGTGTCACCCGGATCACGTTGCCATGGAGACGCTGCCCATTTAGGTGACTCATTGCTGCCAGAGAAAAAAATGATAAAGGTTTTATTATTCTTTATTGTTTAGATTTTATTTAATTATAATTCATATAAAAGTTTCTTGTAATGTAATAGTTTCACCAAGCTGAGCCTGAGTGGCGTCGCTCATCTGTACAAGAGCGTTCTCCTTCTTATTGAAGAGGATTTTCACTCTCTGGACGTCCCCGTAAACACCTGCAAACAACAACAACAAACGTGGAAAAACAAAAAAACAAGAAAGCATAAACATGGACTAATAAACAAAACATTTTTCTCACCGAACAGGATGAAGAGGCAGTGAGGCGAGACACTCTGCAGAGAAAGAAGCTGCGTTAATACATTTCGCTCAGAGCTGCTCTCTGATTGGTCGGCTACACTGTGACACCATGGTTGAGTCCGAACGTCCCCCTACTCCCCAACCCGTCCTTCACTACATACTGACTCATTCTGTTGGCGATTCGGACACGAAGCTGCCTGTTTTTTCCTCACCGCAAACCACGTGACTACCGCCGACACCACGGCAACCACAACCTGCGTCAGGATGTTATTCCAAGTCCAATTTAAAGTTGTAAATATTTTTATTTTTATTCCTTATGTTGTATTTTATTCTTTGTTTGTTTACAGGTAATTTCACGCAGCTCAATTTTTTTGCCTCCTTGCTCCATGTTGAGCTTCTGCCCGCAATGCATTGTGGTCTATATTGACCAGTCTAGTGACCATCAATGCTCACTACTTTTCAAGATGCATTGTGGGTAATTTTAAGTGCCCTACTTTTTTCTCTCTGGATATTCGGACACTCCGACAAAATGGCGTGACCCCTGTGTAGGCCACTATGTAGGGAGTAGGGGGACGCTCGGACGCAGCCTCTGTGTGACCTCCGACCTCTGGGTTTAGGTTCGACACCAGCAGCACCGAGTGGACAGCAGGAGGCGTCACCTGCAGCGCCACACGAGGAGGAGACACCAGCGAGCCGGGGACGGCCGTCACTGACAGACCTGAGGACAAAAATAAACTTTATTTACACCAGACCTGAGGACAAAAATAAACTTTATTTACACCAGACCTGAGGACAAAAATAAACTTTATTTACACCAGACCTGAGGACAACAATAAACTTTATTTACACCAGACCTGAGGACAAAAATAAACTTTATTTACACCAGACCTGAGGACAACAATAAACTTTATTTACACCAGACCTGAGGACAACAATAAACTTTATTTACACCAGACCTGAAGACAAAAATAAACTTTATTTACACCAGACCTGAGGACAGAAATAAACTTTATTTACACCAGACCTGAGGACAAAAATAAACTTTGTTTACACCAGACCTGAAGACAAAAATAAACTTTATTTACACCAGACCTGAGGACAGAAAAACTTTATTTACACCAGACCTGAGGACAAAAATAAACTTTATATACACCAGCCCTGAGGACAGAAAAACTTTATTTACACCAGACCTGAGGACAACAATAAACTTTGTTTACACCAGACCTGAAGACAAAAATAAACTTTATATACACCAGCCCTGAGGACAGAAAAACTTTATTTACACCAGACCTGAAGACAAAAATAAACTTTATATACACCAGCCCTGAGGACAGAAAAACTTTATTTACACCAGACCTGAGGACAAAAATAAACTTTATATACACCAGACCTGAGGACAGAAATAAACTTTATTTACACCAGACCTGAGGACAACAATAAACTTTATTTACACCAGACCTGAGGACAAAAATAAACTTTATTTACACCAGACCTGAGGACAACAATAAACTTTGTTTACACCAGACCTGAGGACAATAAACTTTATTTACACCAGACCTGAGGACAAAAATAAACTTTATTTACACCAGACCTGAAGACAAAAATAAACTTTATTTACACCAGACCTGAGGACAACAATAAACTTTATTTACACCAGACCTAAAGACAAAAATAAACTTTATTTACACCAGACCTGAGGACAGAAATAAACTTTATTTACACCAGACCTGAGGACAGAAAAGACTTTCTTTACTGGATAAACGTTATCCAGATTGGATCAAGTCTTGACAGCAGGTTGTTCAAATGAAAAAGGAATTCTGTAATCCTCACGTACTCCAGTCTTGCATTTTATCTGGATCAAACCTTCAGTTTGTGCTGTTCAAAACTTTCAGGAAGGACTGGGACACATTTGATCCAGAAATCTGGATTATTCCAATCCCAGGAGAAGGGTGGATTCCAGGAGCAAAACATAATAAACTTCAAACTAGTCAAATAACATGTATCATAGTGTTTATACACAAATTCAGTTTTATACTGAAGCTGGATTGTTCAGCCATTACAAAGACTTAGAGGGAGGAAGAAGATGGTTCCTCACTGGGAGACAGTCGTCATGGCAACAGGACCTCAGGAAAGAGGCTCAAAGAGTTGTTTACCAACCAAACACAATGATGATGATGATGGTGCCTACAGGTTGCTTCTTACTGGAGAAAGAGCAGATTGGTCCAGCAGAGGAACAGACCAGTCCAGCTACACTCCAGCAAACCAGAGCCAGACCGGGATCCGGCTTCGTGGAGGAAGAGTTTACATGGACTTCATCTTTTATCTGCTGGATATTTATCATGTGTTGTGTTCACCAGACATACTTTATAAATATATTAGTGACAAACAGCTGAATTTTAACGGCTCAGATGTTTACAAGAAAACACAAATTTAGTTTCTCTCGTCAAATCCAGTCGAACAGGGACCAGTGTTAGCCCACCTGTTAGCCTACCAGTTAGCCTACCCATTAGCCCACCCGTTAGCCTACCCGTTAGCCTACCCGTTAGCCTTCATGTAGCTTCAACTGTAATATTTAGTCCATTTAGAGAACTTTTTATCCGGATCAGGTGATCCTGGAAAGCCTGGATCTGGATCAGAGGGATCCAGTCCATCGCTGCTTTGAACAAGTAGGATAAAAGGAAGACGGATTACGTGATCCTCCATCAAGAAAAACTGGATTCCCGGATCTGGAAAACTTTTATCCGGGTGAAAACTTTTGTGAAAACTTTTGAACAACCGGCCCCAGAAGATAAAACTGATGGGGGGGGGACAGGACTCACCTGTGTGTTGGTGGAAGGTGGGGGGGAATGCTGTTGCTCCATACGGCGGCAGAGCTACACCTAAAAGACACACAGGTAACCATGTGGGTCATAAGCCCCGCCCCTAAACAAGCAGTGATTGTAGAGGTGGACACCAGCTGATCAGTGATGGTACTACAACTCAATCTGTATTAAGAGACGGCATCCAGCAGGTAATTATGTCCTCCTACCGAAGGTGGCGGTAGGCTCCAGCTCTCCGGTCGGCAGGTCGGTTCTGGTGAAGTCGCGGCTCTTGTCGTTGTTGTACTTAACGTTGAGCGTGCTCAGTTTGGAGAAGTCGATCCTCAGCGTGCAGCAGCCGTTGTAGATGTTCTGACCATCCAGAGACTGAAACACAACATCACCTGATTGGTCCAGAGACACATCTGCACCTGGGACTTGCACCAACCAATCACAGATTTGTGTGTGTGTGCGCATGTGAGGGCATGCACGTGACTCACAGCCTTGGCATGCTGAGCGTGCACGGCCTCGCTGAACTGCAGGAGAGCCTGAAACTGGTTGTTTCTGGAGAAGGTGATGATCTTCAACACGGAGCCGTACTTACTGAAGATCTGCAGGAAAACAACATGCAGACAAAACAAAGACATGGTAAAAAACATTTCCACCCGTCCTTCTCCCTGGGTGGGCTGGGTTCATCTCCACCTCGGCTCCTCTACCAGAGTCCTGGGAGCTTGAGGGTCCTCCAGTATCTTAGCTGTTCCTAGGACTGCTCTCTTCTGGATGGAGATGATGGTTCTCCAGGTATTTGGTGGAGCCACTTCTCCAGCTTTTGGGGGACATGGGGGACCACTGGTACCACTGTTGCCTTCACCTTCCAGGCTTTCTCCAGCTCTTCCTTGAGTTCTTGGTATTTCTCCAGGTTCTTGTGTTCCTTCTTCCTGATATTTCCATGGGTGGGGATGCTACACCCATCACTACGGCTTTGCTGCTTATCCATGACCACCATGTCCGCTTGGTTGGCCTCTACTGTGTTGTCGGTCTGTATCTGGAAGTCCCACAAGATCTTAGCCCTCATTCTCCACCACCTTGGGAGGTGTTTTCTATTGTGACTTAGGGGTCTCCAGTCCATGTTCTGCACAGAAGTTTCTGTACACAATGCCGGCTACTTGGTTATGGCGTTCCACGGATTCATGTCCTACCAGGATGTTGCACCCAGCTCAGGTCTCTGTTGGCGGTACATCCCATGCAGGGCTTGTCCTCCATGATGGTTCCTCCAGTTCATTCTCCTCCAGAGACATTCACTCAGTGCTTCATTCCTTGGGTCCATCTTCCTGATGTGTTCATGGAGCTTGGATGTTTCACCCTGGATAGCGGCCTGATGCTCGCTAGTCCGCGGCCTGCCTCTTTGTGCTTAGGGTACAGCCTCTGGACTCTGGATGTGGGGTGGAACCCTCCATGCATCGTGAACAGCTTCTTTGTTTTAAAGACAAAATAAGTAAAATTGACACCTAGTGTTTCAAATCAGAACTGCAGTCGAAGGAGAAAAACAGGAGAGCGCCCCCCGGAGAGTTTCTGTAGGTTGGCGGTTTGTGAGCGGACGGTTCTTTTAGTCTACGGACGACGGAGAAAATGGCGCCAGCTAACACCATGATGAGGAATGAAGATGAGTAATTCATTTCATTTTAATTGTATAACAACATTTGCCCCCAAACAGCAACACTTTTAAACTGTATTTTAGTGGACGACTGAATCAGATAACAGACGCAGATATTAATATTATGAACTCAGCGCTGCTGACGTCTGGAAAAAAACATTTCATTTCATTTCATTTCCAAACAGTAGAAAAATTAATAGAAAACATCCCTGGTCAAAGTGAACACAGCTAGAGTTACTCGTTTTACATCCTTTAACCAGCAGCTCCAGCTGGTCTCTGGTCGGAGGCTTCCTCCAGGCCTCCTCCTCCTCCTCCAGGCCTCCTCCTCCTCCAGGCCGCCTCCTCCTCCAGGCCTCCTCCTCCTCCAGGCCGCCTCCTCCTCCAGGCCTCCTCCTCCAGGCCAGACAGTTACATCTACAGACCTGACGCTACACCCGGAAACCAGATGTTGACCCTTAACTCCCGGTAGAGGAGGCTGCAGGTGAAGGTAAACAGTCTAAGAATGAAAGTTTAGAGAATTTACATCCAGAAATGTGGATAATGAAGCAGTGAAGCTGCATGGATGGAAGTTGTTGTTCATATTGTGTTAGAGTTCAGCTAAATCTCACGTATAAGAAACATTTTTAGTCCTTTTATTTTTAAGACATTGTCATTTTCAAATCTATATAAATGCAGGTATGATTAAAAAATAGCATCAGAAAGAGAAATTTAGACGCAGCTGGTGAGTGCGGCTGCTTGTAGGACAGGCTGCGGGCACCGTGGTGGTGACGCTGTTCTAGAGGCGCTTCCAGTCCCGCCTGCTGTCCAGCTGAACTCCCGGTATTCCCCCACCTCGTGTCCCAGGATGGACGCAGTGCTTTCTTTAGTCCTGCCTCCTGAAGTCCAGCACCAGCTCTTGTTTCGATGAGAGTAAGGTCTCCTGTTGCTGCTGACCACCATCCCAGACCTCCAGTCCTGGTCTAGAACATCCTACTCTACTTTTCTGAAGGTTTTTATACTTCATCTTCCATTTTTCCCTGTGGGATTGAGCCTAAATGCTCCGGGGTTAATCAGGTTAAATGTGGATTCCAGCTTCCAAGTGGACTCAGGCAGCTTTCTCCCATGATGCACCTCTCTCCATAGCAGCAGCAGAATTCCTCTTCGTGTTCCTTGTACGCTGCTATGAGAACCAGCTGGCAGCTTTTAGTCAGCGGTTGCCATGGTGATAGATTTTTATTGTGGTTCCAACTCTGGGTAAAGATACTCAGAGCTGACGGACCTGCTTTCTGGAACGTTTCCACGGTAACTGATGTGAAACTGAATCAGGATAACCAGGAAGTCCTAGATGGATCCCTTATCTCTGTTTGGTGCAGCAGCCCTCTGCTGCTCCCTCCCACCTCTGCAGGCTCCTCCCACAGACAGGACACCCTCAGCCACCTCCTCACCTGCAGCTGTGGGGGAGGAGCCTCCCTCTGAGGAGGCGGACCCTCAGAGAGAGAGAGAGGCTCCTCTGCTGATTGGTGCTCCCCCCCTTTAATCAGGAAGTTGATGGAAACACATGACGTTTATGGACCCAGACCAGAGAAAAGTCTGGGTCTGTCAACATTTAGCACAACAGCAACGGTGAGGAGGCGGCGCTGACCTGCTGCAGGACCTCAAGGGTCACCGGGTAAAACAAATTCTCCACGATGATTCTCAGGACGGGACTCAGGCCCCGCCCCTCTCCTCCTGATGCCATGTTCCCAGAATGCACTGCTGCTGTGCTGATGGTCTGCAGCGTGGCCTGAGGCCTCTGTCAACAAACAAACAAACAAACAATGATTTCAAAGATGAAGGACCCTTGAATTTTATCACTGTTTTGTTGGAGGAAGTGTGTACAGGCTACAGGTGATGACGAGCTGAGGGGGAGGAGCTTATAGTTCACAGGGAGAATGGTAGACGGGAAACATCCCAAACTGCTGCCCCTCACCTGATTGGTCAGATTGTCAGTTTTCAGCTCTCGGTGGGTGGAGTACTGAATGAAGATTGGCTGGTTCCTGATGGTGGGCGTGGCCGAGGCGTAGTAGTTCAGCATAGCAACGGATGCCTCCTCTGATGCCATCTCCAAAAACGCCTGAAAAAAACCAACCAGACGTTATTCCAGAAAGGAGGTTTAACCTGTGATGAAGCCTGTGTTCCAGGTTGCTTGATCCTCGGACATCTGCGGGGTCGGGTCTGAACCAGCGGCTACGAAGCCCCCGTCACAGCCCCGCGCCGGTTAAGCTAAACCTATGAAAGCATCACCACCGAGTCCGAAATCACCAAGAAATCCACGAAAAAGAAGAACAGCTGCATACGCCACCACCTACGCATACGCCTGGAGGAGGATTTCCAGCAAAGACACCGAGAGGATGTTAAACATGTGGTGGCCTGCAGCTGGCAGGTGTTACTACATTTAAAACATTTAATATATTTATATGTTATATTATATTATATTATATTATCTTAGATTATATTATATTATATTATATTATATTATCTTAGATTATATTATATTATATTATATTATCTATTATACTATATTATATTATATTATATTAGATTAGATTAGATTAGATTATATTAGATTATATTATCAGATGTAACCCACCCGCCTCCGAGCATACCTGCGTTCAAGTGAAAGTAAACTATAAACATTCTTCCAACCGGCCAGAATTTCCAGCTAAATAAAAAATGTGGATAAATGTTGATGAATTAACAACAGGTATGTCAACTGCCTAAAACAAGACAGTAAAATATGATGAGGCCCACCTCACCTGGGCTTGACCAGGTGAGGGTCAGTGGGGGTGAGTGGGTTCGGCGTGAGGCAGGAAGAAGCCTAACTGTAACAGAACATCCAGAACAGAGACGAGCTCGTAGGTTATTTAGAAGGAGGCTGAGGAGAGAGATGTGGAAGCTGAAATCCACTGACTGACGGGTCAAAATGTTTGTGGACAGAATATAATCAGAGTTTTATGTAGGTTAAGGCAGTTTATTTGTACAGCACATTTCATCTACAGAACAATTCAGTGTTTTACATAAAACAAAGACATTGCAGATATTTAGAAATAATAAAAGGCATCAACACATAATCACAATAAAATAATGAATTACATTAAAATGATCAAAAGCAAGATAAGTTAAAAAAAAAAGTTAACATGCAGATTTCATGTATAGACATGAGAAAAGAAATGTTTTTAACCTGGATTTAAAAATGTCTACATTTGGTGAAAGTTTAATCTCCACTGGCAGTTTGTTCCATTTGTTTGCAGCATAACAGCTAAATGCTGCTTCTCCATGTTTAGTCTGGACTCTGGTCTGGACTCTGGTCTGGACTAGTTGACCAGAGTCTTTGGATCTAAGAGCTCTGCTAGGTTTATATTCTCTGAACATATCACAGATGTATTCTGGGCCTAAACCATTCTGGGATTTGTAAACAAGCAGAAGGGTTTTAAAATCTATTCTGTGACTGACTGGAAACCAGTGTAAACTAGAAACCAGTATAAAAATAGAAACCAGTATAAACTGGAAACCAGTATAACCTAGAAACCAGTATAAACTAGAAACCAGTATAAACTAGAAACCAGTATAACCTAGAAACCAGTATAAACTAGAAACCAGTATAGACTAGAAACCAGTGTAAACTAGAAACCAGTATAAACTGGAAACCAGTATAAACTGGAAACCAGTATAACCTAGAAACCAGTATAAACTAGAAACCAGTTTAAACTAGAAACCAGTATAAACTAGAAACCAGTATAAACTGCAAACCAGTATAACCTAGAAACCAGTATAAACTAGAAACCAGTGTAACCTAGAAACCAGTATAACCAAGAAACCAATATAAACTAGAAACCAGTGTAAACTAGAAACCAGTATAAACTAGAAACCAGTATAAACTACAAACCAGTATAAACTGGAAACCAGTATAGACTGGAAACCAGCATAACCTAGAAACCAGTATAAACTGGAAACCAGTATAACCTGGAAACCAGTATAAACTGGAAACCAGTATAAACTAGAAACCAGTTTAAACTAGAAACCAGTATAAACTAGAAACCAGCTTAAACTAGAAACCAGTATAAACTAGAAACCAGTATAACCTAGAAACCAGTATAAACTAGAAACCAGTATAAACTGGAAACCAGTATAACCCTAGAAACCATTGTAAACTGGAAACCAGTATAACCTAGAAACCAGTATAAAATGGAAACCAGTATAACCTGGAAACCAGTATAAACTAGAAACCAGTGCAAACTGGAAACCAGTATAAACTGGAAACCACTATAACCTAGAAACCAGTATAAACTGGAAACCAGTATAAAATAGAAACCAGTATAAACTGGAAACCAGTATAACCTAGAAACCAGTATAAACTGGAAACCAGTATAACCTGGAAACCAGTATAAACTAGAAACCAGTATAACCTAGAAACCAGTATAAACTAGAAACCAGTTTAAACTAGAAACCAGTATAAACTAGAAACCAGTTTAAACTAGAAACCAGTATAAACTGGAAACCAGTATAAACTGGAAACCAGTATAACCTAGAAACCAGTATAAACTAGAAACCAGTTTAAACTAGAAACCAGTATAAACTAGAAACCAGTATAAACTGCAAACCAGTATAACCTAGAAACCAGTATAAACTAGAAACCAGTTTAAACTAGAAACCAGTTTAAACTAGAAACCAGTATAACCTAGAAACCAGTATAACCAAGAAACCAATATAAACTAGAAACCAGTGTAAACTAGAAACCAGTATAAACTAGAAACCAGTATAAACTACAAACCAGTATAAACTGGAAACCAGTATAAACTGGAAACCAGCATAACCTAGAAACCAGTATAAACTGGAAACCAGTATAACCTGGAAACCAGTATAAACTGGAAACCAGTATAAACTAGAAACCAGTTTAAACTAGAAACCAGTATAAACTAGAAACCAGCTTAAACTAGAAACCAGTATAAACTAGAAACCAGTATAACCTAGAAACCAGTATAAACTAGAAACCAGTATAAACTGGAAACCAAGATAACCCTAGAAACCATTGTAAACTGGAAACCAGTATAACCTAGAAACCAGTATAAAATGGAAACCAGTATAACCTTGAAACCAGTATAACCTAGAAACCAGTATAAACTAGAAACCAGTATAAACTAGAAACCAATATAAACTAGAAACCAGTGTAAACTGGAAACCACTATAACCTAGAAACCAGTATAAACTGGAAACCAGTATAAAATAGAAACCAGTATAAACTGGAAACCAGTATAACCTAGAAACCAGTATAAACTAGAAACCAGTATAAACTAGAAACCAGTATAACCTAGAAACCAGTATAAACTAGAAACCAGTTTAAACTAGAAACCAGTATAAACTAGAAACCAGTATAAACTGCAAACCAGTATAACCTAGAAACCAGTATAAACTAGAAACCAGTTTAAACTAGAAACCAGTTTAAACTAGAAACCAGTATAACCTAGAAACCAGTATAACCAAGAAACCAATATAAACTAGAAACCAGTGTAAACTAGAAACCAGTATAAACTAGAAACCAGTATAAACTACAAACCAGTATAAACTGGAAACCAGTATAGACTGGAAACCAGCATAACCTAGAAACCAGTATAAACTGGAAACCAGTATAACCTGGAAACCAGTATAAACTGGAAACCAGTATAAACTAGAAACCAGTTTAAACTAGAAACCAGTATAAACTAGAAACCAGCTTAAACTAGAAACCAGTATAAACTAGAAACCAGTATAACCTAGAAACCAGTATAAACTAGAAACCAGTATAAACTGGAAACCAATATAACCCTAGAAACCATTGTAAACTGGAAACCAGTATAACCTAGAAACCAGTATAAAATGGAAACCAGTATAACCTTGAAACCAGTATAACCTAGAAACCAGTATAAACTAGAAACCAGTATAAACTAGAAACCAATATAAACTAGAAACCAGTGTAAACTGGAAACCAGTATAAACTGGAAACCACTATAACCTAGAAACCAGTATAAACTGGAAACCAGTATAAAATAGAAACCAGTATAAACTGGAAACCAGTATAACCTAGAAACCAGTATAACCTGGAAACCAGTATAAACTGGAAACCAGTATAAACTAGAAACCAGTATAACCTAGAAACCAGTATAAACTAGAAACCAGTTTAAACTAGAAACCAGTATAAACTAGAAACCAGTTTAAACTAGAAACCAGTATAAAAATAGAAACCAGTATAAACTGGAAACCAGTATAACCTAGAAACCAGTATAAACTAGAAACCAGTATGAACTAGAAACCAGTATAAACTAGAAACCAGTATAACCTAGAAACCAGTATAAACTAGAAACCAGTATAGACTAGAAACCAGTGTAAACTAGAAACCAGTATGAACTGGAAACCAGTATAAACTGGAAACCAGTATAACCTAGAAACCAGTATAAACTAGAAACCAGTTTAAACTAGAAACCAGTATAAACTAGAAACCAGTATAAACTGCAAACCAGTATAACCTAGAAACCAGTATAAACTAGAAACCAGTTTAAACTAGAAACCAGTTTAAACTAGAAACCAGTATAACCTAGAAACCAGTATAACCAAGAAACCAATATAAACTAGAAACCAGTGTAAACTAGAAACCAGTATAAACTAGAAACCAGTATAAACTACAAACCAGTATAAACTGGAAACCAGTACAGACTGGAAACCAGCATAACCTAGAAACCAGTATAAACTGGAAACCAGTATAAACTGGAAACCAGTATAAACTAGAAACCAGTTTAAACTAGAAACCAGTATAAACTAGAAACCAGCTTAAACTAGAAACCAGTATAAACTAGAAACCAGTATAACCTAGAAACCAGTATAAACTAGAAACCAGTATAAACTGGAAACCAGTATAACCCTAGAAACCATTGTAAACTGGAAACCAGTATAACCTAGAAACCAGTATAAAATGGAAACCAGTATAACCTGGAAACCAGTATAACCTAGAAACCAGTATAAACTAGAAACCAGTATAAACTAGAAACCAGTGTAAACTGGAAACCAGTATAAACTGGAAACCACTATAACCTAGAAACCAGTATAAACTGGAAACCAGTATAAAATAGAAACCAGTATAAACTGGAAACCAGTATAACCTAGAAACCAGTATAAACTGGAAACCACTATAACCTGGAAACCAGTATAAACTGGAAACCAGTATAAACTAGAAACCAGTATAACCTAGAAACCAGTATAAACTAGAAACCAGTTTAAACTAGAAACCAGTATAAACTAGAAACCAGTTTAAACTAGAAACCAGTGTAAACTAGAAACCAGTAGAAACTAGAAACCAGTATTAACTGGAAACCAGTATAACCTAGAAACCAGTATAAACTAGAAACCAGTTTAAACTAGAAACCAGTATAAACTAGAAACCAGTATAACCTAGAAACCAGTATAAACTAGAAACCAGTAGAAACTAGAAACCAGTGTAAACTGGAAACCAGTATAAAATAGAAACCAGTATAAACTGGAAACCAGTATAAACTAGAAACCAGTATAAACTGGAAACCAGTATAACCTGGAAACCAGTATAAACTGGAAACCAGTATAGACTAGAAACCAGTTTAAACTAGAAACCAGTATAACCTAGAAACCAGTATAAACTAGAAACCAGTTTAAACTAGAAACCAGTATAAACTAGAAACCAGCTTAAACTAGAAACCAGTATAAACTAGAAACCAGTATAACCTAGAAACCAGTATAAACTAGAAACCAGTATGAACTGGAAACCAGTATAACCCTAGAAACCATTGTAAACTGGAAACCAGTATAACCTAGAAACCAGTATGAAATGGAAACCACTATAACATGGAAACCAGTATAACCTAGAAACCAGTATAAACTGGAAACCAGTATAAACTAGAAACCAGTATAAACTAGAAACCAATATAAACTGGAAACCAGTATAAACTAGAAACCAGTATAAACTAGAAACCAGTATAACCTAGAAACCAGTATAAACTAGAAACCAGTATAAACTGGAAACCAGTATAACCCTAGAAACCATTGTAAACTGGAAACCAGTATAACCTAGAAACCAGTATAAACTAGAAACCAGTATAAACTGGAAACCAGTATAACCTGGAAACCAGTATAAACTGGAAACCGGTATAAACTAGAAACCAGTTTAAACTAGAAACCAGTATAACCTAGAAACCAGTATAAACTAGAAACCAGTATAAACTGGAAACCAGTATAACCCTAGAAACCATTGTAAACTGGAAACCAGTATAACCTAGAAACCAGATTAAAATGGAAACCAGTATAACCTGGAAACCAGTATAAACTAGAAACCAGTATAACCTAGAAACCAGTATAAACTGGAAACCAGTATAGACTGGAAACCAGCATAACCTAGAAACCAGTATAAACTGGAAACCAGTATAAACTGGAAACCAGTATAAACTAGAAACCAGTTTAAACTAGAAACCAGTATAACCTAGAAACCAGTATAAACTAGAAACCAGTATAAACTGGAAACCAGTATAACTCTAGAAACCATTGTAAACTGGAAACCAGTATAACCTAGAAACCAGTATAAAATGGAAACCAGTATAACCTGGAAACCAGTATAAACTAGAAACCAGTATAAACTAGAAACCAGTAGAAACTAGAAACCAGTATAAACTAGAAACCAGTGTAAACTGGAAACCAGTATAAACTACAAACCAGTATAAACTGGAAACCAGTACAGACTGGAAACCAGTATAACCCTAGAAACCATTGTAAACTGGAAACCAGTATAACCTAGAAACCAGTATAAAATGGAAACCAGTATAACCTGGAAACCAGTATAACCTAGAAACCAGTATAAACTAGAAACCAGTATAAACTAGAAACCAGTGTAAACTGGAAACCAGTATAAACTGGAAACCACTATAACCTAGAAACCAGTATAAACTGGAAACCAGTATAAAATAGAAACCAGTATAAACTGGAAACCAGTATAACCTAGAAACCAGTATAAACTGGAAACCAGTATAACCTGGAAACCAGTATAAACTGGAAACCAGTATAAACTAGAAACCAGTATAACCTAGAAACCAGTATAAACTAGAAACCAGTTTAAACTAGAAACCAGTATAAACTAGAAACCAGTTTAAACTAGAAACCAGTGTAAACTAGAAACCAGTAGAAACTAGAAACCAGTATTAACTGGAAACCAGTATAACCTAGAAACCAGTATAAACTAGAAACCAGTTTAAACTAGAAACCAGTATAAACTAGAAACCAGTATAACCTAGAAACCAGTATAAACTAGAAACCAGTAGAAACTGGAAACCAGTGTAAACTGGAAACCAGTATAAAATAGAAACCAGTATAAACTGGAAACCAGTATAAACTAGAAACCAGTATAAACTGGAAACCAGTATAACCTGGAAACCAGTATAAACTGGAAACCAGTATAGACTAGAAACCAGTTTAAACTAGAAACCAGTATAACCTAGAAACCAGTATAAACTAGAAACCAGTTTAAACTAGAAACCAGTATAAACTAGAAACCAGCTTAAACTAGAAACCAGTATAAACTAGAAACCAGTATAACCTAGAAACCAGTATAAACTAGAAACCAGTATGAACTGGAAACCAGTATAACCCTAGAAACCATTGTAAACTGGAAACCAGTATAACCTAGAAACCAGTATAAAATGGAAACCACTATAACCTGGAAACCAGTATAACCTAGAAACCAGTATAAACTGGAAACCAGTATAAACTAGAAACCAGTATAAACTAGAAACCAATATAAACTGGAAACCAGTATAAACTAGAAACCAGTATAAACTAGAAACCAGTATAACCTAGAAACCAGTATAAACTAGAAACCAGTATAACCCTAGAAACCATTGTAAACTGGAAACCAGTATAACCTAGAAACCAGTATAAACTAGAAACCAGTATAAACTGGAAACCAGTATAACCTGGAAACCAGTATAAACTGGAAACCAGTATAAACTAGAAACCAGTTTAAACTAGAAACCAGTATAACCTAGAAACCAGTATAAACTAGAAACCAGTATAAACTGGAAACCAGTATAACCCTAGAAACCATTGTAAACTGGAAACCAGTATAACCTAGAAACCAGATTAAAATGGAAACCAGTATAACCTGGAAACCAGTATAAACTAGAAACCAGTATAACCTAGAAACCAGTATAAACTGGAAACCAGTATAGACTGGAAACCAGCATAACCTAGAAACCAGTATAAACTGGAAACCAGTATAAACTGGAAACCAGTATAAACTAGAAACCAGTTTAAACTAGAAACCAGTATAACCTAGAAACCAGTATAAACTAGAAACCAGTATAAACTGGAAACCAGTATAACTCTAGAAACCATTGTAAACTGGAAACCAGTATAACCTAGAAACCAGTATAAAATGGAAACCAGTATAACCTGGAAACCAGTATAAACTAGAAACCAGTATAAACTAGAAACCAGTAGAAACTAGAAACCAGTGTAAACTGGAAACCAGTATAAACTGGAAACCACTATAACCTAGAAACCAGTATAAACTGGAAACCAGTATAAAATAGAAACCAGTATAAACTGGAAACCAGTATAACCTAGAAACCAGTATAAACTGGAAACCAGTATAACCTGGAAACCAGTATAAACTGGAAACCAGTATAAACTAGAAACCAGTATAACCTAGAAACCAGTATAAACTAGAAACCAGTTTAAACTAGAAACCAGTATAAACTAGAAACCAGTTTAAACTAGAAACCAGTGTAAACTAGAAACCAGTTTAAACTAGAAACCAGTATAAACTAGAAACCAGTATAACCTAGAAACCAGTATAAACTAGAAACCAGTAGAAACTAGAAACCAGTATAAACTAGAAACCAGTGTAAACTGGAAATCAGTATAAAATAGAAACCAGTATAAACTGGAAACCAGTATAAACTAGAAACCAGTATAAACTGGAAACCAGTATAACCTGGAAACCAGTATAAACTGGAAACCAGTATAAACTAGAAACCAGTTTAAACTAGAAACCAGTATAACCTAGAAACCAGTATAAACTAGAAACCAGTTTAAACTAGAAACCAGTATAAACTAGGAACCAGTTTAAACTAGAAACCAGTGTAAACTAGAAACCAGTATAAACTAGAAACCAGTATAAACTGGAAACCAGCATAAACTAGAAACCAGCATAAACTAGAAACCAGTATAAACTGGAAACCAGTATAACCCTAGAAACCAGTGTAAACTAGAAACCAGTATAAACTGCAAACCAGTATAATCTAGAAACCAGTGTAAACTAGAAACCAGTGTAAACTACAAACCAGTATAAACTAGAAACCAGTATAAACTGGAAACCAGTGGACTTCCGGTCATGGAGTGCCACTGACTGGTTGCAGGTACCACGGTGCTCCACTAACTTTCTGAAATATACCTGGAATACTACAGATAACTCGACAGTCGACTATCTGTAGCCTGATTAATACTACAGTGGAAAACATGCCGCCTAAAATTAGTAAAACAGTGATGGAGGGGTGGTGTGTGTGTGTGTGGGAGGATGGGGTACGTGAAGGTGGATGTTTGGTGTAGGAGAGGGAGGACGGTGTATGTGTAGGAGAATGATGTATGTGTGGGAGGATGGGTAGTGGAAGGATGGTGTGTGTGTGTGTGTGTGGGAGGTGTGAAGGTGGAGGATGGTGTATGTGTGGGAGGATGAGTGGTGGAGGGATGATGTGTGTGTGGGAGGATGGGGTAGGTGTGGGAGAGTGTATGGTGGAAGGATGGTGTGTGTGTGGAAGGATGGATGGTGGAAGGATGGTGTGTGTGTGTGGGAGGACAGAGTATGTGAGGGTTGGATGGTGTATGTGTGGGAGGATGAATGGAGGAGTGGAAGGAGAGTGTGTGTGTTTGTGTGTGTTGGTCTGGGGGGGGGGGGGGCAGGACTGGTTCTCGGGGTGTGCGGCTGGGCGCTGGGGTGTGGGGCTGGCCTCTGGCGGTGGCCGTCTGGGCGGGCCGGGTCCCCCCGGGTGGCGTGCTGGCCCTCGGCCTGTGTGGGGGTGTCCCTGCGCTCCTGGGCCCGGGCCCTCTGCCCCGTCTGTCCCGGGCGGCCGGTGCCCGGGGGGGTCGGGGACTGCTGGCCTCGGCCTGCCGGGGCCGGTGCCCTGTGTCCGCGGGGCGGCTCCTGCTGGGGTCTCCTGCTGCTGCCTTCCTGGGCGGGCGAGTGGTCGTCTCTGTGGACCGGTCGGGATCTGTAGCCTACGGGGGGGCTGGTGGCCTGGGTCTCGGGACCGCTGGCCTGACTCTGGCCTCTGTTCAAGTGAGGTGGCATCTGCATGATCACTCTGCATGGTCACTCCTTCCTGAACGTCTCCACACAGTCTTTGCGTCGCCGTGTGGCCGAGTTCTCCAACACATCCACACAGGTTTCTCTGCGCGTGTTCTTGAATACAGCAGTTTCACTTATATCTATTATCATATTTTTTTTCTTTTTTTTAATTATTTCTGTTCTTATTATTATTATTATTACTCCTACTCTTATTATTATTATTGTTACTATTATCAACTAGTTGTGTAATGACCTACTGGCCAGGATGATCTTAGCTATATATGTTGTAAGTAGTATGGATTACATGGTCTTCTGTATGATGTTTCAAGTCCCCACCCGCACTCCCCACACCCTTTCTGTCCCTCTCTCTCCCCTCCCTCTTCTCTCTACTTTCTTTTCTATCTCTCTCTCTCTCTGTCCCCTCCGGTCGAGTCCAGCATTAAGAGTCTGATTTAATAAAGTTTTTCATGTCATCAAGAGGGACTTTATACATGTAGTATAAATCCCTGCTTGATAGAGTAAAATTGCCCAGCACCAGACAGCAGCCAGACAATCATTCTGTTTGCAACGATGCTGGACAAGACAGGTTAAAAAGAGAAAAAAAATAAAAAATAAAATAAAATTAGTAAAACAGGCCAGCAAACAGCTAAAATGGGGCAACGCCATGACGCGGCTAATGCAGAAGCTAACTCCTCCACGAACGATGCTAGCAGCATGGACCTCGTAAATGAGGGGACAACGGGAAGACCTGGCATGCCCACGAATAGCGATATCCTGAGTGAGATTCGCTCTCTAAAACAGGACATCGCCAAACAGTCTGCGGATGTGATGGTAGCAATAAATGGGATTAAGGTTGATATTGAATCCCATGCAAAGAGAATTGAAGAGGCAGAGGGGAGAGTTTCGCAAGCGGAGGATGAAGTAACAACTCTCCAACAGAAGAATCAACGCCTGGAAGAAACGGTCAAGATGTTGAGCAGCAAAGTTCAGGAACAAGAAGACCGGGCAAGACGTTCTAATCTGAGACTGGTCGGACTCCCTGAAAAAACGGAAGGCTCGGACATGGGCGCTTTCCTGGAAGAGTGGCTTCCTAAAGTTCTGGGAGAAACGCTCACTCCTGCACCTGTAATCGAGAGAGCTCATCGTGTCGGCCAGGTAAACCCAAGCAGGTCCTCTACCACACACAGAACTATCGTCATGAAGTTTTTGAACTATAAGGACTGTGAGAAGACCCTAAGAGCAGCCAGGAGGTTGGGAGAAGTGCGCCACGAAAATCACCGCCTTGGCTTTTTTCCTGACTTGTCGCCTGAAACCCGCAAGCGTCAGCGGGAATTTGATGGAGTAAAGGCCCGGTTCTGAGCCATGGATATACGCTACGGGATGCTCTACCCTGCCCACCTGGTGATTACACATGCGGGCGAACGCCGGATCTTCAAGACTGTACACGAAGCAGAGCAATACCTACGTGGGATGCAGTCGCCGGCGCGGGGGTCCACCCGCTCTGAGTCTTGAGGGAGATGGCGAGCACTTGATCTTCTCCGGTCCGGTCACTCACACTAAAGACATCTGGGTATGATATAGTTTCTCAACTCTGGTAAAAGTGACCCTTTGATATAGGTTGTCGGATCTTTCCCTCCGGCTTCCTACATTTGTCTTTTTCATTTACATATCCTTTTATTGTCTGCGCTTCACCCTGCACGGTAAAGCTAGCTTGATTGATCCCTCCGAGTTTTATTTTACCTAATCATCTCACTGAATTATTTACGAAATTGGTCTAAAGAGAGTACGTTGACCTCCGTGGAATTTCTATGTGTAAGCCTAATTGAAGGAGGGAAATGAAGCTTCTAGGTTATTTAATGGGGGCCTTTGCCTTCCTTTATCCTGCCCATTGTGTGCGAGTGTGTGTTCTCTATTGATACTGTTGTTTTAGAGGTTCCAAGTAATACCTGGGAATGTGTTTACAATTTCATTCACTTCCCTAACAGATCTTTAATTATCTTACTGCTGAATCGAGTGTGTGGTTATTTGTCTAATTTAGTGGGCCTGTTAGATTATGGGTCAGTGTTCACACCACGTTGCTCCTTTTAATGAGGATCAAACGTTCTGCATAATCGGAGTTCACACTAACAGAGTTTATCTTTTTACATATAATTCGTTTGGGGAAGTGTATGGTGTTCTCATGCTGAAGATTAATTCTCCTCGTTATTTGAACATTATGTTTTTTGTTGTGTTTTTTTTTTTTTTTTTTTTTTTTTATTCCCACTCTATGTCAGGTGCAAAGAGGGAAAGATGGAGGGAAACTGGTCAGTGATCAGAACGTTGATATTCACTCCATAAGCTAAAACTACTAATCTTATGACCAACAAAATAGATTTGAAGATTTCCAGCTGGAACACAAGGGGCCTAAACAAATTGGTAAAGTTGAAACAGGTATTGAGTAGAATTAAACAAATGAAATCCAATATAATATTTATACAAGAAAGTCATCTCACTAAAAAAGACATGGGTAGGATTCAAAAAAGATGGCCAGGTCAGATTTATGCCGCTTGCTTCAACTCGCATTCTAGAGGTGTAATGATTTTGTTAAACAAATCTGTTCCCTTCCATCTGAATAGCAAATTCATAGATCCGGCAGGAAGGTATGTCATACTTAATGGGACTATAAACTCTATCCTAGTCAACTTAGTTAGTGTATATGCACCAAACAAAGATGACCCATCCTTTTATCAAAATCTATTTCTATCCTTATCTACATATCCGGGTCAGTACGTGATTGGTGGTGATCTCAACTGTGTTTTGGATCCGTCAGTAGACCGCTCGACGGGGTTCGATGTATCTCATCAACAAACACGGAAAGTTATCAAAAAATTTATGGCTGAACTTAATCTCACAGATACTTGGAGGTGTCTTAACCCTGATAAAAGAGAGTACTCATGCTTTTCAAGTGTATACAAAACGTACTCGAGGATAGATTATTTTCTGATCTCAAACACGCTACTGTCCAAAATTGGAAAGTGCTGGTATGATGCCATATTACTTTCGGATCATGCCCCAATCTCAATGACTGTACAACTTCCTAAGGCACTCTCCTCTCCACCCAGATTTCGTTTTCAGTCTAGGTGGCTCCAATGCCCTGACTTTGTGAAATTTCTTGACCAGAAAATAGACGAATATTTCCTCATAAATACCAATCAAACTAGCGCGTCGATAAAATGGGAAGCTTTTAAAGCATTTTTAAGAGGTGAAATAATAAGCTACACTAAATATAGATCCAAAAAATATCATGAGCAATTGAACACAATTGAACAGAAAGTGAAGGAATTAGAAAGACAAGTCTACCACAAAAATATCCCAGAAAAACAGCAGGAGTTGCTTCGATTGAAAGCCCAATATAGCGAATTGACTACTAGCAAGATAGCCTCAAACTTGTTATGGTTAAAACAGTCATATTATGATCATGGAGAGAAGGTGGGAAAGTTATTGGCATGGCGGATAAAAAAGATACATACAGAAAGAGCTATCAATATGATAAAGTCTGGAGATGGTAGACAATTAATTGATCCTGATGAAATAAATGCATCCTTTGCAAACTATTATGAAAATCTCTACAAATCTGAATGTCCAAATGGATTAGACGACCAAAACAGATTCTTGGACAGACTTAATTTTCCAACCATAACAGAAGAGGCTAATCGAAATCTTGAAACCAAATTAACTGTTGAGGAGTTGCTGCATGCTTTGATGGGTATGAACAGTGGGCGGGCCCCTGGACCTGATGGCTTACCCGTAGAGATATATAAGAAGTTCTCAACCAAACTGCTTCCACATCTTTTGGAGGTGCTTAACGAATCCTATGAAAGAGGATTTCTTCCTCCATCAATGAGAGCTGCAACGATTTCCCTGTTATTAAAGCCGAACAAGCCGCCCTCAGACAAAACATCGTATCGTCCCATATCACCGATGTCATGTGATACCAAAATTCTATCCAAAGCTCTGGCTAAAAGAATAGAAATTCTTCTCCCAAGTATTATCGACAACGACCAAAATGGCTTTGTCTTAAACAGACAAGCCTTTCACAACACTCGCAGGCTCTTGAATGTTCTATTTACAAAACAAAATACTAAAGGGCATGCAATTCTATCATTAGACGCCGAAAAGGCTTTTGATAGAATTGAATGGGGTTATCTTTTTGACATTTTGAAACGATTTGGATTGGGAGAAAAATACTTAAAATGGATACGATTATTATATGCAGAACCAATGGCAGAAATTTTAACTAATAACCAATATTCAACCCCTTTTAAATTATATAGATCCACTCGACAAGGGTGCCCCATTTCTCCATTATTATTTGTGCTAGCCATTGAACCCTTAGCTATGGCCATACGGCAATCAGCTGAAATTACAGGGATTACAATTGGAAGAAGGGAACATCGTTTGGCTCTCTTTGCGGATGACATTGTTCTGTTTTTATCAAATCTAGACACCTCACTTGTAGCATTAAACCATATTTTAAATGAATTTGGACTTTTCTCGGGATATAGAATTAACAAATCTAAAAGTGCTTTATTAATGCTAAATAAAGAAGAGAGGGAACACCCACTGATTCAAACTCAATTCGCCATAGCTGCAGAGGGGCTTACATACTTGGGGATAAAAATAACTCCAGAGGTTGACAGCATTCTGTCTGCCAATTACAACCCGCTGGTTAAAGGGGTGGAGGACATGCTTGATGGATGGGGTTTATTGCCGATTTCTATGATTGGGCGAATTAATATCATAAAGATGTCAATATTACCCAAGTTTCTGTATTTATTTCAATCGATCCCTCTTCCTCCTCCAGCCTCTTTCTTTAACAGATTGAAAAAGATCATCACTAACTTTATTTGGAACAATAAGCGCCCTAGACTGCGTCTTTCCCTTCTTTACTTACCATTTGACAGGGGAGGGCTTAGACTGCCCAACATGAAATTTTATTACTGGGCAGCTCAACTTCGGGCGGCCATGTTTTATTTTATGAACAAAGATGTTCCAATCTGGGTGGAAATGGAGAGCAGCTCAACAGAACTTCCACTTTGTTCTTACATGTACTCAGCACAAAGGAAAACCCTCTTGAAGCAAACACACAACCCTTTTTTAAGAAATACCATATCTATCTGGCATGACGCTCACACCTTTTTGAATGAAAATATCAAATTATCATGCTTCACTCCTATATGGAGAAATGATAGCTTTAAGCCAGGGAGGCAAGATGCAGGTTTTAAACAGTGGATAGACTTGGGGATAAGTAAAATGAAGGATTTATTTAATGATCACACTCTAATGTCATTTCAACAGCTAGTGGATAAATATAACCTGCCCAGGAAGCATTTTTTTAAATATTTACAAATTAGAAGTTTCATACATGCTCAAAGCAAAACGTATGCGACACCCCCATTGTCTCAGATCGAACAATATACTGTTAAACATCTTCAGGGCAGGGGTCAATTATCAAAGCTATATAACATACTTCTAAACAGTTCGAAAGAAAACTCCCACTCTTATTTATCGTCTTGGAGAAATGATCTACACATAGATATAACCACAGAAGAATGGGAAAAGGCCTGTTCTTCGGCCCAAACCCAGAGTATTAACACAAAAGGCAAATTATTACAATATAAATGGCTTTTCAGAACCTATATCACTCCTGTTAAATTAAACCATTTTAATCCAAATATTCCAGATTATTGTTATAAGTGTAACACAGAAAGGGGTACCTTGCTTCATTGTATATGGGAGTGTCAGAAGCTTCAGACATTTTGGAAGGATACCCTCTGCCTGATCTCAAGACTAACAGAATGCAAAATTCCCCTTGAACCTAAACTATGTCTGTTTCATATATACCCTAAGGAATTTGTAGCAAGTGTGAAGAAAAGAAAGCTAATTGATTTCTGTTTGTTACAAACCAAGAGAGTAATAGCTTTAAAGTGGAAAGATGTTCAAAGTCCGGACCCTGCTCTGTGGTTGAAAGAGATGTCTTCCCACTTAGCTTTAGAAAAATTAACATACATTTTGAAAGGGAAAACTGAAGAATTTAAAGACATTTGGACACCCTTTTTGCATTTTATGGACACTCTACCCATTGATTCCCATGAACAAAGATCAGATGACAGTTGATTGCTCCTAGTGAACTCTGCTTTCTTATTTACTTTCCATTTAGGCCTCGTAAAACTGTATGCTCATTTTTCAATCTTAGTTCTTAATTTGTGTATGTATGTATGTAAGTGTGTATGCCTAATTGTGGGTATGTATGTATATATACATGTATACATGTATAATATTATATATTTTGTTATTATTTATTTTTGTTGTGTGTATGTATGTATGTATATGTATATTTTCATTATTATAATTTTTTTTTTTTTTTTTTTTTTTTTATCCATTCATGTTTTGGAGGGCTGAGTACTTTGGCTGAGAACCTTGTTGGGGGTGGGAGGTAGTGTTCTGGGTAGTTCTTATGTATGTTCTATATGTTTATAATTTAATATGAGAAAATCAATAAACAGATTTTGGAAAAAAAAAACTGGAAACCAGTATAACCTAGAAACCAGTATAAACTGGAAACCAGTATAACCTGGAAACCAGTATAAACTGGAAACCAGTATAAACTAGAAACCAGTATAACCTAGAAACCAGTATAAACTAGAAACCAGTTTAAACTAGAAACCAGTATAAACTAGAAACCAGTGTAAACTAGAAACCAGTAGAAACTAGAAACCAGTATAAACTGGAAACCAGTATAACCTAGAAACCAGTATAAACTAGAAACCAGTATAAACTAGAAACCAGTTTAAACTAGAAACCAGTATAAACTAGAAACCAGTATAACCTAGAAACCAGTAAAAACTAGAAACCATTGTAAACTGGAAACCAGTATAACCTAGAAACCAGTATAAACTGCAAACCAGTATAACCTGAAACCAGTATAACCCTAGAAACCATTGTAAACTGGAAACCAGTATAACCTAGAAACCAGTATAACCTGGAAACCAGTATAACCTAGAAACCAGTATAAACTAGAAACCAGTAGAAACTAGAAACCAGTGTAAACTGGAAACCAGTATAAACTGGAAACCACTATAACCTAGAAACCAGTATAAACTGGAAACCAGTATAAAATAGAAACCAGTATAAACTGGAAACCAGTATAAACTAGAAACCAATATAAACTGGAAACCAGTATAAACTAGAAACCAGTATAACCTAGAAACCAGTATAACCTAGAAACCTGTATAAACTAGAAACCAGTATAAACTGGAAACCCGTATAAACTGGAAACCAGTATAACCTAGAAACCAGTATAACCTAGAAACCAGTATAAACTAGAAACCAGTATAACCTAGAAACCAGTATAAACTAGAAACCAGTATAACCTAGAAACCAGTGTAAACTAGAAACCAGCGTAAACTAGAAACCAGCATAAACTAGAAACCAGTATAAACTGGAAACCAGTATAACCCTAGAAACCAGTATAATCTAGAAACCAGTGTAAACTAGAAACCAGTGTAAACTAGAAACCAGTTTAAACTAGAAACCAGTGTAAACTAGAAACCAGTATAAACTAGAAACCAGTTTAAACTAGAAACCAGTATAACCTAGAAACCAGTATAACCTAGAAACCAATATAAACTAGAAACCAGTGTAAACTAGAAACCAGTATAAACTAGAAACCAGTATAAACTGGAAACCAGTATAACCTAGAAACCAGTATAAACTGGAAACCAGTATAAACTAGAAACCAGTTTAAACTAGAAACCAGTATAAACTAGAAACCAGTTTAAACTAGAAACCAGTGTAAACTAGAAACCAGTAGAAACTAGAAACCAGTATAAACTGGAAACCAGTATAACCTAGAAACCAGTATAAACTAGAAACCAGTATAAACTAGAAACCAGTTTAAACTAGAAACCAGTATAAACTAGAAACCAGTATAACCTAGAAACCAGTATAAACTAGAAACCATTGTAAACTGGAAACCAGTATAACCTAGAAACCAGTATAAACCAGAAACCAGTATAAACTAGAAACCAGTATAAACTGGAAACCAGTATAACCTAGAAACCAGTATAAACTGGAAACCAGTATAACCTGGAAACCAGTATAAACTGGAAACCAGTATAAACTAGAAACCAGTATAACCTAGAAACCAGTATAAACTAGAAACCAGTTTAAACTAGAAACCAGTAGAAACTAGAAACCAGTATAAACTGGAAACCAGTATAACCTAGAAACCAGTATAAACTAGAAACCAGTTTAAACTAGAAACCAGTATAAACTAGAAACCAGTATAACCTAGAAACCAGTAAAAACTAGAAACCATTGTAAACTGGAAACCAGTATAACCTAGAAACCAGTATAAACTGGAAACCAGTATAACCTGAAACCAGTATAACCTAGAAACCAGTATAAACTAGAAACCAGTATAAACTAGAAACCAGTGTAAACTAGAAACCAGTATAAAGATGTTAAACTGGTGTGATGTGTTCAGATCTCTTAGTCCTGGTTAAAACTCTAGCAGCAGAGCTGCAGATGTTTAATGTTCTTTTTAGTAAGTCCTGTTAAAAGACCATTACAGTAATCCAGTCTACTGGAGATGGATCATGGAGGAGGTTCTCCTGCTCTTACTGGGAGACTAAACTTTTAATTCTGTTGATGTTTCTGAGCTGGTAAAAAGCTTCTTAGTGAAGCTTTGATGTGGCTGCTGAAAGTCAGATCTGAGTCTATCAACACTCCCAGGTTACGAACTTGGTTGGTGGTTTTAAGAGCCCGAGTCTCCAGGTGTTTGCCAATGCTGACCCTCTTCTCTTTGCTACCAAACAGAATAATCTCAGTTTTGTCTTCATTTAATTGTAGGAAATTCTCCTTCATCCAGGTGTTTATTTGTTCCAGACACTGACACAATAAGTCTATTGGACTGCAGTCATCTGGTGACAGAGACACATAAAGTTGTGTATCATCTGCATAACTTTGATAACTAATGCTATAGTTCTGTAATATTTGACCCAAAGGGAGCAGATACAAGTTGAACAGAAGAGGTCCAAGGACTGACCCCTGGGGGACTCCACAAGTCATGGCCACTCGCTCGGATTCATAACTGCCGATCGTAACAAAATAACTCCGGCCTTCTAAACAGGACCTGAACCAGTTAAGGACCGCTCCAGAAAGTCCAACCCAGTTTTCCAGCCTGAAAACAGGATTCTGTGAGATACTAGACTAGAACCAGGACTGATACTAGACCAGAACCAGGACTGATACTAGACCAGAACCAGGACTGATAGTAGACCAGAACCAGGACTGATACTAGACCAGAACCAGTATTCAACCTAATGTCATTTACCACTGTGACCAGAGCTGTTTCAGGGCTGTGATGAGGTCGGAAGCCGGACTGAAATTTATCAAGATTTCCACTTTCATTTAAAAGGTCATGAAGCTGGTGAAATACAACTTTTTCAATAATCTTGGAAATAAAAGAGGTTAGAGACGGTCTATAGTTGTTCATTATAGAGGCGTCTAGAGTCCTTTTCTTTAGGAGGCTTAATAGCAGCCATCTTTAGTGACTTGGGAAAAATGCCTGATGCCAGTGAGCTGTTAACTATCAGTAGGAGATCACTTTCTACTGAGGTAAAAACTGGTTTTAAAAAGTCGGATGGTATCATGTCCAGAGTGCATGTTGTTGATTTCAAATGCCAAACTGTTTCTTGTAGGATTTTTAAATCAACCATTTTAAATTGCGACATGACCTCAGAATTATTTCTGGGTTTTAGACACAGACTAGTTTTCTTGTGTGACTGTGTGGAATTAATATTTTGTCTGATTGTTTTAATTTTATGGTTAAAAAAGTTGGTAAATTGGTTGCATTTCTCTGTGGAAAGGAGCTCTGGGCTTATGTGTATAGGATTTGTAAGTTTTTCAATCATAGCAACTATTATTAGGTGTGTTTTAATTTCCTGTTATACACTCTGTGAAGGCTTATAAATTTTGTTTTTAGTATGCAGAATACAGCCAGGGTCATGGATCAGAAAAGGCGTTAACATCGACTCAGAGATTGGCTATCAAGCCCCAGTAACAATAAGCAGAAAGTTGCTAGGAGAGAGCTGTTAGCTTAGCAGACAGATGTTAGCAGAGAGCTGTTAGCTTAGCAGGCAGATGTTAGCAGAGAGCTGTTAGCTTAGCAGACAGATGTTAGCAGAGAGCTGTTAGCTTAGCAGACAGATGTCAGCAGAAAGCTGTTAGCTTAGCAGACAGATGTTAGCAGAGAGCTGTTAGCTTAGCAGACAGATGTTAGCAGAGAGCTGTTAGCTTAGCAGACAGATGTTAGCAGAGAGCTGTTAGCTTAGCAGACAGATGTTAGCAGAAAGCTGTTAGCTTAGCAGACAGATGTTAGCAGAGAGCTGTTAGCTTAGCAGACAGATCTTAGCAGAGAGCTGTTAGCTTAGCAGACAGATGTTAGCAGAGAGCTGTTAGCTTAGCAGACAGATGTTAGCAGAGAGCTGTTAGCTTAGCAGACAGATGTTAGCTTAGCAGACAGATGTTAGCAGAGAGCTGTTAGCTTAGCAGACAGATGTTAGCAGAAAGCTGTTAGCTTAGCAGACAGATGTTAGCAGAGAGCTGTTAGCTTAGCAGACAGATGTTAGCAGAGAGCTGCTAGCTTAGCAGACAGATGTTAGCAGAGAGCTGCTAGCTTAGCAGACAGATGTTAGCAGAGAGCTGTTAGCTTAGCAGACAGATGTTAGCAGAGAGCTGCTAGCTTAGCAGACACATGTTAGCAGAAAGCTGTTAGCTTAGCAGACAGATGTTAGCGGAGAGCTGTTAGCTTAGCAGACAGATGTTTGCAGAGAGCTGTTAGCTTAGCAGACAGATGTTAGCAGAGAGCTGTTAGCTTAGCAGACAGATGTTAGCAGAGAGCTGTTAGCTTAGCAGACAGATGTTAGCAGAGAGCTGTTAGCTTAGTAGATAGATGTTTGCAGAACGCTGTTAGCTTAGCAGACAGATGTTAGCGGAGAGCTGTTAACTTAGCAGATAGATGTTTGCAGAACGCTGTTAGCTTAGCAGACAGATGTTAGCAGAGAGCTATCATCTCCTCACCATAGATTGATGGTACTTACCTGGTTTTTGGCCCTCAGTGTGATCAGTTTAATAACTCGCCCAAAGGGAAGCGCCACAGCAAGCAGTTCCTGTTCAGAGACGTCTGCAGGTAGATGACGCAGGTGAAGGACCCGAGAGGGGACACACTGAGCATGCTCAGAAACACACACCCTTTCAGTGCCATCTACTGCAGACAGACAGAAGCACACAGGTAAGTAGAAGTGGAACATCTGTGAGATGGCGGAGGATCTGTTCACACCTGTAACACCAGGTGTGAACAGATCCTGGACTGAGTTTAGAGATTAGAACAAGCCAAATGGATATCTGTTTACAGCTATATTGACATGTATGAAGATGACTGGATCGGCCATGTTGGCACCAGACAGCGTCAGAGACGGCCATTTTATACCATTCAGACACCAGCTGTGTCCAAATGTCCCCCTACTCCAGGGATCACCAACTCCGGACCTTTTGAGCCAGTGTCCTGCAGGTTTTCAGTATCTCCATACTGCAGCACACCTGACTCAAATAATGGGTCGGTAAGAGGCTGGTGTAGACCTTGACTATTGACTATTTCATTTGAACCAGGTGCGTTGCAGCAGGGATGCAGTGAAAACCTGCAGGACACTGGCTCAAGAGGTCCGGAGTTGGTGATCCCTGCCCTACTCCCTACATAGTGCCCTATACAGGGGCCACGCCATTTTTTAGGAGTGTCCAAATGTCCAGAAAGAAAAAAGTAGGGCACTCAAAATTACCCACAGTGCATCTTGAAAAGTAGCAAGCATTAATGGTCACTAGACGGGTCAATATAGACCACAATGCATTGCTGGCAGAAGCGCAACATGGAGCAAGGAGGCGAAAGACATTTTTTGTTGAATAGATATGCAACAAAACATAAAATACAATATAAGGAATAAAAATATTTACACACAACTTTGGACTGGATTTGGAATGACATCTTGAGTGGTTGCCGTGGTGACGGCTGGTAGTCACGTGGTTTGTGGCGAGGAAAAAACAGGCAGCTTCGTGTCCGAATCGGCAAAAGAACGAGTCACTATGTAGTGAAGGACGGGTTGGGGAGTAGGGGGACGTACGGACAGCCACCATGTTGGTTTGACCGGAGCCAGAAATGACCACATTTGGTAAGGGGGGGGAACTGGAGAGTTATACCTGTAATCTGACTGGATCCATGTGGAGAGGACTCACCTGTGGGCAGGTGGGTGGAGCTCATGTTCGCAGAGCAGCTGACAGACAATCTGAACTCCAGCTCCTGCAGGAAACACACAGATCAGCCACTTAACTCAGTCAATCAGACCATCTATTGATCATTCAGGGAACTGACGTCAGCTTTTGGATGAATGGAGGTAAAAACGTCATCCTGAAGGATCCTTAATCAAACCAACATGGCCGCTCAGACAGAACCACTAAACAACATGGCCGCCTGTGAGAAAGCTCAGTCTTTTGAACATGTTGGACTGGAAATAGACTGATCAATCGATTGATAATCAATCAAAGAGCAGATTCAGCTGTGACGGAAGACTGAGTTAAGGCCTGATCAGGTAGGTTCACACAGTCAGTTACCATGGTAACGCAACCTGCCTCCGTCAGCTCATCAATATCAATCAAATAACTATAATCATTGTTAATCTGCCAGGAGCCGCTCAGTTTAATGAAAGACATTAAAACACGCTGAACGGGAACTCACAATCATCGCGAGATTTCAGCGAATTCAATAGTGCGCTGTTTGCTCGCGACACTCTTCACCAAAACAGAACCAGAGGGGGACAGGAGATGCTGCTCGAGGAGCCGTAAACCAGTAAACAACAAGAAACAAGAGGGGGGCTCGCGCAGGTGCGGCTCGGTCACCAAGGAAACGGAGGGAGGAAGGAAGGAAAAACGAAGGCGGGAACGGTCGCGAGGGGTTCGGGAGGTTTTCCCGCGCTCACCCGTCCATGGTCCGAGAGGAGGAAGATGAGGAATGAACGTGGAGGAAGAGTTGTTTTGGTCCGCGAGCCTCCCGCAGACACCAGAGAATAGCGAGCTCGCTTCCTGTTTGGTGACGTCACAGCTAACATGGCGGCTGACGGACACGCCTCAAATAAATAAAGAAAATTAAATGACGGAAATAATTAAGAAATGAATAAGTAAAGTAAATTTAACATGAAATCAAGAAAATAAATGTTTAAAAAAAGAAGACGAACCTCAGGAAGTAAAAAAATAAAAAACAGGTTTTGGAGAGAAAGTGAATAAAGAAATAAAATGAACCAAACAGAACCCCGAATAAAAGCGTCCTGGTTGTGGAAACATGCTTTTCCTGGTTTCAGCCCCACAGGTCATCCTGAGCTCCACTTTAAACACGTCCTCAATAAAACCTGATTCCTCATGTTGAGTTGTTTGGGAACGACTGACATGTTTGTGGATCAACCCAGAAATTTCTCCTCTGTGTGAAATCCATGTTCTACTCATTACCAACGAGGAAACACAGGATTTAGATCCAGTTCTAATTTAAAATTAGAAATACGAACGATAAGAGCTGAAAATCATTCAATACAAAATATAACAAATCAAATTAATAAAACCATTAATCAGAATATTGATTAGCATTTAAACCAAACTTTCCTTGTCTGACCAGAAGCTTAAAAAAAGACGACTTTGTTTAGCAGAAAACAGCATCATTAAATTTATCTTCAGTCCTTTTTGTAAAACCTCCTCTTTTTATTTAAACACAGTAAATAAAGGCAGGAACTAAACCAAAAGTTCAGACATGGACTAAATTAGGCCTCCTCTGTTAATGAAGGAGAAAAACTAAAGAGGCAGAATGAACGATGAGACCAGGAACCAGGACCTCGTTTATCAGCCTGAGCGAACTAAACTACAGGCGGCGCGTTTCTATTCCAGATTTATGCAGGAAATAAAGACCATCTGGACAGAAATGAGGACGAGAATAAAAACATTGTGTAAGAATAAATAAATCCTCCTCTTGTGTGTTTCGTTAGCGTAGCATCACTTCTAGACCTCCAGCCTCCAGTCTGGTCCCGCTCTGCTGGGTCTAGGATGAAGGACTGAAGCTACTTTCCGCCTGTTCTTTTACTGGCTGCTACATGCTGGCAGCAGACTGGCTCCTTATTTATCTGGATGGGTTTTATAACATGAAGTTTTGTTCCACAAGGACAGAACATGTTTTACTGGTTGAGCTTCTTATTAACATCATCTCCCTTTTTCCTGGAAATCCTGGTTTTCCCGAGCGTGGCTCTCAGGAGGATTAATATGGAATGTGTCTTTATTTATACAAAAGAGAATATATGGGCCACCTTTCGTCAAACTGATTTGACAGGTGGTGTCAGCCAATCAGAAGCTGCCACGTCATCACCGGAAGTCCCTCCCTAACCGGAAGTCCCGCCCCCTGCTAGAGACCGGAAGTCCCTCCCTAACCGGAAGTCCCGCCCCCTGCTAGAGACCGGAAGTCCCTCCTTAACCGGAAATGTCGTCATCAGCCGGAAGTCCCTCCTTAGCCGGAAACTGCGTCATCAGCCGGAAATGTCGTCATCACCGGAAATGTCGTCACTGGCGGAAATGTCGCCATCAGCCGGAAGCCGCGTCACTGCCAGTAGCCGGAAATGTCGCCATCAGCCGGAAGCCGCGTCACTGCCAGTAGCCGGAAATGTCGCCATCAGCCGGAAGCCGCGTCACTGCCAGGATCCCCGCCTCTTCCGCGGTTTTAGAACCAATGAGGAGGGTCGGTCCGACGAGGGCATGTCAGGGCATGTCTGGGGAAAACAGTCAAAATAAGAAAAAGGCATAAAACAGAGCTATTTCTGCAAAAACACTGTTATTTTCTTTAAAAGAGCTGGTGTGAAAGAGTGCTGCGGTTGAAGCAGTGAAGAAGGTTTGCTTTAAAACTCCACCTTATTGTGACTCCACCTTATTGTGATCTTCTCTTCTCCTCACAACCTTTCCACGGGTGTTTCTGCATCTGAAAAACAGTCAAAATAAGAAAAAGGCATAAAACAGAGCTATTTCTGCAAAAACACGGTTATTTCCTTAAAAAGAGCTGGTGTGAAAGAGTGCTGCGGTTGAAGCAGCGAAGAAGGTTTGCTTTAAAACTTCACCTTATTGTGACTCCACCTTATTGTGATCTTCTCTTCTCCTCACAACCTTTCCACGGGTGTTTCTGCATCTGAAAAACAGTCAAAATAAGAAAAAGGCATAAAACAGAGCTATTTCTGCAAAAACACTGTTATTTTCTTTAAAAGAGTTGGTGTGAAAGAGTGCTGCGGTTGAAGCAGTGTCTGAAAAACAGTCAAAGGGTGAAAAAAAAGAATAAACAATAAAGTTAAATAAACGAGTTTGAAAGAAGAAGAACCTGAAAATGAGAACAAGTTGTTATTTTTGGTAAAAGTACTGCGGAGAAAAAATTAAATAAAACAGGTTAGAAAAAAAAAAAAAAAAAAAAAAAAAAAAAAAAAACTACCTTATAGTGCTGCCCTCTTTTCCTCCCAAGATTCTCCGTTGAAGCTGAAGTGTCCTAAAGTGAAGAGAATAAAAACACAGTTATAAAGAAGAGTGAGTGAAATGAAGAAAGAAAACGGATAAAATGAAAAAAACGGGTATAACGGGGAAAAGGACAAAAACATTGAAGATGCGGATTTTGTGAAAAGACCTCACGGACCCGAGCAGGTTTAGTGAAAGAAAGAAATTGAGAGGCTGCCTGCGTCTGTACCTCCCTCCCTCTCTCCTGTGAGCGTGAGAGCGGCCGTACAGCGTCTAGCCAGAGAGGCGCGCATTTTAAAAAAGATGAAAAGCATAATATCAACCCCTGTAAGATTAAAAGAACTTTTGTTCGCAGTGAGATCCGGGATGTGAAATCTCCGGTCAATGTCTGCATGTAGATTCCCCTGCAAAACACGAGGGTTACAAACACATTCAGGCGCCGTGGTGGCTGCAATGAGAGTGAGCTGATCCGACTCCGGCGGTACTGTTAACACCTCGCAACGCAGCGTCTCCGCTGGAGTCGGGTGTAGTCCCATGATATCAAGAGAGTTACAATTAAATCCAGGCGCCGTGCTGGCTGCAATGACACTGAGCTGACCTGACTCCGGCGGTACTGTTAACACCTCGCAACGCTGCGTCTCCCCAGGGGGGCCTGCTGTCATTCAGGCTCTAATTTCATCCGACGCTAGATCAATGAAGTTGCAAATTCGTTAGACCGGTGATGTGAAAAACACATGTCCGGGCTGTCATGCAGGTCTCTAAGGTGTTAAACATCTACATCAAACAGCGCTATCTTCTTATTTCACACGCAATATTTAAATACACAATCCCGATGTTAACGTACAGATATGCGTTTCTTATATATAAACGAAGGTATAAGCCGGTTCACTCTCTTGCTTTTAAAATCAGACTGAAGACGCATCATCCTGACGAACATGGAACGCGGTAGGCCTTGATTTTCCCTCTCATCGAGACTGTTTTTCTTCAGAAAGCCTAAAAATCAGATTGAAATCCGTCTGCTGCAGTTTTGGTACACCGCAGCGCTAACACTGTGGCTGAAATTCACCCCTACCCGGCATCTCAACCTGGCGAAAACTTTGTTATTAGAGGTGAGTCCATTTATTTATTTTAAATTTATTTATTTATTCTATTACAGACCTTAATTTAAAACAAAACTTTGTTTTTCTTCTAGTCACGGCTGAAGAATTTGACGACTTGTTTTTAACCCAGAGAGATTTTGGTAAGTGATTCACCCGAATAGCATTTGCTATAATACAATTCCAATGTGACCATTAGCTGCATGCTTTTAACATAAATGAAACCTACCTGCAGACCTCCTGAATGCTGCTGAGAGACTCCCGAACCCTGAACCGATGCCGTTGATCCCAGCTCCACGCAGCCACCGATCCGGAGAGCATAATCCAGCGAGCAGGGTTGAAAATCCAGCCGTCTGCAGAGAAAGTTTTAGTATCGAAGTTCTGCCAGCCACTCAGGATCCCTCTCCCGCTGCTGGCCCCGCTGCTGGTCCTGCTGCCGGTCCCGCAGGTTCTACAGCCAAACCGGGAAGCCGTCTGAGCCGCAGAAAGCGTCCGGAGTCCGCAAATCCCCGCCGGGTAGAAGCTCCGTCTCCAGCGTGCAATCCCGGCGCAGCGCCGAGTCTCACAAAACGTCCGGAGTGCGCGACGCCTGCGCGGGTAGAAGGCCTGCCTCCAGCGAACGATCCCATCGCCGCTCCAGGCGTATCAGGTAAAACTGCTGCAACAGTTTTGCTTCTTTTTTTTTTACTTTTACAAAGTTTAATGCAACTTACTCCGCTCAGCTAAACGGTTAATGCAGCCATATTGGATCCGGATAACGCGTCACTCAGTGACGCGTATTCCGGGGGCAACTCTTTCTCGTGCTTTCTGACAGGCATGTTTCAGAGACAGCGCTGCCTAGAGGATCGGTGGTTCATTGAAATTTTTATTTATTTATTTTTTAAAAGGTGCTGCTGTGTCGGAGCCCGTAGTGAGCCCAGGGTCAGAGAGAAGAAGAAAACGGGCTGAAGGTGATTATTTTTTTATTTTTTAAAATGCTTTGTACGAATAATTACTCTATAATAATTCCGATGTAGCAAGATCTGATTCATTCATTCCTCCCTTTACAGAGAGGTTGAGGAGGAGCAGGGGACAGAGCCAAACAGCTGATTTATCTGCTGCAAACCGTGTGAATAGAGGTAGGATTTTCACTCAATAATAGGTTATTCCGTTATTCATTTATTTACTTTTAGAGTGGAGTGATTTAAGTACTTTTTCTGTATTTCATGCAGCTCTGGAAAGACAACGTCGCAGACGCCGAAGACAGCAGCGACTGCGCTCTCTTCTTGCCGCCACTCCACACCTGAGGACCGCAGGGCGTCACACCGGTGGAGCAACCCCTGCGTCGGCGCTGGATGCTTTTCTTCAGCTTGGACTCACTTTTATGGAGGTTCTGAGAAAACTGAGCGATCTTCTTTAGCTGTGTATCAGTAAGGTGTGTCATTTATTTTTGTGCATAAAGCATGGATGCAATACAGCAGTTCGTAGATGCTTTAAATCAGATTCCCCCTGCATCATCATTAAATGAAGGCGGTAACGCGCCTGAAAATCCTCACTCTTCAGAACCTGTTTCACACTTTGATTTAATAGATAATGCCTTGCTCCACATCGATTCCCCGCTACCCTCTCCAGCTTCTCCAGAACCTGTTCCATTGATTCAACCTTCACACTTAGACGATATGGGAGAAGTCTTCCTGCATAGTGATTCTGCGCCGTCCTCTCCCCCCTCACCCGACTACCGCGAGACACAATCACCCATACCTGTTGAACTACTGCAAGTCGTGAACGTTATGAACCAGGCCGCGGGCTTGTTTTCAGATTCTGATTCTGAAACCAGCTCTGAAGAGTCATCTGCAGATTCTGAAAGCATTTATACACAGATGTCTTTAGATTCTGATGACGATTCCGAGGAGCTGCCTTCAACTCAGGATTCTGAAGCCGACTTTGAAGAGCAAACCTCAGATTCAGGCTCCGAGGAAGACATCGCACCCGCGTCATTAAATCCGACAGCCACCACTCAGCACGGTGGAGGAGATCTCCAGACGAGTGAAGAGGTCGCATCTTCTTCTTCACAATCGGCTGAAAATCCTCCAATACCGGTCACCCGCGAACGTTTTAATAATCGCGAAATAAGACGTGTCTTAAACATACCGGTCCGCGATACGCCAGACCTCGCTCAATTTTACACGGACATCAGATGTATCCTCTCAGATCTGGCTGCTGAAGTATCAACGGCGGTTAGACGTAACGATGTAGTACAGTTAGAAGTACGGAGTGAAAATAATCATAGTCACTTTTCACTCACCATCAATGATCCGAACGTAGATGAAATTACAACCGCTTTTGATGATTTGTTAGAGCGCATGGTCCAGTCTAATGAAAGTATAACATCGGACTCGCGCTTAGAATTTATTGCACAAATCATTGTCAATCCATCAGGCGGTGCTAAACGGAAATTGGAAAAAACTCTAGATTGTGAAATTATTAATAAAAAAAGACGCCATCTGTACGTTGTGGATAACAGAGGGGATCAGTTATGCTTTGCCATCAGCTTAGCTCATCTGCTAGTTCCAAACCTCACAGATTACCAGGCTGTGTCGCGCGGTAAAGAGCTGCAGAGCCTGGCCGGGATGGATGATCAGACACCTGTCACGTTCAGTGACATAGAAAAATTTGAAAAAATCCTGAACCGTAAAATTGTAATCTTTTACAGAACGCCAGACAACCGCCCCTTATCGCATTTTGAAACTGATTTCCCGGACCGCTCTAATCCTCTCTTTCTTCTGCTATTACAGAATCATTACTACGGTATAAAAAATCTTCGCAGTTTTATCGGTGGTAAATACATCTGCAATTTTTGTTATAAATGTTATGAGAAACCGCACAGCCACATCTGTAGAGGATACTGCTCTGTCTGCAATGCGCCCTCCTGTACCCAGGAGCAGCTCACCGCCGTGCCGTGCTCTGACTGTAACAGAACGTGTCGAAACTCTTCCTGTTTCAGGAGGCATAAAGAGTCTAGACCCTGCTCATCTTCCTCAGCTCAAACTCCTCAGGCTAGTATTTGTTCGACGATAAAGCGCTGTCTAAAATGCCGAATGCTCTACACCGTTTCTGCGGGGGATGGAGCGCGTCCTCACACCTGCCCGCGTCTAAAATGCAACATCTGTGGTGAGAAATTGCCGGTCGAGCCCGACGCTGCGGGTGACGAACATCAGTGTTATATTCAACCTCTCCCCGTCGTCACACAACACACCACGAAACTAATATTTTATGACTTTGAAACTTTTCCTAACAGTCAGGATGTACATGTTCCGTTTCTAGTGTGTACAAAGACGCTGCAGGGTGTCCAGTGGGTATCATACGGGCTAGATTGCGTCAGACAATTCCTCCTGCATTTTAGGAGACCGCTGTATCGAGGGTCCACCTTAATCGCACACAACTCCAGGGGATTTGATGGTTATCTGGTTATGAACGGGATGATCGAGTTAGGCCTGCAGCCGTCTCTAATCATGCAAGGAAGTAAGATTCTCTGCTTTACAGACCCTGACTACCAGCTGAGATTCATTGACTCCCTCTCTTTTCTAACAATGCGTCTTAGTCAGATGCCAAAATCTCTAGGGTTTCCTGATTCTTCTAAAGGCTATTTCCCTCATAAATTCAGCTCCGAGGATCATTTACATTATGTAGGGGCTTTCCCTCCCCCCACTGATTATGGTGTAGACAGCATGTCTCAGCGCGAGCAGGATGAGTTTTACACCTGGTACAGGGAGGTCTCTCAGGGGACTTTCAACTTTCAGAAGGAGGCTCTGCATTATTGTCAAAATGATGTGGATATTCTCTCTCAGGGTTGTGTAAAGTTCCGTGAACAGTTCCTCAACGACACCGGTGTGGACCCATTCAGCTGTATCACGATTGCATCAGCATGCATGAAGGTCTTCAGGACAAACTATTTGTCACCCAAAACGCTGGCTATACCGTCACCAGATGATTACAGGAGGCAATGTAAACGCTTTTCAAACGCGTCGATTCAGTGGCTCGAGTGGGTTGCACACAGCAGATCCACTCACATTCAACACGCTTTAAGAGGCGGTGAGAAAAAAGTGGGCCCCTTCCACGTTGACGGATATGCAGAAATCGGCGGTGTGAAATACGCTTATGAGTTTATGGGTTGTGAATTTCACGGGTGTGGTGAGTGTTTTGATGCGCATGCAGTTTCTCCTCTCAGCGGGGTCCCCTACGGGGAGCTGCGTGATGCTACTGAGCAGAGATGTCGCATGCTGGAGTCAGTTTATGGCATGCGCGTAGTGGTCGTGTGGGAGCATGAATGGATGAGGATGAAGAGGGAGAACCCGGAGGTGAGAGCATTCATGAGCGCGTTTAAACCCCCTGAACCGCTCTCACCGAGACAGGCGCTGTTTGGAGGGAGGACCTGCGCGGTGAGGCTGCGGTACACGGCTGCTCCTGATGAGACCGTGCGTTACGTAGATGTCACGTCGTTGTACCCGTACGTCAATTTCAGCTACCCATACCCGCTCGGCCACCCTGTCATCATCACACGAGACTTTGCTGCACCGCAGAGTTACTTTGGGTTTATCAGAGCCGTAGTCAACCCGCCGCGTCGTCTGTTTTTCCCCGTTTTACCGTACAAGACGGCTCGTGATAAACTGGTGTTCACCCTCTGCCGTACATGCGCCGAAATGAACAATCAGGCAGGCCCTTGCACTCACGACGAAGAGGGAAGAGCGCTAACGGGGGTCTGGGTGACGGCCGAGTTTAACAAAGCTCTAGAGCTTGGTTACACAGTGAGTAAAATCACCGAAGTCTGGCACTTTGAGAACCGCAGCGACACTATTTTCCAGGGCTACATCCGGACCTTCCTCAAAAACAAGCAGGAAGCATCCGGCTACCCGCCCGAGGCGACTGATCAGGCGAGCAGAGAGGCTTACATCAGGGATTATGAGACTCATCAGGGTATTCGACTAGACGCTGACAAGATTGAGGTGAACCCGGCAAAACGCCAGACGGCGAAGATCTCTTTAAACTCCTTCTGGGGCAAATTTGCTCAGAGGAACCATCTGGTTCACAGCGAGCTTGTCAGCGAGCCTGAAAGATTTTTCAGCTTCATGTTTTCAGGTTCATACAAGGTGGAATATTTCACCTTTCTGAATGAGAAAACAGCGATGGTTCAGTGGAAATACTCTGACCGCACCGTCATCCCTCCAGGTAAGACCAGCAACGTGTTCATTGCTGCTTTTACCACTGCCTACGCTCGCCTGAAGTTGTACGGTTATCTAGAACGGGTCCAGGAACGTGTCCTCTATACCGACACAGATAGCCTGATTTATGTGGTCAAAAATGATGAAGCTCCCCTGCAGCTCGGAAATTACCTGGGGGATCTCACTGATGAGCTGGGTGGAGACACCATTCAGGAATATGCGGCTGCTGGGCCCAAGAGTTATGCTTATCAGACTCGTGAGCGCAAGAAAGTTGTTTTGCGTATGAAAGGTATCACGCAGACTCGTGAATGCAGCGAACTCATCAGCTTTGACAGCGTAAGAGATCTAGTTGAAGGTTATCTCACCAGCAGCAGCATCGGCGGTGGTTCTGGAGAGGGTGTGATCGAGGCTCCGCAGCACACCATCAGACGTGACAAAAAGACCTTTCAGGTGAAAAACTCCACATTTGAAAAAAAGTTTCGTGTGGTGTATGACAAAAGACGCCTCTTTCCTGACGGCACTACTCTGCCTTTCGGGTATTAAACAGGGGGAAAAAAATGACGCACCTTACTGTTACAGAGGAGGTTGACTTATTTGAGTCCAGACTGAAAACACCATTTTCTTGTATGGTTGTCGGTCCTTCAGGATGTGGAAAAACTTTTTTTGTAAAAAATGTGTTGGAAAATGTCAGTTGTGTGGTGGATGCTGAACCCTCTAATGTGGTATGGATCTACACATCTTTCCAGCCTATGTATACTGAGATGATGAAGTTTAATAAAAGAATTAAATTTGTACAAGGATTGCCTGAATCATTTGAGAATGAAGATCTGTTCCCCTCAGATCAGCATCATCTGATCATACTTGATGACGTCATTTTCCAAGCAGGTGAGCATCAGGAGGTGGTGAAGATTTTCACGCAATATAGACATCATAGAAATATGAGTGTATTTTTGCTCACTCAGAATGTATTTCATCAGGGTAAATACAGCCGCACCATTAGTTTAAATACAAACTACATGGTGCTTTTTAAAAACCCTCGTGATAAATTACAGATGAAAATATTGGCTCATCAGATCTTCCCCACACAAAAAGCCTATTTTCTGGAGAGTTTTGAAGATGCAACCAGAGATCCCCGGGGGTATTTAATCCTGGATCTCACCCCGACCTGTCCAGAACGGTACAGGCTGAGAACGGGTATACTTCCGGGTCAGTGGCCGGCTGTTTACGTACCCAAATCTAAGTAACTCACCATCATCATCATCATCAACATGTCTGCGCGTATAAAAAGGAACGCACCGTTACTCAGAGCTCTGTACCACGCAGCGCCGCGGAAACGTAAGGAGATTCTGACTCACTGCTCGCCTGACTTTCTTCACGCTCTGAGCGAGATTGCTTTAAATCTTTTGAAAGGGAACATTCCTCTAACCTCATGCCAATATAAAAAACTGAAGAGTCAGAAGAGAATTATCAAACTGCTGGCAGATAAAAAAACTGGGGTAAAACGCAAGAGGCAGGCCCTAAACAGACAGTCAGGTGGTTTTATTTTGCCGCTGCTTTCTGCGGCCATTCCTATCCTGGGGAATCTTTTAGGAGGGATCATTAGAAGATAATTAAAGAAAGGAAAATGTCTCTGAAGACCTCGCAGAAGATGTTCCTCGTTTCACCTCAACAATTGAACCGATTAAATCTGACGCAGCCAGAGGCGACTATTAGACAGACGGCTGAAAATGATTTGGATGAGAAGATGAGAGCGATATTAAACGAGCCTGGTCTGAGTTCTTATGAGAAGGTAAAACGATATGACGCTCTGCTCCAAAGATATCTCACCCTAATCAAGCAAGGTCTGAAGGATGACGCCCGAGTTACTCTGACTTTACGCCGCGAGTCTGCAGACGAGCAGCATCCTACCCACCCACCACCTGAGCCCGAAAATGGACCTGAGATCGGACGGCATCTTCCTGCATCCGGACAGACCGATCTGGATGAAATAGCTAGTGATGTATTGAAAAACCTCCCCCGGAGGGATCGCAGAAACGCTGAATACGTTATAAAGAAGCTAATCGGGAGTAACGGCGGATGGACTTCAAAAGGGGAGTTTGTTCATAGGGGTCAGACTGTGGAAGGCTCGCACATGATGGATTTAATGAAAAACCTCACGCATTCCTTTAAAAAAAAATCTCAAACCCCTGACCCAAGAGGTTGGAGGACTTTTCTGAGTACTCTGAAGGAGCTCAACATCCCTTTGTCGTCCGTGACTAATCCTGAAGCGCGTGAGCAATACAGACTTCTGAAAACTGGCGAGTCAGAAGATTCAAGCATGCGCACCTCCGGGCGTGGGAGAAAGAAGAAGAAAATTATTTTATCACCAGAGTGGAGCTCGCCGCTGGAGAAAGCTCAGCAAAAAGCTCGGCAAAAAGCTGAGAGCTCTGCCCCTAAAGATGAAATCGGGAGGACCCGGCGTAAAACTGTAAAACCAACATCCTGGATAAACTTTACTCCGTAAAATTAAAGATATATGCATGTGTGTATTTTTTTTAAAAGAAAAAAGACGAGTAAGAGTTTTTCTGCCTTTCTTAATAAAACCTTTATTCATCACGTTATTCTCCGTTCCAGTATCTTTTTTTTATTCTTGTTACATAGAAGACAATGGTGAAATAAAAAGGTTTATAAATGGATATTGAAAGAAATACTTAGGAGCTAAACATCTACAGAATACCAAATTTAAAATAAAAAAGAATTAGAGTCTGTAGCAGTCTTTAAACATTTGTAGAGAGCAAGTCTGGTGATTAAAACACCGTGAGCGCTGTTTTCTGATACAACGCTCATATTTCTTTACAAAGTTGAATACCTCTAAATCATTTCTTAACTCGTCAGCATGATACAGGGATAATACTTGTTTAAAAGATAAACCGCAGGCTCTGTGGCAGAGATAATAAACGCAGTGATGTCCGCATGTGGTAGACAGGGGGTGCTGAAGCTGAAGATTGTGATACGTGATTTTCTGCGAGCGGTCTTCCAGAAATTGTAGAATGCTGGAGGGATAATGAGTAAAGTCTGGAGGGAGACCATAAGAGTCAAAGAAGCTAGCGACCCCGCTTTGCTCCAGGGTCAGAGAAAGCCAGTGCTCTCCGGGTAGGTGCGCGGGGTGTGTGTTCACTATGAGGTAGGCGGGTGGTTTAAAGTCATGAGTCAGCGAGTGTAGCTGATCAGAGGCCCACACCCCACAGAAAACATCTCCCCCTAGCAGATGACGCAGAAGACTCTCGAGTTGATGGTTATTCATTTTCTCTTCACACCTGCTCAGTAATAATCCACCAGCACTTGTCTTTTGGAGTTTATCTCCAGAATGGAATCGTAGCAGGCGTACACGATTAACGTCGTCGTCTGGGGTAAAGGGGCTCTGAATCTCATTTCCAGTCTCAGGTTACCTGTGGGTATGGGGGAGAGAGCGTCGGTGTCCTCTGCCGGGGTAAGATTAAACACAAACAGCGAGTACCCGTTGTTAAAATCTTCACGGTCGATGCTCAGCGGTAAATCCTTTAGGTGTCGACCCGTAGCGATAAACATGCTGTAAAACTCTCTGACTGAAATCCCCTGATTAAATTGGGGCTGGAATGCCTTTGCGGGGATCTGTCTCCCATCCTGACATAAAGCTAAATACTCCACATCATTATGGATGAAATTAAATGGCGAAAGATCTCTCCTCCCCGTGAAGGCCTCGTGATCCACCATGGCGAGCACCACGTATTTGGGTATGACTCCCAGAAATAGATTTTCCTGGTTACATATCCTGGAATTCTCAGGGATCGAGTAAGTCTTTACGTTAACTCGTGAGAGGGGGTATAGCGCATTTCCTTTCAATAAGGCCGCAGAGTGGCCTAATCGCACCGCTGGAGAAACTGTAACTTTTTTAACGAATAGAGAAGCTCCTAAAATGTTTAGACGGAAAGTGGAGTCCCTGGCCGCCATGAGGCAGAAATGATCACTGGCTCGGGTGAATTTTATTCTCAAATCCACCGAGTTCAGCAGCAGTCTTTCGCAGAAAAAAATATCGCCGTGAAGAGGACCGAGCAGCTGTAGTTCTCGCGAGTTCGCGGTAAAGGTCGCTCTCTGGTTTAACCCTCTGTTAGGACCGTTATTGGGCACTATAGAGTCTACAGCTCCGGCGGTATCTTTGATGAAAAGACCCGCTGTAAATTGACTCTTCAGCGTGTCGTCGGAGAAGTTTAGCAGAGTTTCAATCATGGCTCTGTAAGGATGGGTGGCGCTGCTCTGCGAAATCAATCTATCCCCCAGAATTACATCGCACTGGCTGAAAATGGTATTTAGAGGATAATTAATGAGGCCCACCGCGGCATCGTTTGCCAGGTTAGTGTGATCGGCGTTGGTGATCTTGACGCGGAGAAGCAGCAAAGTGTCGTTCAGATCCAGATATCTATCCCCATCACCCGGAATAAAAAATTCGATCGGTCCGCCGTCGGTAATAGCTGAAAGAGGCGTAATTTCTGTATAAATCTTATCTTCGATAGAGAGCTGCGTCATCGGTGCAGAGAACAGGTCAAGCTCTGCGAGACTGCACTCAGCCGATTTCTGGTGTAAAAGGGCCATGTTGGTTTAAAAAAGGCTAAATGAAATTAAGAATAATATAAAAAGAAGAGTAAGATGAACTTAAAATATTTCTGTGCTGCGGGAGGACTTCCGCGCCTTACGGCTGCCTCCTCCGACTGATTTTCTCTTTGTACGCGTCCTGCGCTTTTTAGAGCGTGTGGCGGAAACACGCTCCCCTGGCGGTCGCCTCTTTGGTCTGCGGGATAAGACCATGATGCCGCCGGCACCCTCCTGATCCCTCGGTCCCATCATCTTCCCCACGGTCTGGCCAACGACGTCCGTGGCTATATTCTTTGCAGCTGATTTAAGATGAGGCTTAGCAATGGCGAAACCTTTCTTCAGCAGAGGGCTGACAAAACGAAACAATTTTGAAAATATAGAGCCGATTCCTCTCCCGTACATTACAGGGGCGCCCGAAAAAGATGGAAGAGCGCCCCCTACTTGGCTATCATAATAACTGATAAAGCGGCGCGGGTCCTGTCTCAGTCCTATGAGAGACATGTCTAAAGTAACGGATTTTATACAGAGCGCTGATGCGCGATCGGTTTGAAATGTAATTTGATGATCGTCTTCCCGTACATAAAATCTACAGGTCTGTCACGATCCGTTTTAATCTCTATGCGTATACTCTTGATGTAACTCTTTGACAGGGGAACGTAATGCACCTTATTGTATCTGATGTTCACCACGTCTCCGTAATCTCCTTCAACCGTCACCACGTCAAGCAGCGGAGCGTAGGTGTCCCCGATATTTTGGAACTGAATAAGATCCGTGTAGACAAAGAGGTTATATATCCCTGTTCTGAGGTCGCTGGGGTAAGGGGCCGCCCGGTTAGAGAGAGTCCACCATTCGTTCGCTTTTAAACCTAGCATGTATGCCAGGGGCGGGTAGGGCCGGATTCTGTACTGACCATCCCCTCTAAAATCTATGCGTTTACTCACTTCGTTGTAAGACGCGTCTGCTGAGGGGTTGTGCTTTCTGAGCGCCGGGACTAATTGATCCAGGAGGTCTTTCTGACGAGCGTAATACCCACCTCTGCTGAATTTCACACTAACCAGTACTTGATGATGCTTTCGTGACGCTTTGTCCGACCTTCCTTCCTCGCTCATCTTCATTAACTCGATGAAAGCAGCGTCCGGCGGTAGATTATACCACGTTCGGGGGTAAACGATTTCACACAGACCCACCATCCATTCTCCACTCAGCTCTATGGCTTTTGCCAGATCCACGGTGTAGCACGAAATGGTGTTGTCTTTAAACAAACCGGCGCTGGCGTTGGAGGGAAGGGTCACGTAAAACCCCTCCTCGCTCGATAGATTCATGACGCCGACGTGCCAGGAATGAAGGACCAGCCCTCCGTACCCCTCTCTTTTCAGGCATTTAAGAGATCCGACCTCTTGACCCAACTGCAGAATTTCAGCGGCCAGCCCTTCCAGCGTACTAAAACCTGCTTTTCACCCCCGACGGTGCGCTGCTTCAGAATTTCCTCCACGTGATAAGGTCTGTCTTTAGACATTTTTACTTTTTGCAGCTCTGCTTCGTAAAATGAACCTGCTATGGGTTCGCCATCGAAATCATTAAGTCTGTATACGGGCGGAATGCGTGGAATACACTCGGAGACTGTAAACACCTCATCGGTAAAACTCTGCTCATACTTTTTATCAAATACCCCTCTAAGCTTGGATATTCTAACAAGATCACCCTTCTTAAACTTCAGCGCTTTTGACCGCCTGGCTGAAGACGCGCCGTAAAGATTCTGAAACACTTGAGAGGTGTTCTCCGAGGTGACCTGCATGGGGGTCATTTTGATACTCTGGTGATAGCTGCTGTTATAGCTCTTCACCAAATCCTGTAGGACGTCGATGTATCGCCGCGTGTTTTTGGCTGTAAAATATCTCCACATTCTAGTTTTTAACGTTCGGTTAAATCTCTCCACCACTGACGCTTTGAGGTCGCTTGCTGTGGCAAAATGCACGATCCCGCGTTTCTTCATCAGACCTTCGAAACTTTTATTGAAAAATTCTTTACCAGAATCTGTTTGTAACTTTTTAGGTATCTGACTGTCTCTGAAGACCGATTCGAAAGCCCTCACCACCTCGCCGGCAGTTTTTGTCTTCAAGGCGCGCACGTAAGCCCTTTTTGAAAATACGTCTATGACCGTTAACATATAATTAAAACCGTCGTTATGCTCGGCTAAGGCTCGCATATCGCATAGATCGGCCTGAAATTGACTTAAAGGGCGAGAGACAAAAACTCTGTTTCTAGAAAAATGGATTCTGGCCGGTTTATGGAGGGTGTAAGCATCCTGCTCTGCTAGGAAATCTCTGACTTTATCAACTTTAACTTTCTCCCCCGTTTCATCTTGCACCCCCCTCTGGAGCCTACCCACACCACCCAGACTACCCGGATGGGCCGGGTTGTAATAGACTCTTTTCATGACCTTATTCTCAGCCATCCCGCCTTCCGCAAGCTCTAAGGTTTTACTGGGAAAAAGAGAAACGAGAACGCTTCTTTATTGTGTTTTCTTTTTTTATTTTTTTCACTCAACAGCATATAAAAAAATAAGCATACATTCAAGCAGAATATGAATAAAGGAAATATCAACCTCTCGGACAAACTTGTACCGCTTATACACACATGGCGGTGTACAAACAGCACCCTTTTTTTTTATCTATTCTTTTTATTTCCAGTCAACATCACAAAGAAAAAAAAAAGAAAAAACACACATGTTCATTCAAGGTAAAGAAGACTAAGCTTGGATAATCGCTAAAGCACGGTCTAAAATCACATCTTCTAAATGAGTGTGAATGACAACGTGTAATCTTTGCAGTTCAGCCGCTGTATTTACAGGCAGATTGTGTTGTAAACGGAAACTCACCGCGTCAACAAACAAGGCATAAAGGGTGAACAGATGAATAGGTTTTACATCGCAGGAACTTTTAACCCATTCTTTTACAATGTTTTCAAAAGTCTCAGACAAACTTGTAACGCTTATACACACAGTGCGATGTACAAACGACTCCCAGGATTTGTGAATAGCGTGAGCACGAACTTGGTGTAAAATGTTTTCCAGTTTCTGAGTTTCTATCTCGACCGTAACAACCTCCACACCTCTTTGAGCTAAAACTCTGTTTTTAATCACCTGCTCCAGAACCTCTATTAGCCGATAGCTGATTATGCAGTTCTCAGCATACTTTGATAGTTTTCTCCAGTAATTCCCCATTTTTTTTTTCTTTTATCCTAAACCCTTAAAGAATAATTACCTCTCCAATACTCACTCACTATTAAAAGTTGCTCTATTTTAACTACACCCTGCTCGACTAGTCTATCTAATATCTCATACATATCCCCAAGTCTCCTCACTGATTTGAGCTCATGTAAAAGGGTCTCCGCTACGGTTTTGACTTTACCGTCATCAGACTGGATGTTGTGCAGAATTAACAGACGCTGAATGGCCGGAATGAACTGAGGGGTGCAGAGACCTCTCATGAGGCCGTGAAAGTTGTCGCGGTAGTAGTCATCTTCAAGCACGTCCAGACACTGGTGCTCTTTCTGGCTGGGGTGGTTAACCTCACATCCGTAACAGTTGTCCTCCCGGAACTTACGGAGGACGATGGTGAGTAGATGGAGAACCGCCGTCTTTACAGTGTTGATGAACGTGGATGACAACCAGCCGTCCGGCTCGTCCTCCAGACTCTCTACGTCTCCCTCGGATGAGGAAGGAGAAGCGGGCCGTGATACAGCAGAACTGCACCGCATAGGATCCTGAGGCCCTGTAGAGGATGCGTGCAGGGAACCCTCATACCCCTCATCCACGGCCAGCTCCAACGTCGCGGGTGGCGCTGGCTCAGGATCCTGAGCGTGTCCCTCGACCCTGATTCCTGCCAACAGCGAGGGTGAGCACTCTGTGTCCTGAGAGTGGCCCAGGTCCGCGGCTCCAGATAACAACGAGGGTGAGCAGTCAACGTCCTGAGAGTACCCCAGACCCCCGGCTCCAGATAGCAGCGAGGGTGTGCGGTCGGAGTCCTGAGAGTACCCCAGAACCCCGACTCCAGATAGCAGCGAGAGTGTGCGGTCAGAGTCCTGAGACGAGGATGGCGACCCCGGGTTGCGAGCACCGCGCTGGGGTGAAAACTCACCAGACTCGCTCGAGTCGGAGGAGTTGAAGACTGAAGAGGGATTCTCGGACGGAGCGGGGATCCGATCGAAGAACTCGGTCAGACTTCTCTGGTTGCGGAGTCGGGCTGTATCACGCATCTTTCTCTCTTGCATCGTGGGTCCTTCCAGAATCGAGGTTAAAAGAAAAATGTCCTGCTGCTGCTTCTTTTATCATGCCAGGTGACTTTCTCCCTCCCCCGCTAGAACCCGAGCCAATGAGAAAGTGTCGTGTGGTAGGTGGGATCGGGGGGAACAGCCAATGGACGAAGGTGGAGGAGGAGTTGGAAAAAAACAGCCAATGGAGGAAGGACGAGAAGGCGTGGTCTACAAAAATAAGTTTTTTTTCACCGATATGGCGTCTTTCCAGTTGCGACAGTCGCGGAAGAGGGTACTAATCTTGTCGCTATTTTCTTCCATTTTTTCAGCCCAGGCAGCGTGAGGCAGCGTCAACACCGTCTGGAAGACGCCGCATTCTGAATTAAAGGACTCCAAAATAAAGTGCTCTTGATCCCACGGATCGCTGAGACTCCGGAGACTGGCTCGGAAAAACCAGCGGCCTGAGGTGGTGGTTTTTGACTGCCACACGGCGCTATAACGAGGCTTTCCCCCGCCGACCCTCTCTGAATTGCGCGGGGAAAACCCTGGTCTAGGCCGCTTAGGAGGAGAGGCCGCTGTATGCTCATATTCACCCGAGGAGCCTAGCTCAACCTCTCCACGCCACTGTGGGACCACTATCTTCAGCACTCCCCAGTCGCTGGAGGTCAGGGATGCTACATTCGGTAAAGTTCTGAAAGTTTCACTCCCATCCACCTGGTACATACAGAGTTCTCCCGTCTCATACTTGAACACGTACCCCCACCGGCCGCTCACTCCGTAGGGATCCAGAGACCATTCGTCGCGCAGAGACACGGACGCCGGCATCTGGACCCTCTGGTAATGCACGACTCTCTTCACCGGAGCTCCGGGTATCGAACGCGTCGATTCATAGATGGTTACAGCAGTCTCACTGATCACCGGAGGAGTACTCTCGACCCTGATGCACCTCGGTAACTCAGCGCTGCTCGGGTCAGGAACCGCTTCGCCTCCGTTTACACTCTCGGTTTCTCGTCTTTTCTCCATTTTTTTTCGCTCCGTACTTTGTTACTGTAAAGAAACAGCTTCTCTTCTTATTTTGACTGTTTTCCCCAGACATGCCCTGACATGCCCTCGTCGGACCGACCCTCCTCATTGGTTCTAAAACCGCGGAAGAGGCGGGGATCCTGGCAGTGACGCGGCTTCCGGCTGATGGCGACATTTCCGGCTACTGGCAGTGACGCGGCTTCCGGCTGATGGCGACATTTCCGGCTACTGGCAGTGACGCGGCTTCCGGCTGATGGCGACATTTCCGCCAGTGACGACATTTCCGGTGATGACGACATTTCCGGCTGATGACGCAGTTTCCGGCTAAGGAGGGACTTCCGGCTGATGACGACATTTCCGGTTAAGGAGGGACTTCCGGTCTCTAGCAGGGGGCGGGACTTCCGGTTAGGGAGGGACTTCCGGTCTCTAGCAGGGGGCGGGACTTCCGGTTAGGGAGGGACTTCCGGTGATGACGTGGCAGCTTCTGATTGGCTGACACCACCTGTCAAATCAGTTTGACGAAAGGTGGCCCATATATTCTCTTACAAACAGCTTTAATATCTAACACGTGGTGTGGAAGGTGATGGTGGATTGTGTACAAACGTCTCACATTTCACATCATCTCTGGTTTTATTGTGGACCGGTGGTGTCTCTGTTTCCTGTTTTGTTAGATTTTGTACATCTGGGTCAGAGTTGCCTGGAGGAAGGAACATTTTCCCGTCACGTTTGGTTTTCATAAATCCTAAAAGTTGATTATATTTGGCGCACAGCGGTTTTTGTTCCGGCCCCAGGTGCTGGTCTTGGTTTGATCCGAGCACTTTGTCCTGATCTCTGCTGCATCCTTCCTTCAAATCAAATCAAACTTTATTATAAAGCCCTTTTCATGCTGAAGGCAGCACCTTTAAACACATTCATGCATAATAAAAGTAAAAGAAGCCTTTACTGCCTCCCTGTGCTACAGGAACGTGATACTCTCCAGACCACCATGAAGCCAGGCTCATCCGGAGCGGTCGAGGCCTTAAGACCGGCATCCCTGATGATGAATCCAGACTCGGGGCTTCTCCGTCCTGGACCTGCTGGTAACTAAAGACGAAGCTTCATCCTTTCTTAGATTTCTTTAAAGCCTTCCACGCGGCTCAACATGACTTCATGTTTAAATATTTTGGTTTGGGCCCAAATTTCTAAATCTAATCTGAACTCTGCACAAAGACACGAGCGTCCCGTCTCTTTCCCTTTCATCCGGATTTTCAGGCCGTAGAATAAGTTTAGACTTTGGAAACAGAATATTTCAGGCAAACAGCTGACGATGCGGCCTGTTCCTGACGGACAGCCGTCAATCAAGGAATCCTTCAGACTTTTACTCCAAGGCCTGAAGCTTAAAATGGGAATTATTACATGATTCCCAACATTCCCGTTAAATCCGCAGCTTTACATCACTAACGACACGAAGTTACTGGAGGAAGACAACGTCTGGAGTCATTTGAACTATGAGGTCACAGCGAGATTTTCTCACAAAGATGGAATTTCCAGCACATTCCCATCCCTTCCCGAGACTCACAGTTAAAGCTATAAACCAGGATCATTTTCTCTGTGTCTGGAAAACCAGATGCCAGTAAAGGAAGGACGGAGGAACAGGAACAGTTCATGTGCTGGGATGGTACGATGAAAACTCAGATCTTTCCTGAAGAATGAAAACAGCTTTTGGGTCATATCCCAAACTTTTTATGGAATTAGGAGGAATTCATTTCCTCTTAAATGTGATTCTGACCTTAAGAAAAAGCCTTTTCAAGTCTTAATTTTCCAGGAGTGGCTGGATCAGGTGTACGGTCCGGGATGCAGGTCCTTGATGACCCTGGAAAGACTTGGCCTGGTTCCTTGAGCTCCAGGTTTGGGTTAAATGACAGGAAACAGCAGCTCGAGAGCGGTTCTACCATTTAATTTACACATGAACAGTGTTGCTGTGCAGCTTCTCATCGACGGATAATCTGTCACCAACCCAAACCTGCCCAGCACCTCCTCACGGCTCCTTATCAGCACCAAGAAACGGGACCAAAGAAAACCTGGACCACCGAAGGTATAAAACATTCCCGTTGCTCCAAAAGTAAAGGAGGTTGCTTCAGAAGGATTCGTGACCTCCAGGATGCTTGAGGCTGGGTTTGGAGAGAACTGCTGGACCTGCTGATCGCTGGGTTTGATTGTGTAGGGGAGACCGGGGATGGTTGTAACACTTTTTGCTGCAACACCTGTAACTCATTGAATTTTTGAGCTACAGTTCTCAAACTTTTACATGAAAAACCCACATTTCTTCACTAAAAATGCACCAATTCAAAAATCTGCAAGAACATCACAGACATCGTATGTTAATGTCAAACACATGGTCGTCCTTTGTTACAACCTACCCCACTACCGGGGAGGGTTTAACAACTGGACAAAAGAAGCCTAAACAGATGCCACAACATATAATATGCCTCAAAAATGGATTTATTTAAAAGAAAAGAAAAGATCCCAAACAAAATCTTTTCTCTTTAACTGACTACAGCTCAAACGTTCAATGTTCAATGTTTAACTTGAATTAATGTGAATTTGTGTGTGAATAAGCCTACTTGAACAAACTTTCATAACAGGACTATGGCTGCTTCATGATAACTCTGCACGTGTGTAAAAAGATTCAGGTGTGATATTGAGCTTACACACTTTTTGCATATAAAAAAACAAAGAAAAAAAACAGGGCTAGTTTGTACATATTTTGTTTGCATATGTTCTTAATCTGAATCACAATATTGACAAATGAAAGTTGGGAACCCTGGAGTACGAGCTTGGTGGCCCCATAGACTACATTAGGTACATTTTACCCAAACTTCCTTTGGCCTGGAGCTGCAAGACGGCTCCATGTAGATAATACAAATATTCCCTCAAATATTCTCAGATTCTTCAGCATTGCCTTTCAGTGTTTTTCATGTGTTTTTATTTATGCTTTTTAAAAAAAAAAAAGCTGGCACACATCTCTCTTTCTTTTTTCCATTGCCTAGACATGCTTTAAAAATAATAAAATAAAAAAACAACTTCATTTTATGAATGGGGATGGTTGTAACACTGTTAACATAAATGTTATAACCCACCCTGTCAGCCAGTGTTTAGGTAGCTGTGTTAGCATAGTGGTCACATTCTGCCTAAAAGACAACTTTTTCATTTACTGTAAGTCATATGGTTTTATTTTAAGTTACATAAGTACTAAACTAAATTAAGTGTTGGTAAAAAAAATTACTTTCTTATCCCAAAATCAGTTTTTAGTCAATAAAATCAGCATGCATGTGTTTTCAGCCTTGTTCACTGGCATGTGAGATGGAGAAGGAACACTGGGATGATCGTCTGACTCCTGTCTCATTCTTGATTGGTGAAAACAGTGGCATTCCAACTCTCCATGTTACAACCATCCCCGGTCTCCCCATTTTCTGGGAGGACTTCTGTTTCTGGTGCTCTTCTAAACTCGCATCTCTGCCTAATCTGGATAAAAACTGTTTTATCTAGCGCAGCACAATTTTCAGTGTTTTATTATTGCTTGGGAAATTTTTCATCCACCAAACTAAATATATGAAGACCAAACCAAATTGAATGTTTTCCACAATGAACGATGTTTTTTTTCTTCGAATCACTTCATTTATGAAGAAGAAAAATGGCATAAATTACATCATTTTTTACATGATTGTCCTCTTGTTTTAAAAGACTTTATTATCATTTTAGTCTCTGTAGTTTTATCTTCATTATGTGTATGTTTAATATCTGTAACCTGCTGTAAGGTGTGAAGTTCGACCCGTGGACCGGAAGTGTTTGCTGGTGAACTTCCGGTCCGGGCTCTGTAAAGTGGGTGAAAGGTGGTGAAGACGACCTGCTGCAGCTGTGACCCAGTCCGCTCCTGTCGACCCGCACCTCAGACCACCATGCTGCAGAACACCGGGTGAGTTCGATTCCCCCGGACCGGTACCGGTGCGAGACTAGAACTCCATCGGCCTTTAGTCCGGTTGGTTTGGACTCTGAAGGATTCATTCGGGACTTTACTGCAGCCGACCTGAGAAGCGACGTGTTTTGCTGCAGGAAAAATCTGAGTTTCTGTCCCGCATCCATTGCCGCGTGACCCCTGAGCAAGGCAGCTTAAAAACGACAGAAGTTTGACTGAACTTGGTCATGGCAGCTCCTCAGCTGGCTCCACTTCCGGTGTGGTCCCAGCGCTCCGATTAGAAAAGTGTTTAAAAGTATTTACCCATCAGCTTTGTTAAATAGTTTTGATTAAAAATCTTTTCGCTTAGATCCCATGTTCTCAAACTGTGGTACGTGTACCACCAGTGGTACTTAGAGGAAAGTCATAAATATTTTTTAATAAAATTATTAAACATTAAGGGTCGCAGGTAAGCTGGAGCCTATCCCAGCATTACCGGTGAGAGGCAGGTACACCTGGACAGGTTACCTGTCCATCGCAGGGCCAACACATAGGGGACAAACAGCCACAACGGTGGGAGGAAGCTGTAGAACCTGGAGAGAACCCAGGCCTACACGGGGAGAACATGCAGACTCCACACAGAAAGGCCGCAAAGTTCGAACCTCCCCCTCCAGCTGAGATTCAAACCAGCGATCTTCTTGCTGTGAGGCTGTGGTGCAAACCACCACACCACCGTGCAGCCCAGGTCCTTTATGAACTGTCCATAGCTAATAGCTATGTATGTTATAGCTTAATATGGTTGCTACTGTATGTTCAGGTCTTATATTCAGGTTTTTCATGATGGTGGTACTTGGTGAGCTCCATATTTTCTCATGTGGCACATACTGTAAAAAGTTTGAGAACCACTGCCTTAGATAACAAGGCGGAAAACTCTTTCAGTATAAAACGAAAGCGTATTCAGCTTTTATTGTGAAAAACGAAGAGGAAGTTTAGTCCTGTTTCTGTGGATAAGAAGGACGAAGAGGAGAGAAATCCTGTTTTATTCTGTCTGATCAATGATATGTTTATTTACACATGCACTGTTTACTTCCGCCTTGTTCTTGACTGAATCTGTTTTCTACCTGTCAGCCTCATCAGCGTTCAGGTCGAATTGTATGAGAATTCAGTATATTTTTGAGATTACTTTATTTGTATAATAAATTAAGAAAAAACAAACAGATTCAGTAAGTATTAAACATTTTCTGATTCTACAAAGCAGGAACAGGTAAAGGTCTTAAAATGGCTTTTACCATCTGTAGGCTAACTCTGTTGTTTCTGCAGGAAGTTAGCTGGCTGCACGCTCTTTATCACCGGAGCGAGCAGAGGTATTGGAAAAGCCATCGCTCTGAAAGCTGCGAGGGATGGAGCCAACATCGTGATCGCAGCCAAGACGGCCGACCCTCACCCAAAACTGCCAGGGACCATCTACACTGCTGCACAGGAAGGTAAGCTAACAGGCTAACTGCTACTATAAACACCAACTCAGGGAGGTAAGCTAACAGGCTAACTGCTTCTATAAAGACCAACTCAGGGAGGTGAGCTAACAGGCTAACTGCTACTATAAACACCAACTCAGGGAGGTAAGCTAACAGGCTAACTGCTACTATAAACACCAACTCAGGGAGGTAAGCTAACAGGCTAACTGGTTCTATAAACACCAACTCAGGAAGGTAAGCTAACAGGCTAACTGCTACTATAGATACCAACTCAGGAAGGTGAGCTAACAGGCTAACTGCTAACATAAACACCAACTCAGGAAGGTAAGCTAACAGGCTAACTGCTACTATAAACACCAACTCGGGAAAGGGGAGCTAACAGGCTAACTACTACTATAAACACCAACTCAGGGAGGTGAGCTAACAGGCTAACTGCTTCTATAAACACCAACTCAGGAAGGTGAGCTAACAGGCTAACTGCTACTATAAACACCAACTCAGGAAGGTGAGCTAACAGGCTAACTGCTACTATAAACACCAACTCAGGAAGGTGAGCTAACAGGCTAACTGCTTCTATAAACACCAACTCAGGAAGGTAAGCTAACAGGCTAACTGCTTCTATAAACACCAACTCAGGGAGGTGAGCTAACAGGCTAACTGCTACTATAAACACCAACTCAGGGAGGTAAGCTAACAGGCTAACTGCTTCTATAAAGACCAACTCAGGGAGGTGAGCTAACAGGCTAACTGCTACTATAAACACCAACACAGGAAGGTGAGCTAACAGGCTAACTGCTTCTATAAACACCAACACAGGAAGGTGAGCTAACAGGCTAACTGCTTCTATAAACACCAACTCAGGAAGGTGAGCTAACAGGCTAACTGCTTCTATAAACACCAACTCAGGAAGGTAAGCTAACAGGCTAACTGCTTCTATAAAGACCAACTCAGGGAGGTGAGCTAACAGGCTAACTGCTACTATAAACACCAACTCAGGGAGGTAAGCTAACAGGCTAACTGCTTCTATAAAGACCAACTCAGGGAGGTGAGCTAACAGGCTAACTGCTACTATAAACACCAACTCAGGGAGGTAAGCTAACAGGCTAACTGCTTCTATACACACCAACTCAGGAAGGTAAGCTAACAGGCTAACTGCTACTATAAACACCAACTCAGGAAGGTAAGCTAACAGGCTAACTGCTTCTATAAACACCAACACAGGAAGGTGAGCTAACAGGCTAACTGCTTCTATAAACACCAACTCAGGAAGGTAAGCTAACAGGCTAACTGCTTCTATAAAGACCAACTCAGGGAGGTGAGCTAACAGGCTAACTGCTACTATAAACACCAACTCAGGGAGGTAAGTTAACAGCCTAACTGCTACTATAGATACCAACTCAGAAAGGTGAGCTAACAGGCAAACTACTACTATAAACACCAACTCAGGGAGGTGAGCTAACAGGCTAACTGCTTCTATAAACACCAACTCAGGAAGGTAAGCTAACAGGCTAACTGCTACTATAGATACCAACTCAGGAAGGTGAGCTAACAGGCTAACTGCTAACATAAACACCAACTCAGGAAGGTAAGCTAACAGGCTAACTGCTACTATAAACACCAACTCAGGAAGGTGAGCTAACAGGCTAACTACTACTATAAACACCAACTCAGGGAGGTGAGCTAACAGGCTAACTGCTTCTATAAACACCAACTCAGGAAGGTAAGCTAACAGGCTAACTGCTACTATAAACACCAACTCAGGAAGGTGAGCTAACAGGCTAACTGCTACTATAAACACCAACTCAGGAAGGTGAGCTAACAGGCTAACTGCTACTATAAACACCAACTCAGGAAGGTGAGCTAACAGGCTAACTGCTTCTATAAACACCAACACAGGAAGGTGAGCTAACAGGCTAACTGCTTCTATAAACACCAACTCAGGAAGGTAAGCTAACAGGCTAACTGCTTCTATAAAGGCCAACTCAGGGAGGTGAGCTAACAGGCTAACTGCTACTATAAACACCAACTCAGGGAGGTAAGCTAACAGGCTAACTGCTTCTATAAACACCAACTCAGGAAGGTAAGCTAACAGGCTAACTGCTACTATAAACACCAACTCAGGAAGGTAAGCTAACAGGCTAACTGCTTCTATAAAGACCAACACAGGGAGGTGAGCTAACAGGCTAACTGCTACTATAAACACCAACTCAGGGAGGTAAGCTAACAGGCTAACTGCTTCTATAAACACCAACTCAGGAAGGTAAGCTAACAGGCTAACTGCTTCTATAAAGACCAACTCAGGAAGGTGAGCTAACAGCCTAACTGCTACTATAAAGACCAACACAGGAAGGTGAGCTAACAGGCTAACTGCTTCTATAAACACCAACACAGGAAGGTGAGCTAACAGGCTAACTGCTTCTATAAACACCAACTCAGGAAGGTGAGCTAACAAGCTAACTGCTACTATAAACACCAACTCAGGAAGGTAAGCTAACAGGCTAACTGCTACTATAAACACCAACTCAGGAAGGTGAGCTAACAGGCTAACTGCTACTATAAACACCAACTCAGGAACGTGAGCTAACAGGCTAACTGCTTCTATAAACACCAACTCAGGAAGGTCAGCTAACAGGCTAACTGCTACTATAAACACCAACTCAGGAAGGTGAGCTAACAGGCTAACTACTACTATAAACACCAACTCAGGGAGGTGAGCTAACAGGCTAACTGCTTCTATAAACACCAACTCAGGAAGGTAAGCTAACAGGCTAACTGCTACTATAAACAACAACTCAGGAAGGTGAGCTAATAGGCTAACTGCTACTATAAACACCAACTCAGGAAGGTGAGCTAACAGGCTAACTGCTACTATAAACACCAACTCAGGAAGGTGAGCTAACAGGCTAACTGCTTCTATAAACACCAACACAGGAAGGTGAGCTAACAGGCTAACTGCTTCTATAAACACCAACTCAGGAAGGTAAGCTAACAGGCTAACTGCTTCTATAAACACCAACTCAGGGAGGTGAGCTAACAGCCTAACTGCTACTATAAAGACCAACTCAGGGAGGTAAGCTAACAGGCTAACTGCTTCTATAAACACCAACTCAGGAAGGTAAGCTAACAGGCTAACTGCTACTATAAACACCAACTCAGGAAGGTAAGCTAACAGGCTAACTGCTACTATAAATACCAACTCAGGAAGGTGAGCTAACAGGCTAACTGCTACTATAAACACCAACACAGGAAGGTGAGCTAACAGGCTAACTGCTTCTATAAACACCAACACAGGAAGGTGAGCTAACAGGCTAACTGCTTCTATAAACACCAACTCAGGAAGGTGAGCTAACAGGCTAACTGCTACTATAAACACCAACTCAGGAAGGTAAGCTAACAGGCTAACTGCTACTATAAACACCAACTCAGGAAGGTGAGCTAACAGGCTAACTGCTACTATAAACACCAACTCAGGAAGGTAAGCTAACAGGCTAACTGCTACTATAAATACCAACTCAGGAAGGTGAGCTAACAGGCTAACTGCTACTATAAACACCAACACAGGAAGGTGAGCTAACAGGCTAACTGCTTCTATAAACACCAACACAGGAAGGTGAGCTAACAGGCTAACTGCTTCTATAAACACCAACTCAGGAAGGTGAGCTAACAGGCTAACTGCTACTATAAACACCAACTCAGGAAGGTGAGCTAACAGGCTAACTGCTACTATAAACACCAACTCAGGAAGGTGAGCTAACAGGCTAACTGCTTCTATAAACACCAACTCAGGAAGGTGAGCTAACAGGCTAACTGCTACTATAAACACCAACTCAGGAAGGTGAGCTAACAGGCTAACTGCTACTATAAATACCAACTGAGGAAGGTGAGCTAACAGGCTAACTGCTACTATAAACACCAACTCAGGAAGGTGAGCTAACAGGCTAACTGCTTCTATAAAGACCAACTCAGGGAGGTAAGCTAACAGGCTAACTGCTTCTATAAACACCAACTCAGGAAGGTAAGCTAACAGGCTAACTGCTACTATAAACACCAACTCAGGGAGGTAAGCTAACAGGCTAACTGCTTCTATAAACACCAACTCAGGGAGGTAAGCTAACAGGCTAACTGGTTCTATAAACACCAACTCAGGAAGGTAAGCTAACAGGCTAACTGCTACTATAGATACCAACTCAGGAAGGTGAGCTAACAGGCTAACTGCTAACATAAACACCAACTCAGGAAGGTAAGCTAACAGGCTAACTGCTACTATAAACACCAACTCGGGAAAGGGGAGCTAACAGGCTAACTACTACTATAAACACCAACTCAGGGAGGTGAGCTAACAGGCTAACTGCTTCTATAAACACCAACTCAGGAAGGTAAGCTAACAGGCTAACTGCTACTATAAACACCAACTCAGGAAGGTGAGCTAACAGGCTAACTGCTACTATAAACACCAACTCAGGAAGGTAAGCTAACAGGCTAACTGCTTCTATAAACACCAACACAGGAAGGTGAGCTAAATGCTTACTGGTAACTTTGAAAGAAATTTTGCTGCATATGGTAATCACACATATATACTCATATAATAATCAAACGAATGTTCAGTTTTCTTTATTCATTTATCATTCTTAATCTATTTACTATTACATTTTCATAGTGTGTGTTCTGATTTTCCAGAATATTGAAGTTACGGTTTTTCTGCAGGTTTATTGTGCATGCTTGTGTGGGGTCAGAGTGACCACATCTTGGATATGGGAAAGTTGAGACTGGTTGATGCACCTGCTAGATAGCAATAGCTATTTAGAATACCAGCCTGTTTTTTGTCCTTGGGTGCATGGAAGAGAGTGGTGCCATTCAGTCTCTCTTTTCTCTGACTTTTACCAGTTTTAAGACTGACCTTCATCTGGGGACCATCTGAGTAAAACTGTTTTTCTCTGATGAATCGAGGAGAGTCCTCTCTTGACTCTTTGTGAGTCAGAAGAAAGCTCTCAACTTGCAAGTAATTCTGTATTCAATACTTCTCCTGTAAATAAACCTTATATAGTTTTACTCGTTCCAGACTCTTGGTAATTTTTCTACAGCATAACATAAACATCAATCCAGCAAGGTGAGCTAACACTCCAACTACTAACAAACAAAAACTCAGAATGTGAGCTAACAAGCTAATAGTGCGTTCTAGTTGTACCAACCCAGAAAAATTGGATGTCTAAACAGCTGATTTGTGAACTTCAACAATGAAGCCATATATTCTAGAAAATCACAAACTCACTGATGTAAAATCGTCACCATGACAACAGCAGGCATTTCTGGTGATAATGATTAATAAATCCACACAGTTTGTGTGTACCAGTTCAGGGTCTGAACACTTCGAAGTGCGGATATATCGGCTTCATATGTTATTGTGGTGCCAAGCATGGTCCCAATTTGAGGGCGTCTCCAGATCCACCGTATAAATCCACACTTCGTTTGGCCTCAAACGAAGGCTGCTGGTGATGCTTCCTTTGCGGCCTCTTTTCTCCAAGAATTCATTGTGAACCACACGGTGGCATATGAGCAACCAACCTCAGAAGAGTAGTTTTTAAAAAATTTTTAACCACACTTAAGTAGAAACATGACAAAACGAAGAACATTAAAAACATGTTTGTTAAACGGTGGCATTAAAATTCTGTAATATTTGATATTCGTGGATTTTTAAGGGGTTAATGAAGAATCTACTGCTACCCGCTAAGACAAACAGACATTTGGAAGATGAGCTAGCAGGTTACCCGCTAAGAGAAACAGACATTCAGAAGGTGAGGTAGCAAGCTACCTGCCAGAGAAACAGACATTCGGAAGGTGAGCTAGCAGGCTACCCACTAAGACAAACAGACATTTGGAAGATGAGCTAGCAGGCTACCCGCTAAGAGAAACAGACATTTGGAAGGTGAGCTAGCAGGCTACCCACTAAGACAAACAGACATTTGGAAGATGAGCTAGCAGGCTACCCGCTAAGAGAAACAGACATTTGGAAGGTGAGCTAGCAGGCTACCCACTAAGAGAAACAGACATTCGGAAGGTGAGCTAGCAGGCTACCCACTAAGAGAAACAGACATTCAGAAGGTGAGCTAGCAGGTTACCCGCTAAGAGAAACAGACATTCAGAAGGTGAGGTAGCAAGCTACCTGCCAGGAGAAACAGACATTCGGAAGGTGAGCTAGCAGGCTACCCGCTAAGAGAAACAGACATTCGGAAGGTGAGTTAGCAGGCTACCCGCTAAGAGAAACAAATATTCGGAAGGTGAGCTAGCAGGCTACCCGCTAAGAGAAACAGACATTCGGAAGGTGAGCTAGCAGGCTACCCGCTAAGAGAAACAGACATTCGGAAGGTGAGCTAGCAGGCTACCCGCTAAGAGAAACAGAAATTCGGAAGATGAGCTAGCAGGCTACCCGCTAAGAGAAACAGACATTCGGAAGGTGAGCTAGCAGGCTACCCGCTAAGAGAAACAGACATTTGGAAGGTGAGCTAGCAGGCTACCCGCTAAGAGAAACAGACATTCGGAAGGTGAGCTAGCAGGCTACCCGCTAAGAGAAACAGACATTCGGAAGGTGAGCTAGCAGGCTACCCGCTAAGAGAAACAGACATTCGGAAGGTGAGCTAGCAGGCTACCTGCTTGTCTGCGAATCTGACTGTGTAGTATTTGTGTGTGTTGCAGTGGAGGCGGCAGGTGGGAAGGCGTTGCCTTGTGTTGTGGACATTCGGGATGAGCAGCAGATCGGTGCAGCTGTTCAGAAAGCCGTTGACACGTTCGGAGGTAAAACTCCTTTTCTTCTGTTTCTACAGGCTGAGGTCATGTGACTTCAAAGTTCCTGGATTCACCTGTTTATGGGAAACTGATCCTGATGCCTTCTCCTCGAGGTGACATCATCACAGTTCTTGTGTGTGATTGGCAGGTATCGACATCCTGGTGAACAACGCCAGCGCCATCAGCCTGACGGGAACCCTGGAGACGCCCATGAAGAAAGTGGATCTGATGCTGGGAATCAACCTGAGAGGAACCTACCTGACGTAGGCATGCTGCAGACCCAAGACATAACTGGTTAACTAGCTGCGGTTAACGGGTCACCGATGCCGTGGTTAACAAGGGTTTGTTGCTCTCAGGTCGAAGCTGGTCATCCCTCACCTGCTGAAGAGCCGCAGTCCTCACATCCTGAACCTGTCGCCTCCACTCAACCTCAACCCCGTCTGGTTCAAGAACCACACAGGTAACCGTAGCAACCGGCCCATCAGCTGCGTCCGCCACCTTACCTAACGATGTGTCTTTGTTGCCGTCAGCGTACACGATGGCCAAATATGGCATGTCCATGTGCGTCCTGGGAATGGCCGAAGAGTTCAGAGGTCAGATCGCCGTCAATGCCCTCTGGCCTAAAACAGGTGGGTGGCTAGCAGTTAGCATGCTAACACACGCCCCTCCCCTTCCACTATTTAATTTTGTTTCAGTAAAAAATCACATTCTGTACTAAACTTCTCAGTGATGTCGATAAAATGAGATTGTAAACATGAACTGTGGTGCCAACAAGCTCAGCACTGGTATCTGTTTCTGTAACTCTAACATTTATCAAACATAAAAACATCAAGCTTTTGCTAAAAAAGGACAGACAGACTTTCTTCTATGGGATGGAGATATTTGAGGAAAATTATGTAAAATAAAAAAACCCATAGTGTCCGTCTAATGAGAAGTGAAATAGATGAAATATTCCCGGTACTTTTAGTGTCATACTTCTGTGTAATATTCTATGAAAAAGCTGCAAAATTGCTAAAAATCTGCATTTGTTATGTCTATATTTAAAAACATGAGTTGGCTCTTTAGCATGTTTAGCCGTGTATTAGGAGCCGTTGTGGAAGGTCCAGAGAGCCACTTAACGAATGAATTAACTCTTGTTCATCGAGTATTTCATGTTTTCTGTTCGTGTGCGGCTGCTTTGGTCATTTCCTCCCACCGTTCATTAGAAGAAGTAGCATTTAGTGTTTAGATAACATCTGATCCCGTTTTTATCCACCTTCAACCCGGTATTCTGCCAGATTTAGTAAAGAATGGGTGTCGTCCTGTATTCTGATGGGTTATTTTCCAGGTTCTCTCTCCGAGACTAGAAGTGGGTTTCTGAATGACGTTTCAGTTTTTTTTTGTGATATAATGGCTTCAATGAAAAAAGTTCTCGAAGTTCTGGTTCTGTAGGAGCCCATCACAGAGTCTGATCTTCTTTTCAATGGTACCAGTCCACTTAGGTAGACCGAGACCACCATCTCCTCTCCTCTGTTGGCCTGGTCGCTGAGGTAAAACAGGAATGCTGCATTAATGTGTCCCGTGTTGGCCTGAACACGTTCCTGTGGTTCTGAAACGGTGCAGATCTTGGTTCTGCTGCAGGATGGACCCGTTGCCTCCGCTGTAAACTGGTCTCTGGTTCGGCTGAGATGCTTGTCTCTCTTCATGATCCTCCCTTTAATGAAGCTCTGCCTTTGTTAAAGTTCTAGTGGGATTTTTATTATTAAGTAAAGAAGTGTTTTGGTCCAGCAGCCTTTCCTCTGACACCCTTACTGCTGTGAGGAAACAGAAAGGCATGTGTATAAGAATCTGAGGCAATAATCAACCCTAAGTGACTGATAATAATGATAAAGACTGATGATAAAATTGATTATAGTACGTCTGGGTCGGCGGCCGGCCTTTCAGCAGCCCATCATTCTGACGCTTTCGTGTTGGAGGAAGAAAATGGCCGTCCTGTATCTGTATCTGGAGAACGACCCTCGTTCTCCTCCCCTGTGATCCGGCCTTTTCCTGATCTTAGCACAGCCTCCTCTGAATCTCAAGAAGCCAACGAGGACGTGTCGTGGTGTGTTTGCATGTCGCAGCGTGTCGCCGTGTCGCAGCGTCGCGGCGTGTTGCAGCGTGTCGCCGTGTCGCAGCGTCGCGGCGTGTCGCAGCGTGCCGGCGTGTCGCAGCGTGTCGCAGCGTCGCGGCGTGTCGCAGCGTGCCGGCGTGTTGCAGCGTGTCGGCGTGTCGCAGCGTCGCGGCGTGTTGCAGCGTGTCGGCGTGTCGCAGCGTGCCGGCGTGTTGCAGCGTGTCGGCGTGTTGCAGCGTCGCGGCGTGTTGCAGCGTGTCGGCGTGTCGCAGCGTGCCGGCGTGTCGCGGCGTGTCGCAGCATGTCGGTGTGTCGCGGCGTGTCGCAGCGTCGCGGCATGTCAGTGTGTCGCGGCGTGTTGCAGCGTGTTGCAACGTGTCGGCATGTCGCGGCGTGTTGCGGCGTGTCGCAGCGTGTCGCAGCGAGTCAGCGTGTCGGCATGTCGCGGCGTGTCGCAGCGTGTCGGCATGTCGGCGTGTCAGCGTGTCGCAGCGTGTCGGCATGTCGCGGCGTGTCGCAGCGTGTCAGCGTGTCGGCATGTCGCAGCGTGTCGGCGTGTCGCAGCATGTCGGCATGTCAGCGTGTTGGCATGTCGCGGCGTGTCGGCATGTCGCGGCGTGTCAGCGTGTCGGCATGTCGCAGCGTGTCAGCGTGTCGGCATGTCGCAGCATGTCGGCGTGTCGCGCCGTGCCGCCTTGCCGGCCAGGTCTGTCAGTTCGTTCTGTTTCTGGATCTTCATTCGGTTGGATATCCAGCACTTCAAATAGAAGCTTCTGATTTCAGAACATCATTTCTCTCCACTCTCATTATTCTAATATTCGTACGGCGGCATCTTCCGCTCCCGGAGCTGGTAACTGCCTTCATCTTGGTCTCCGTTATCCTCGGCTTTATTTCACTAACACCGATATTCTAGCTTTGGCTTCAGACGTTCGACAGCCTAGACTGTCGTTCGCAGTCATGCTCGTATCTGAAGCAATCCCTTGAAGAATAGTTTTGGCCACAGACTGTATATGAAAGATGGGCGGAGCCTCCGTGACGTCATCCGTAAAGCTCAGAACGTACTGTGGCATGATTTTCTGCACCGATTTAGTCTTCATTTGTATGTTTAGTAAGTTAGAAACTCATTTAGGCCACTTGATTACATTTAGGTGGTATTTTTCTGGGTGGGGGAGTTGGAGAAGTTCTCTATGCAGCCATCTTGGTGTCCCGCCCAAAGGTTCTGTGATGGTCTGACTTCCCACCACGACCAGAGTTTCTCACCGCAACCAGTTCTTTTTACCCGAACCAAATGCTAAATAGTCCGTATTTATACAGCGCTTTTCTGTACCTGGAACGATACCCAAAGCGCTTTACATCATACATCACATTCACCCATTCACACACACATTCACACACTGATGGCAGAAGCTGCCATGCAAGCCGCTCAACCACGACCATCAGGAGCAATTAGGGGTTCGGTGTCTTGCCCAAGGACACCTCAACATGAACTCGACTTGGCCGAGGATCGAACTGGCAACCATTAGGTTACAAGATGGCGGCTCTACCTTGCTGAGCCACGCCCCCCAGGAACCAGGCCGTCTTATCTCGACCAGCGATGATAATACATGGTACCGGCCCTCAGACTGATGGAGGTATTAGTTTTTAAACCGGGTTTTACAAGCAGACTTAAATTAAGACCAGATCTGGAAAAGTGGTTGTCAGGTTTTCCTGGTTCAGGATAATCTGAAATGTCTAAAACTAGCCTGGTGTGAGCTGTGAAGTTTGTCCTTCAACCTGATGGTGTTTCAGCCATTGTCCACTGTATTGTTGCCATAGCGATCCAGACAGCGGCCATGGAGATGCTGGGCGGAGACGGGGTGGGTAAACAGTGCCGTACTGCAGACATCTTGGCTGACGCCGCCTACATAATCCTGTCCAAACCCAAGGACTACACCGGCCACTTCCTGGTGGATGAGGAAATCCTCAGAGCACATGGAGTCCAAGAATTTGATCAGTACGCCGTCCAACCAGGTGATCAAGTGCTACCTGAGCTAACCTGTGTACAATTAACATGTGGTACCTACACTGATCTCTGATTGGTCTGCAGGTCACCCCCTGCTGCCAGACTTCTTCTTGGATGAAGCTCCAGAGGCTCTCGTCCAGCAGATGGAGCAGCACGGTAAGAACTTCAAACATCACGGCAGTATGAAACTACAAACATGGCTGCCGACAGCTTGACACTGAATAAACTACAAACATGGCAGCCTATCATCATCATCATCTTCACTAAAAAAACTACAGTTTAAATTACCCTACCCCTGCTGTCCCGTTTTCATGTTCTCCTCTGAAATGACCTGTCGCTTCCTGGTTGCCAGGGGCAACCCCAGCTTTCAAACCCCCATCGGCGGAGACCACGCCCCCCTCTGCTGGACCAATACAAAGCACCTTTGATGTAATCAGAGCAGTTATTAACGAAGATGTGGTGAAGTCCACACAGGGCGTCTACAGATTTGACCTGTCAGGTAATGATGAGCCTCATTATGTCCTTATAAGGACGTCCTTCCTGTAGGCGTGTCTTTAACTTAGACTTCCTTGTGCCCATATAAGGAGAACACAGCGGCGTTTGGTTTCTGGACCTGAAGAGTGGCTCAGGCAGCGCCGGTAAAGGTGAACCATCTGTCAAAGCAGACGTCGTCATGACAATGGACTCCAGCGACTTCAGTAAGATGTTTTCAGGTGAGTGTCACCATGGCAACAATGCCAGATGTAAGTGTGTATGCATTAATATTCCTGTGGTAAAACTGTGGCTTTAAGGTGTGTTTCCATGGTAACGGCTGTTTCCTGCCCAGTTTTCTGTGAAAAATCCACATATAACACCATCACGCCGATGTTTTCTTTTCCCCTTGTGGCTCCGTTACCTCTTTTACTTTAGTCCTGTAAATGTTGTTTGTCGGCTCCAGCACCTCCATCTTGGATGTGCAATAAAATCTGTTTGTTTCAGGGAAGCTGAAGCCCACGCTGGCCTTCATGTCTGGAAAGCTGCGGATCAAAGGCGACATGACGCTCGCCATCAAACTGGAGAAACTGATGAGCCGCATGAACAAGGCCAAGCTGTGATTCTGGAGCTCCGCCCACAGGCTGTCCAGGCCACGCCTCCTCACCGTTTATAGCTGTACATGTTGCCTTAATAATTAAACACGTTTAGAAGTAAAGTCAGGACGTGTTCTGGTCCAGTCAGACCGGTCCGATCCTGTCTATTCTGGTCTGATTCAGTTTGTGTCAGTCAGATCTGTCCAATCCGGGCCGATCCAGTCTGATCTAGTTCGGATCAGGTAGCCCTGAATATAAAATCATGTGATGTTTTTATAACATTTCTGGTTTTCTCAGTTTAGTATTTCTGACAAATTGGGGTGACATTGGTGTCACCATGGTAACAATAAATAAACAATAAATAAACGTGTTTATGGTGTCTGGTGTCGTTCTTGTTAGTAACAGGAAGCCTGGACTCTCATCTTCACCCACTTCCTGTCAGGCGCTTTCCTGAAGATGTGTAAGGGCGGAGCTACATGCGCTTTGGGAACTATACTCAGTCCAGACTGGACAGCGCTGCAGGTGGAGGAGGTGGGGCTACATTCAGAGCAGAGTTTTCTTTTCAAACTCTCCCTGAAGGAAGATCCTCCTGCAGAAACATTCAGATGCCCCACTCTGCAGCTATGCCCTCAAATGCACCACCAACAGAACAGCTGACAAAAGTTTGAGTGTCACATATTTAACACATTAAACCCAGAATAAAACCCCAGGGCAACATCTCCCGTACAGGCAAAACGATGACATGACTGAATCAGTCTCACACACTACTCAGAGTTCTGGTCTGAACCGAACCACAACAGGAAACCAGTTACTAATATATTAACTACTACAACCTACACAAGATAAAATGTATGAGACATGAACAGAAAACATGTAAACATGGTTTTAGACCAAAGTTTATTGAATGAAAATGTGAATAAACCTGCGCTGAGTTGCTGTAGAGTCCTGTCACGTGGTGCAGGCTGAACATGGCCTCCACCCCCCCCCCCCCACCTCCGCTCCGCCTTGTCAAAACTCCGTCTTACTTTAATAAAAATGAAGCTAAAATTTTTTATCTGTGTTGAGCAGAGAAAATAATTCTGGAACTTTTTTCCACCGCCTGCGTTGCAGGACGTCTGGATGACAAACGTGACGTACCTGGAACATGACGTAAGACGCCGGAAGTCTGTTCGGCGTCGCTCCGTGTGTTTGTTGCTACCATAGCAACAGAAAGTCTGTTGCAGAGACCGTTGGAGACTTAAGAGCTCGAAGCAGAAATCAGAAGAAACAAATCTGAGGATTTTATGATGAGCGAGAAGAGCCGGAGATGTCGCGAGATCTGCGGGCCGACACCGCATTCAGTGGCCGTGGTGAGATAATACTCATACAAGTACTACAAAGCGCGAGTACTAAGAAACTACCGAGGTACCGCCATGTAGAGAGGAGGACGTTAGTGTTATCTGGTCCCGAAAACAGCAGGAAAGTACTCTTACTGTGAGCTAACGGGAGGAATACTACGGTTAAAATGTACTCCGTTACTACAGTGGGAGAGTTTATTGTTTTCACTACTACCATGTGACAGTACTAGTACTACCATGTGACAGTACTAGTACTACCATGTCAGATTACTAGTACTACCATGTCAGACTACTAGTACTAACCCCTCCATGGGTTGGTGGTGTTTCTGTGGGACAGATCAGGAGGTATCCTCTGCGGAGGACCACGGATCAGCAGGTCCTGCAGACCCGGGGAAGGGCGGCGATCCGAGACCATGTCCAGGAGTCCCACAGAGACCAGGTCCAGGAGTTCTACAGAGACCTGCAGAGCTGCGACGTCACAGCTTCTTGGCTGCAGAGCAGCGAGCAGCGTTTCCTGAGAGGAGACGTCCAGAGACGAGTCCGGGCTGCGATGGACCGGCACGAGTCTGAAGCCCAGGAGCCCAGAACCAGGTTCCCAGTACTATACTCACAGGAGGGCCATCTGGGGCCTCTGTGGACCCCCAAGATGGCCCTGCACTGCCATAATGAGCTCTGTTAATGACTTCAGGTCCAGGTTCAGCTGGTCCAGGTATATGATCCAGGTAGATGATCCAGGTAGATGATCCAGGTAGCTGGTCCAGGTAGATGATCCAGGTAGCTGGTTCAGGTAGATGATCCAGGTAGATGGTCCAGGTAGCTGGTCCAGGTCGATGACCCAGGTAGCTGGTCCAGGTCGATGATCCAGGTAGATGGTCCAGGTAGCTGGTCCAGGTAGGTGGTCCAGGTAGCTGGTCTAGGTAGATGATCCAGGTAGATGATCCAGATAGCTGGTCCAGGTAGCTGGTTCAGGTAGATGGTCCAGGTAGCTGGTCCAGGTAGATGATCCAGGTAGATAGTTCAGGTAGATGATCCAGGTTGCTGGTCCAGGTAGATGGTACAGGTAGCTGGTCCAGGTAGATGATCCAGGTAGATAGTTCAGGTAGATGATCCAGGTTGCTGGTCCAGGTAGATGGTACAGGTAGCTGGTCCAGGTAGATGATCCAGGTAGTCGATCCAGGTAGATGGTCCAGGTAGCTGGTTCAGGTAGATGGTCCAGGTAGATGATCCAGGTTGCTGGTCCAGGTAGATGGTGCAGGTAGCTGGTCCAGGTAGAAGATCCAGGTAGATGGTCCAGGTAGCTGGTCTAGGTAGATGATCCAGGTAGATAGTTCAGGTAGATGATCCAGGTTGCTGGTCCAGGTAGATGGTACAGGTAGCTGGTCCAGGTAGATGATCCAGGTAGTCGATCCAGGTAGATGGTCCAGGTAGCTGGTTCAGGTAGATGGTCCAGGTAGCTGGTCCAGGTAGATGATCCAGGTTGCTGGTCCAGGTAGATGGTCCAGGTAGCTGGTCCAGGTAGATGATCCAGGTTGCTGGTCCAGGTCGATGACCCAGGTAGCTGGTCCAGGTCGATGATCCAGGTAGATGGTCCAGGTAGCTGGTCTAGGTAGATGATCCAGGTAGATGATCCAGGTAGCTGGTCCAGGTAGCTGGTTCAGGTAGATGGTCCAGGTAGCTGGTCCAGGTAGATGATCCAGGTAGATAGTTCAGGTAGATGATCCAGGTAGATGGTCCAGGTAGCTGGTCCAGGTAGATGATCCAGGTAGCTGGTCCAGGTAGATGATCCAGGTAGATGATCCTGGTAGATGGTCCAGGTAGCTGGTTCAGGTAGATGATCCAGGTAGATGATCCAGGTAGCTGGTCCAGGTAGCTGGTCCAGGTAGATGATCCAGGTAGATAGTTCAGGTAGATGATCCAGGTTGCTGGTCCAGGTAGATGGTCCAGGTAGCTGGTCCAGGTAGATGATCCAGGTAGATGATCCTGGTAGCTGGTCCAGGTAGCTGGTTCAGGTAGATGATCCAGGTAGATGATCCAGGTAGCTGGTCCAGGTAGATGATCCAGGTAGAGGATCCAGGTAGATGATCCAGGTAGAGGATCCAGGTAGATGATCCAGGTAGATGATCCAGGTAGATGGTCCAGGTAGCTGGTCCAGGTAGATGATCCAGGTAGCTGGTCCAGGTAGATGATCCAGGTAGATGGTCCAGGTAGATGATCCAGGTAGATGGTCCAGGTAGATGGTCCAGGTAGATGATCCAGGTAGCTGGTCCAGGTAGATGATCCAGGTAGATGGTCCAGGTAGATGATCCAGGTAGCTGGTCCAGGTAGATGATCCAGGTAGCTGGTCCAGGTAGATCATCCAGGTAGCTTGTCCAGGTAGATGGTCCAGGTAGATGATCCAGGTAGATGGTCCAGGTAGATGGTCCAGGTAGATGATCCAGGTAGCTGGTCCAGGTAGATGATCCAGGTAGCTGGTCCAGGTAGATGATCCAGGTAGCTGGTCCAGGTAGATGATCCAGGTAGATGGTCCAGGTAGATGATCCAGGTAGCTGGTCCAGGTAGATGATCCAGGTAGCTGGTCCAGGTAGATGATCCAGGTAGCTGGTCCAGGTAGATGATCCAGGTAGCTGGTCCAGGTAGATGATCCAGGTAGATGGTCCAGGTAGATGATCCAGGTAGATGATCCAGGTAGATGATCCAGGTAGATGGTCCAGGTAGCTGGTCCAGGTAGATGATCCAGGTAGATGGTCCAGGTAGATGATCCAGGTAGATGGTCCAGGTAGATGATCCAGGTAGCTGGTCCAGGTAGATGATCCAGGTAGATGATCCAGGTAGATGATCCAGGTTATCTAGAACAGCCTGTTTGAAGCTCTGCTTGGACAACCCTTCAGGTCATGTTCTGGATCTTGATCCTGTTCCAGGCTCAGGCAGCTGCTGGAGGACGAGGAGCAGCAGTTCCTGCAGGAGCTGGAGGAGATGCAGGAGACCACGGAGGAGAGGAGAACCAGGATGAAGGAGAGAGCCAAAGTCCTCCGAGAGAGGAGAGAGAAGGAGGAGCAGGAGCTGGCCTCAGAGCAACTGGACAGGATTTTCAGGTCCAAACTGGTTCCCACTGGTTCTAACTTTATTAACCCTTAAACCTCCTTCAGGTCTCCCCGAGCTCCACCTCCTCCTCCACCAGGAGCGGTGGTGTGTAGCTCTGTGGGGTAAATGTGGTGGATATTTAACCCTTTAGATGATCTACGGAGGTTTTCCAGCCACTAAATGTAGTTTTATTCAGAGACTCTGGCTGTGTCCGAATGTCCAGAAAGAAAAAGTAGGGCACTCAACAGTTACCCACAATGCATCTTTAAATGTAGTGAGCATCGATGGTCACTAGATGGGTCAATATAGACCACAATGCATTGCGGGCAGAAACTCAATGTGGCGCAAGGAGGCGAGCAAACAAACAAAGAATAAAACACAACATAAGCAATAAAAATAAAACTATTTACACACAACTATGGATTTGGAATGACATCTTGATGCGGGTTGTGGTTGCCGTGGTGACGGCGGTAGTCACGTGGTATGCGGCGAGGCGTGTCTGGATCGCCAAGAGAATGAGTCGGTATGTAGTGAAGGACGGGTTGGTAGGGGGACGTTCCAGACTCTATCTGGATCCACAATGATCCATGATAACAGCATTATTTACCACATTTCACCATAAAAACATCACCATCACTACTATGTTGCTAAGAGACCTCTATTTAGACCTGGACATGATGATGAAGCCACTTCCTGTCAGACTTTCCACCAATCAGAGAGCTTAGATTGACGGTAACGTCCAATCAGAGATGTAAACGCATGTAGATGAAGCTGACTCCTCCGCCTGCAGGGAGCAGTGTGAGGAGCTGCGCAGCGTCCAGAGGAGGTGCAGGGAGCAGCAGCTGGGTGAGGAGCAAGCCTTGCAGCTGAGGAGCAGACAGGAGCAGTGGCGGCAGCAGCAGGAGGAGGAGCAGCTGCTCCAGGAGCTGTGGGAGGCCGACTTACGAGACAAGGAGCAGGAGGAGAGTCTGCTCCTGCAGAGGAGGAGGCAGACAGACGCCCAGCAGCTCTGCTTCCTGAGGAGTCAGATGGAGGAGGCAGAGCGGCAGAGGCAGCGGGAGAAGGAGTGCAGGGAGGAAGAGGCCCAGCTCCTGGTGAGGAGTCTGCTGGTTCTCCTCTGTAGATCAGTGGGTCCTAGTCCTCCTGAGGAGCAGGAAGCTAACAAGACCACCTCCTCTCTCTGCAGGAGCAGCAGCGCCAAACTGACCTGCAGCAGGAGCAGCACCTGAAGCGTCAGAAGCAGCAGAACCAGCGGCGGCAGCTGGACCGGGCCCTACGGCAGAAGATGGAGAGACTGAGCCGGGTGCAGCAGGAGGAGACGCAGCTGGACCAGAAGCTCCTGCAGGAGCTGCTCAGAGAGGAGACGGATCAGAGGCAGGAGGCGGCGAGGAGGAAGGTAAGCACAGCTGACTGCTTCTCCTATGCTCCTCCTTTCTTCTCTCTCGGTTTTCCCGTTGACCCGGTGCCGGTAGGTCTATGCGGGTCCAGACTCCGACGTCAGAGGTCAGCGTGCTTCCAACGGAGGAGGAGGTGCCTGGTGTTCGGCTGCAGAGCTTCCTGATCTGGTGAAGGAGGTGAAGGCTGCTGAACAGCCACCACGGACCTGGACCACCAGACCCGGGTCAACGAAGTGATCATCCCCGGTCTCACACTGGAGCGGTGACCGTGGGAGACGGAGAGTCTGCAGAGCATCAGCTGACTGACGCCACCCCCTGGTACCAGAGCAACCGTAAAACAGAAGCAAAAGAAGGAGCACCACCCAAACACCAAGCTGACGTAGCCAGGAACGCTGGTTGGCTCCGGAAGAAGGAAACACCTGGACTGTAAAATCCTCATGAAACTCATGGGAAACCCTGAGGACATCTCACCAGGAGCACGGCTGAACCGGACCGTTTCCAGAGACCGGAGGAGGAGAAGGAGGAGGAGGAGAAGGAGGAGGAGGAGAAGGAGCAGGCGGAGAAGGAGGGGGAGGAGAAGGAGCAGGAGGAGAAGGAGGAGGAGGATGCTTACTCGTCTTTAACCTTCAGGGTTCTGGATGGATTGACGGCTGTGATTGACGGCTGTGATTGACGGCTGTGACTGACGGCTGTGATTGACGGCTGTGATTGACGGCTGGGACTGACGGCTGGGACTGACGGCTGGGACTGACGGCTGGGATCGACGGCTGGGATCGACGGCTGTGATCGACGGCTGTGATCGACGGCTGTGATTGGCGGCTGTGATTGACAGCTTACCTGAATCTGAACCTTGTGTGGACACGAAGTGACATGTTCCAGCTGTATTTCTAGAGCATTCTGGGTAAAAAAAACTATTTGTGTGTTGATCAGTGTCGACATATTAAATCCTGATAAATAGAAGAATTTATCAGGATGAGCTCATTTCCTCCTCCCAGCAGTTCCATCTCATTCTGCCTCTTATTGATGTTTTACTCATCACATTGATTAAGTGGTTAAATGATGTAATCAGTGTTTACAGCTCATGACATCAGCCGCAGGAGTCAGGCAGACCTGATCTGAGGAATCCATTAACACTAAGAAATTATTCATCTGAGTACGACTGGGACCTGATATACAGTTTTTATACCTGGGTCATATAATCCAGGTGGTCCAGGTGTGACATATAAAGATACGTATCGGCCCATGGATGACTTCATGAGAAAGAGAACTATGGAGGCAGAAAATAAATATAATAAGTTAGCTGCAGTCATGAGAGCAGTAAAAAGGACAAGAGGAACGCTGTAGGGTCACTAAATGAGTTCACTCCTCTCTCACTCCTCTGTTCCTCCATCCACCACACCTCCTCTTCTCTCCACCTCTCCCCTGTGATGTCTGATATGTGTGGTGTCCAGGAGGAGCTGCAGGAGGAGCAGAGGAGGTACCGCCAGCATCTGTCTGAGGAGCTGCAGAGGCAGAGGAGAGAGGAGGAGGAGGAGGAGCAGCAGCAGGAGGAGCAGCTGGAGGAGACGTGGAGGAAGCGGGAGCAGCAGAAGCAACTGGAGCAGGAGGCCAGAAGGAGGCTGAAGGAGGAGGTGATGGAGGCGCGCCTCCTGCAGGTCCAGAACAAAGGTAGGAGACCCGGAGATGTCCTCAAAGAAAACACAAGCAGACAAACATGGATCACAGATTCATCTACCATCACCCCTTTAACCTGGATTCTATTTACATCGGTTACCATGGAGATGTGATCTGTTTACATCGGTTACCATGGAGATGTATCCTGTGCAGGTAGCCTCCTTTAGACCAGCGTAACATCCAGGAAACATTAATGGAGTTATTCAGAGATTCACTTTCTTTACTTTTAAAACTATTCCATCTAATCTTTAATTTTATCATCTGGACATGAAGACGTACGCCGGTCCTTTAATATCTGGACATGAAGACGTACGCCGGTCCTTTAATATCTGGACATGAAGACGTACGCCGGTCCTTTAAGATCTGGACATGAAGACGTACGCCGGTCCTTTAAGATCTGGACATGAAGACGTACGCCGGTCCTTTAATATCTGGACATGAAGACGTACGCCGGTCCTTTAATATCTGGACCTGAAGACGTACGCCGGTCCTTTAAGATCTGGACATGAAGACGTACGCCGGTCCTTTAAGATCTGGACATGAAGACGTACGCCGGTCCTTTAAGATCTGGACATGAAGACGTACGCCGGTCCTTTAAGATCTGGACATGAAGACGTACGCCGGTCCTTTAAGATCTGGACATGAAGACGTACGCCGGTCCTTTAATATCTGGACATGAAGACGTACGCCGGTCCTTTAAGATCTGGACATGAAGACGTACGCCGGTCCTTTAAGATCTGGACATGAAGACGTACGCCGGTCCTTTAATATCTGGACATGAAGACATACGCCGGTCCTTTAATATCTGGACATGAAGACGTACGCCGGTCCTTTAAGATCTGGACATGAAGACGTACGCCGGTCCTTTAAGATCTGGACATGAAGACGTACGCCGGTCCTTTAAGATCTGGACATGAAGACGTACGCCGGTCCTTTAATATCTGGACATGAAGACGTACGCCGGTCCTTTAAGATCTGGACATGAAGACGTACGCCGGTCCTTTAAGATCTGGACATGAAGACGTACGCCGGTCCTTTAAGATCTGGACATGAAGACGTACGCCGGTCCTTTAAGATCTGGACATGAAGACGTACGCCGGTCCTTTAATATCTGGACATGAAGACGTACGCCGGTCCTTTAAGATCTGGACATGAAGACGTACGCCGGTCCTTTAATATCTGGACATGAAGACGTACGCCGGTCCTTTAAGATCTGGACATGAAGACGTACGCCTGTCCTTTAATATCTGGACCTGAAGACGTACGCCGGTTCTTTAAGATCTGGACCTGAAGATGTACGCGGTCCTTTAATATCTGGACCTGAAGACGTACGCCGGTCCTTTAATATCTGGACCTGAAGATGTACGCGGTCCTTTAAGATCTGGACCTGAAGATGTACGCGGTCCTTTAATATCTGGACCTGAAGACGTACGCGGTCCTTTAATATCTGGACCTGAAGACGTACGCGGTCCTTTAATATCTGGACCTGAAGATGTACGCCGGTCTTGGACCTGCTGTGGTGTCCTAGGTGTACTAGTTGCAGGACACAGCTGATGATGTTGCCGTTAGTTACCAGTGGTGTCGCTCGGTGACGTATTTATTTCTCCATCAGCCTCCGTTATTAGTTGTTGATCCACCTGCTGGTTTGTAGTAGACCTGAACGTGCGCTCCTTCGCAGCCTGGTCTGGTAGTCATAAAACCAGTTAGACCAGTAAGACCAGGACGCTCTGACCAGTCTGGTGTGTGTGTGTGTGTGTGTGTGTGTGTGTGTGTGTGTGTGTGTGTGTCTCCACATATCTCAGCGCATGTGACCCTGCAGAAAGGAGCTGAGCTTCAGAAGGAGAAGGAGGAGCTGAGCAGAGCCATGGAGGCGATGAAGCTGGAGGAGGAGGAGGAGAGGATATGGTACATCCTCAGAGCTGCAGAACAGCTGTTGTTGTTGTTGTTGTTGTTGTTGTTGTTGTTGTTGTTGTTGTCGTCTGTATGATGTCACTGACCCTCTGCAGCCGGAGGCGGGTGGCAGCGGCATACCGGGCCAACCTTCAGGCTCAGATGAAGCAGCAGCAGCAGCTCCGGGACCAGCAGAAAGCTCAGCTTCTCAGGGAGCATCAGCAGGACCTGGTCCTGGAGCAGATCTACAACCAGAAGAAAGACAAGATCCTGTCCAGACCTGAGGCCAGCACTACCATCCTCTATCCTTTCAGGAAAGCGCAGAGGTCCAGGTCTGCAGCCACAGAGGGAAGAACCTTCAAGAAAACTCATGAAAGAACATCCCTGAGTTTCCCTCTGACAGAGAACCAGGATTCATGAGGACTTTCAGTCTCGTCTAAACCCTGATGAAACCGGATCGGACTCTAAGAAATAGGACGAGATGACATTAAATGGGACGAGATGAGACATGATGAGACGGGACGAATGAGACGAGACAATACAAGACTGCAGAAATTATTTACTGTTTGTCCCACTACATGTCCCACACGTCTTTGGTTCCTCTCAGTCCTGGTTTAGAAGAAACTAAAGGTTTAACTTCTTATATGTCACAACAACATGTGGATCCCAGAAGTTTCTAACACTATAACACCAATAAAACATTTTCTTTCCAGATACCAGTCGTCCTCTGCTTTTCACCCATCTCTAGTTACCATAGTTACCACTGAGATGACTGAGCTGTGCACCAGTCAGGTCCATGTATGTCTGGACACCAGTTTAGATATTTCAGCTGTTTACCAAACATATTCCAGATCCAGTTATCCAGTCAGCTCAGCTTTAATCGGAGCAAAGCCACATCCACACTGGAGAGAAGTTGAGGAATTCCACTCTTTGATATGTAGTTGCAATTTTTCAAGGACCAAGTAACTGGAGTGTAAATGTTAAAGCTGCTTCATGGCTTCATGGCTGTTCCCGCACCAGCATTACCAATCCATCACCAGCCCATCACCAATCCATCACCAGCCCATCACTAGTTCCATCACCAATCCATCACCAATCCATCATTAGTTACATCACCAGCCCATCACTAGTTCCATCACCAGCCCATCACCAGTCCATCACCAGTCCATCACCAATCCATCACCAGTCCATCACCAATCCATCACCAGTCCATCACCAATCCATCACCAGTCCATCACTAATCCATCACTAGTTCCATCACCAGTCCATCACCAGTCCATCACCAGTCCATCACCAATCCATCACCAGCCCATCACCAATCCATCACCAATCCATCACCAGTCCATCACCAGTCCATCACCAATCCATCACCAGTCCATCGCCAATCCATCGCCAATCCATCACCAGTCCATCACCAGTCCATCGCCAATCCATCACCAGTCCATCACCAGCCCATCGCCAGTCCATCACCAGCCCATCACCAGTCCATCACTAGTTCCATCACCAGCCCATCACCAGTCCATCACCAGTCCATCACCAATCCATCACCAATCCATCACCAGTCCATCACCAATCCATCACCAGTCCATCACTAATCCATCACTAGTTCCATCACCAGTCCATCACCAATCCATCACCAGTCCATCACCAATCCATCACCAGTCCATCACCAGTCCATCACCAATCCATCACCAGTCCATCACTAATCCATCACTAGTTCCATCACCAGTCCATCACCAGTCCATCACCAGTCATTCACCAATCCATCACCAGCCCATCACCAATCCATCACCAATCCATCACCAGTCCATCACCAATCCATCACCAGTCCATCACCAATCCATCGCCAATCCATCACCAGTCCATCACCAGTCCATCGCCAATCCATCACCAGTCCATCACCAGCCCATCACCAGCCCATCACCAGTCCATCACCAGCCCATCACCAGTCCATCACTAGTTCCATCACCAGTCCATCACTAGTTCCATCACCAGGCCATCACCAGTCCATCACTAGTTCCATCACCAGCCCATCACCAGCCCATCACTAGTTCCATCACCAGTCCATCACCAGCCCATCTCCAATCCATCACTAGTTCCATCATCAGCCCATCACTAGTTCCATCACCAGTCCATCACTAGTTCCATCACCAGCCCATCACTAGTTCCATCACCAGTCCATCACCAGCCCATCACCAATCCATCAACAATCCATTACTAGTTCCATCACCAGCCCATCACTAGTTCCATCACCAGCCCATCACTAGTTCCATCACCAGTCCATCACTAGTTCCATCACCAGCCCATCACTAGTTCCATCTCCAGTCCATCACTAGTTCCATCACCAGTCCATCACTAGTTCCATCACTAGTTCCATCACCAGCCCATCACCAATCCATCACTAGTTCCATCACTAGTTCCATCACCAGCCCATCACCAATCCATCACTAGTTCCATCACCAGTCCATCACCAACCCATCACTAGTTCCATCACCAGTCCATCACTAGTTCCATCAGTAGTTCCATCACCAATCCATCACCAGTCTATCACCAACCCATGACTAGTTCCATCACCAGCCCATCCCCAATCCATCACTAGTTCCATCACCAACCCATCACTAGTTCCATCACCAGTCCATCACCAGCCCATCACTAGTTCCATCACCAACCTATCACTAGTTCCATCAGTAGTTCCATCACCAATCCATCACCAGTCCATCACCAACCCATGACTAGTTCCATCACCAGCCCATCACTAGTTCCATCAGCAGCCCATCAATAGTTCCATCAGTAGTTCCATCACCAATCCATCACCAGTCCATCACCAACCCATGACTAGTTCCATCACCAGCCCATCATTAGTTCCATCACCAGCCCATCACTAGTTCCATCACTAATCCATCACCAGCCCATCACTAGTTCCATCACCAACCCATCACTGGTTCCATCACTAGTTCCATCACCAACCCATCACTGGTTCCATCAGTAGTTCCATCACCAATCCATCACCAGTCCATCACCAACCCATGACTAGTTCCATCACCAGCCCATCACTAGTTCCATCAGCAGCCCATCAATAGTTCCATCAGTAGTTCCATCACCAATCCATCACCAGTCCATCACCAACCCATGACTAGTTCCATCACCAGCCCATCATTAGTTCCATCACCAGCCCATCACTAGTTCCATCACTAATCCATCACCAGCCCATCACTAGTTCCATCACCAACCCATCACTGGTTCCATCAGTAGTTCCATCACCAATCCATGACTAGTTCCATCACCAGCCCATCACCAGTCTATCACCAACCCATGACTAGTTCCATCACCAGCCCATCACTTGTTCCATCACCAACCCATCACTAGTTCCATCACCAGCCCATCACTAGTTCCATCACCAGCCCATCACTAGTTCCATCACCAGCCCATCACTAGTTCCATCACTAATCCATCACTAGTTCCATCACCAGCCCATCTCTCTGCATGTACTCTGCATGTACTCTGCGTGTACACTGCGTGTACAGCATGTACTCTGGTGTAATATTATAGTACAGCTATGTGTGAGACCAGGGAGCAGAGCAGGAGAACACCATCCCAAACATCCACCTTCTGAACTGGATCCACTCTGCTGAGACCTCCTGATCCCCAGTGGTACTGGACTGGAAAAGATCCAGAACCTGAAGCAGTTTCAGATGTTGGACCTTAGCAGCCCCAACCGATCAGAACCAGAACAGCCCAAATTCAACCGAGCCTGATAAAGAAACAAACCTCCAACCGGTACCGGCTGGAGGCCTCCCCCCAGCTGCAGGGCCGAAACAGATGTGGTTCCTGGGCCGAACTGAGCTGGACCAGAGTCACCACAGGTGTCTGGCTGCTTCAGGAGGATTTGAAGGGTCTGGTTTTTAAAGGGTTTCAGTCCGAGAAGTGAATAAAATTTGGACTGTTCCAGTTTCACGCTGCAGCGTCATTAAAAATGGTCGGTCATTAGGAACGTTTGCCCTAAACTTCAAGCCTCCGTCCTGGTCTGGTTTCCCCGTTTGATAAGTTTTTATCAGAAGTGTAAATTTGTAGGAACCGTCCAAAAAGCCTGCCTTCTCGGGCGGTCCCTGGTCGGGCGGTCCCAGGTCCAGATGCAAACGGGGTGATGGCTGCTGGACCGGGACTGCAACAAACTGCCCCAAAGTACGCATCACTGCTGGTCTCAGCCTTTAAATCGAAGCTTAAGACTCTGTTTTAGACTGGCTGGTAACCCTGACGAAGCCAGTCTTGTTTCTAGGTGGATTTGTTCATATTTGTCCATTTCATGCTCTTCTTGGAGGCTCTTAACACCTGCAGCACTTTCCAGTTGTGTTTCTGTCTTTTAATCATTTTATGTGCTTACGTACTTTTTTTTGATTGTTGTGAAGAACTTTGAGGACCTTTTGGTTGTAAAGGGCTATACAAATAAAATCATTATAAATTCTAATACGTCGCCATTTTAAGGTCGTCTGATGTGTAGACAAAAGAAGACAAACCGTCTTGAAGATCTCCGAAAATAAAATAAAATTTATTGAACTGTAGAATGAGAACAGAAGAGGAACTCTCCAGAACTAGAACCGGATTAGAGAGAAGACTCCACGTTAGCAAAGCAGTGACTCCACGTCAGCGCGTCACGCTGTCCTCCACCGTGGACGGGTCCAGGTAGACATAGGGAAGCTTCAGGTCCACGTTCCTCGCTCTGATGTCACAGCTGAGATGCTTCAGGTCGCTACGGAAACGGGCTACAATTGCCACAGGAACAGTCTCTGTGAAATGCTGCTCGGTGGAGCCACCTAGAGGAACCTGAGAGGAACATGAGACATGCTGACCCAATAGAACAAGCAGACGCATGTTCAGGTTCATGTGGTGCATTTGTGGTCTTACAAAGTCCGCAGGCTTCTTGCTGAGCAGGTAAATGGTGGCTAGTCCATGAACGGTGGAGGTCAAGTCAGGAAAACTGTCCAGCAAACTGTCTTTGCTGCAGCACCCCTTGCAGGCCGGGGGAGGACTCTGCAGGCCTAGGGGGGCGTTGGGCATCCACCCGAAGTAATCCAGCTGGAGAAGACCGGGACAGGAGAGTAAACAACCCAGACAGAGTCAGGGACCGTCGTTTGTTTTAAATCCTACCTGTGTGTCATTGACGGCTGCATGCTGCGCTGATGCGTTGAAGATTACCATGGTAACGAAGTCTGTCAGCTCCGATGCCATGGAGAAGGATCTCGGGAAACCTGAGGAGAGAAAAGTTTAGTTCCTGGTGCAGTTTTAAAGTTCTCTAATCACACGGATTTGCTCAGGTTCTCCAGTGATCCTTCAGAGACTGTTTATATTCTGAGCCTGAGGATTTTCTTCATTTTCAACTGTTCCCATCCTGTACTCCAGTCGTTAACGAAGGTTCCACCAGGCGGTGCTAATAGAACTCAGACCTGATGGAGGTGCTGGATTTCTCGGACAGAAACCAAATGAAAAACGTGTTCTGGTTTGGTCTCAGACTTTTGGTTCCAGACTTCTGGTTTGGTTTCAAAGTTCTGGCTTGGTTCCAGACATTTGGTTCTACAATTCTGGTTTTGGTTCCAGACTTTTGGTTCCAGCGTTCTGGTTTGCTTTCAGACTTTTGGTTCCAGAGTTCTGGTTCCAGAGTTCTGGTTTGGTTCCAGACTTTTGGTTCCAGAGTTCTGGTTCCAGAGTTCTGGTTCCAGAGTTCTGGTTTGGTTCCAGACTTTTGGTTCTAGAGTTCTGGTTTGGTTCCAGACTTTTGGTTCCAGAGTTTTGGTTCCAGAGTTCTGGTTTGGCTCCAGAATTCTGGTTTGGTTCCAGACTTCTTGCTCCAGAGTTCTGGTTTGGGTCTAGACCTTTGGTTCCAGAGTTCTGGTTTCGTTCCAGACTTTTGGTTCCAGAGTTCTGGTTTGGCTCCAGAATTCTGGTTTGGTTCCAGACTTCTTGCTCCAGAGTTCTGGTTTGGGTCTAGACCTTTGGTTCCAGAGTTCTGGTTTGGTTCCAGACTTTTGGTTCCAGAGTTCTGGTGTGGCTCCAGAATTCTGGTTTGGTTCCAGACTTCTTGCTCCAGAGTTCTGGTTTGGGTCTAGACCTTTGGTTCCAGAGTTCTGGTTTCGTTCCAGACTTTTGGTTCCAGAGTTCTGGTTTGGTTCCAGAGTTCTGGTTTGGTTCCAGACTTTTTATTCCAGTGTTCTGGTTTGGTTCCAGACTTTTGGTTCCAGAGTTTTGGTTTGGTTCCAGACTTTTGGTTCCAGAGTTCTGGTTTGGTTTCAGACTTTTGGTTCCAGAGTTTTGGTTTGGCTCCAGAAGTCTGGTTTGGTTCCAGACTTCTTGCTCCAGAGTTCTGGTTTGGTTCTAGACTTTTGGTTCCAGAGTTCTGGTTTTGTTCCAGACTTTTGGTTCCAGAGTTCTGGTTTGGTTCCAGAGTTTTGGTTCCAGAGTTCTGGTTTGGTTTCAGACTTTTGGTTCCAGAGTTCTGGTTTGGCTCCAGAATTCTGGTTTGGTTCCAGACTTCTTGCTCCAGAGTTCTGGTTTGGGTCTAGACCTTTGGTTCCAGAGTTCTGGTTTGGTTCCAGACTTTTGGTTCCAGAGTTCTGGTTTGGCTCCAGAATTCTGGTTTGGTTCCAGACTTCTTGCTCCAGAGTTCTGGTTTGGGTCTAGACCTTTGGTTCCAGAGTTTCTAGTTTCGTTCCAGACTTTTGGTTCCAGAGTTCTGGTTTGGTTCCAGAGTTCTGGTTTGGTTCCAGACTTTTGTTTCCAGTGTTCTGGTTTGGTTCCAGACTTTTGGTTCCAGAGTTTTGGTTTGGTTCCAGACTTTTGGTTCCAGAGTTCTGGTTTGGTTTCAGACTTTTGGTTCCAGAGTTTTGGTTTGGCTCCAGAATTCTGGTTTGGTTCCAGACTTCTTGCTCCAGAGTTCTGGTTTGGGTCTAGATCTTTGGTTCCAGAGTTCTGGTTTCGTTCCAGACTTTTGGTTCCAGAGTTCTGGTTTGGTTCCAGAGTTCTGGTTTGGTTCCAGACTTTTGTTTCCAGTGTTTTGGTTTGGTTCCAGACTTTTGGTTCCAGAGTTCTGGTTTGGTTTCAGACTTTTGGTTCCAGAGTTTTGGTTTGGTTCCAGACTTTTGGTTCCAGAGTTCTGGTTTGGTTCCAGACTTTTGGTTCCAGAGTTTTGGTTTGGTTCCAGACTTTTGGTTCCAGAGTTCTGGTTTGGTTTCAGACTTTTGGTTCCAGAGTTTTGGTTTGGCTCCAGAAGTCTGGTTTGGTTCCAGACTTCTTGCTCCAGAGTTCTGGTTTGGTTCTAGACTTTTGGTTCCAGAGTTCTGGTTTCGTTCCAGACTTTTGGTTCCAGAGTTCTGGTTTGGTTCCAGAGTTCTGGTTCCAGAGTTTTGGTTCCAGAGTTCTGGTTTGGTTTCAGACTTTTGGTTCCAGAGTTCTGGTTTGGCTCCAGAATTCTGGTTTGGTTCCAGACTTCTTGCTCCAGAGTTCTGGTTTGGGTCTAGACCTTTGGTTCCAGAGTTCTGGTTTCGTTCCAGACTTTTGGTTCCCGAGTTCTGGTTTGGTTCCAGAGTTCTGGTTTGGTTCCAGACTTTTGTTTCCAGTGTTTTGGTTTGGTTCCAGACTTTTGGTTCCAGAGTTCTGGTTTGGTTTCAGACTTTTGGTTCCAGAGTTTTGGTTTGGTTCCAGACTTTTGGTTCCAGAGTTCTGGTTTGGTTCCAGACTTTTGGTTCCAGAGTTTTGGTTTGGTTCCAGACTTTTGGTTCCAGAGTTCTGGTTTGGTTTCAGACTTTTGGTTCCAGAGTTTTGGTTTGGCTCCAGAAGTCTGGTTTGGTTCCAGACTTCTTGCTCCAGAGTTCTGGTTTGGTTCTAGACCTTTGGTTCCAGAGTTCTGGTTTCGTTCCAGACTTTTGGTTCCAGAGTTCTGGTTTGGTTCCAGAGTTCTGGTTCCAGAGTTTTGGTTCCAGAGTTCTGGTTTGGTTTCAGACTTTTGGTTCCAGAGTTCTGGTTTGGCTCCAGAATTCTGGTTTGGTTCCAGACTTCTTGCTCCAGAGTTCTGGTTTGGGTCTAGACCTTTGGTTCCAGAGTTCTGGTTTCGTTCCAGACTTTTGGTTCGAGAGTTCTGGCTTGGTTCCAGACATTTGGTTCTACAATTCTGGTTTTGGTTCCAGACTTTTGGTTCCAGCGTTCTGGTTTGCTTTCAGACTTTTGGTTCCAGAGTTCTGGTTCCAGAGTTCTGGTTTGGTTCCAGACTTTTGGTTCTAGAGTTCTGGTTTGGTTCCAGACTTTTGGTTCCAGAGTTCTGGTTTGGTTCCAGACTTTTGGTTCCAGAGTTCTGGTTTGGCTCCAGAATTCTGGTTTGGTTCCAGACTTCTTGCTCCAGAGTTCTGGTTTGGGTCTAGACCTTTGGTTCCAGAGTTCTGGTTTGGTTCCAGACTTTTGGTTCCAGAGTTCTGGTGTGGCTCCAGAATTCTGGTTTGGTTCCAGACTTCTTCCTCCAGAGTTCTGGTTTGGGTCTAGACCTTTGGTTCCAGAGTTCTGGTTTCGTTCCAGACTTTTGGTTCCAGAGTTCTGGTTTGGTTCCAGAGTTCTGGTTTGGTTCCAGACTTTTTATTCCAGTGTTCTGGTTTGGTTCCAGACTTTTGGTTCCAGAGTTTTGGTTTGGTTCCAGACTTTTGGTTCCAGAGTTCTGGTTTGGTTTCAGACTTTTGGTTCCAGAGTTTTGGTTTGGCTCCAGAAGTCTGGTTTGGTTCCAGACTTCTTGCTCCAGAGTTCTGGTTTGGTTCTAGACTTTTGGTTCCAGAGTTCTGGTTTCGTTCCAGACTTTTGGTTCCAGAGTTCTGGTTTGGTTCCAGAGTTTTGGTTTGGTTTCAGACTTTTGGTTCCAGAGTTCTGGTTTGGCTCCAGAATTCTGGTTTGGTTCCAGACTTCTTGCTCCAGAGTTCTGGTTTGGGTCTAGACCTTTGGTTCCAGAGTTCTGGTTTGGTTCCAGACTTTTGGTTCCAGAGTTCTGGTTTGGCTCCAGAATTCTGGTTTGGTTCCAGACTTCTTGCTCCAGAGTTCTGGTTTGGGTCTAGACCTTTGGTTCCAGAGTTCTGGTTTCGTCCCAGACTTTTGGTTCCAGAGTTCTGGTTTGGTTCCAGAGTTCTGGTTTGGTTCCAGACTTTTGTTTCCAGTGTTCTGGTTTGGTTCCAGACTTTTGGTTCCAGAGTTTTGGTTTGGTTCCAGACTTTTGGTTCCAGAGTTCTGGTTTGGTTTCAGACTTTTGGTTCCAGAGTTTTGGTTTGGCTCCAGAATTCTGGTTTGGTTCCAGACTTCTTGCTCCAGAGTTCTGGTTTGGGTCTAGATGTTTGGTTCCAGAGTTCTGGTTTCGTTCCAGACTTTTGGTTCCAGAGTTCTGGTTTGGTTCCAGAGTTCTGGTTTGGTTCCAGACTTTTGTTTCCAGTGTTCTGGTTTGGTTCCAGACTTTTGGTTCCAGAGTTTTGGTTTGGTTCCAGACTTTTGGTTCCAGAGTTCTGGTTTGGTTCCAGACTTTTGGTTCCAGAGTTTTGGTTTGGTTCCAGACTTTTGGTTCCAGAGTTCTGGTTTGGTTTCAGACTTTTGGTTCCAGAGTTTTGGTTTGGCTCCAGAAGTCTGGTTTGGTTCCAGACTTCTTGCTCCAGAGTTCTGGTTTGGTTCTAGACTTTTGGTTCCAGAGTTCTGGTTTCGTTCCAGACTTTTGGTTCCAGAGTTCTGGTTTGGTTCCAGAGTTCTGGTTCCAGAGTTTTGGTTCCAGAGTTCTGGTTTGGTTTCAGACTTTTGGTTCCAGAGTTCTGGTTTGGCTCCAGAATTCTGGTTTGGTTCCAGACTTCTTGCTCCAGAGTTCTGGTTTGGGTCTAGACCTTTGGTTCCAGAGTTCTGGTTTCGTTCCAGACTTTTGGTTCGAGAGTTCTGGTTTGGCTCCAGAATTCTGGTTTGGTTCCAGACTTCTTGCTCCAGAGTTCTGGTTTGGGTCTAGACCTTTGGTTCCAGAGTTCTGGTTCGGTTGCAGACTTTTGGTTCCAGAGTTCTGGTTTGGTTCCAGAGTTCTGGTTTGGTTCCAGACTTTTGTTTCCAGTGTTCTGGTTTGGTTCCAGACTTTTGGTTCCAGAGTTTTGGTTTGGTTCCAGACTTTTGGTTCCAGAGTTCTGGTTTGGTGTCATACTTTTGGTTCCAGAGTTCTGATTTGGTTCCAGAGTTCTGGTTTGGTTCCAGACTTTTGGTTCCAGAGTTCTGGTTGCAGAGTTCTGGTTTGGTTCCAGACCTTTGGTTCCAGAATTCTGGTTTGGTTCCAGACTTTTGGTTCTAGAGTTTTGGTTTGGTTCCAGACTTTTGGTTCCAGAGTTCTGGTTTGGTTCCACAGTCCTGGTTTGGTTCTAGAGTTCTGGTTCCAGAGTTTTGGTTCCAGAGTTCTGGTTTGGTTTCAGACTTTTGGTTCCAGAGTTCTGGTTTGGTTCCAGACTTCTTGCTCCAGAGTTCTGGTTTGGTTCTAGACTTTTGGTTCCAGAGTTCTGGTTTCGTTCCAGACTTTTGGTTCCAGAGTTCTGGTTTGGTTCCAGACTTTTGTTTCCAGTGTTCTGGTTTGGTTCCAGACTTTTGGTTCCTGAGTTTTGGTTTGGTTCCAGACTTTTGGTTCCAGAGTTCTGGTTTGGTGTCATACTTTTGGTTCCAGAGTTCTGGTTTGGTTCCATACTTTCTGTTCCAAAGTCCTGGTTTGGTTTCAGACTTTTGGTTCCAGTGTTCTGGTTTGGTTCTAGAGTTCTGGTTTGGTTCTAGAGTTCTGGTTCCAGAGTTCTGGTTCCAGAGTTCTGGTTTCGTTCCAGACTTTTGGTTCTAGAGTTCTGAATGAGAAACTGACGTTCTCTTCTAATTTTCAGCAGTAAGGTGGTGAAACAAACCTTTCTCTTTATCTCCCAGGTGACCAAACACAATGATGTCATTGATCCAGCTCTGCAGCTCCCAGTCTCCGATGACATCTTCGTCACCATGGTAATAGTAACTGACTATCCCCTCCACATACCTGCAGCCAATCAGATTTCAGGGATTAGGTCCTGGATTAAACCAATCACAGTATTTAGTATTGATCAACCTGGTAAAGCACTTCCTCCTTCAGAACGTTTATCTTACCGGTGGATGATGTCCCACAGCCGCAGGCCGTCGTCACGGTAATAATAACCAGGAACTGACTCCATGCCACGCCCAATAATGTCATCAGGTAAAGAAAGGTCCTGATAGGTGAGCGAGGCCAACGCCCTCCTCAGAAACTCCAGAGTGGCAGCTCCGCCCACCGCCGTGTACTTTATATTTGAAGAGAAGAAGAGAAAAGGTGGCATCAGCTGTTTGTCATCCTCATCTTCCTCCTCCTCTGGTTACCAAGAGGGCAAAGCAGAAGAACTGACCTCTTTCAGCGACCCTCCATCAGAGAGAAGCAGCTGGCGAGCCAGAGCATCAATCTCCAGAGTAAAGCGGAAGTGAGGAGCCAGCAGCTGAGAAGGAGAAACATCATCGCTGAAGGTCAGGAACACATCAGGACTGAAACCACGACACCAAGTCCTCCAGATGTGTTCTGGATCAACACCAGCTGCTCCAGAATACCTTGTAGAGAGGATGCACTGTGGGAAAGTTACGAAGTGTTGCCATGGCGAAAAGCTCTGACATCACATGTGTGCGCAGGAAGTGAGATCGCAGCTCGTGATCGGAGAAGTCTGCAGAGCGAACAAACGTTTTTGCCGTCAGCCAATCAGCTTCCAGATCCTGAGGCACAAAGACAGGGTTGGTTTCACCTGGAGACTGCTGCAGCTAGGAGAGGAAACAAGGAGACGAGTGAGGAAACAAAAAGACTGAGGATACAAGGAGACAAGGGAGGAAACAAGGAGAAGAGTGAGGATACAAGGAGACGACTGAGGAAACAATAACAGGAATGAGGAAAAGGTGACTCATGAGAAGACAAGAAAATGACTGAGGAGACGAGTGAGGAAACAAGGAAATGAGTGAGGAGATGAGTGAGGAAACAAGGAAATGAGTGAGGGAAAGGGGAGAGGAGTCAGGAAACAAAAAGGTGTGTGAGGAAACAAGTAAAAAGGATATAGACAAATGATTAGGAGACTAGAAAAGGAGACTAGGAAAGGAGGAGACAAGGAAAGGAGATCCAGCTGTTGTTTTTTTTTATCTGAACTCTAAAAATGTGGGAGCTTTGAGTGGGCGGGATCATGTGGGAGCTTTGAGTGGGCGGGGTCACGTGGGAGCTTTGAGTGGGCGGGGTCACGTGGGAGCTTTGAGTGGGCGGGGTCACGTGGGAGCTTTGAGTGGACGGGGTCATGTGGGAGCTTTGAGTGGACGGGGTCATGTGGGAGCTTTGAGTGGGCGGGGTCATGTGGGAGCTTTGAGTGGACGGGGTCATGTGGGAGCTTTGAGTGAACGGGGTCATGTGGGAGCTTTGAGTGGGCGGGGTCATGTGGGAGCTTTGAGTGGACGGGGTCATGTGGGAGCTTTGAGTGGGCGGGGTTAGGGAGGGGGGAGTTACCTGGATGGCTATGGGCAGCAGTTGGTTGTTGGAGTCCAGGTGCAGCAGGGCGAGCGGGGCCGTCAGGTAGTTCTGCTTCCCGTTCACGGTGTTGGCCGTGAGACCGTCCAGCAGCCGATAATCCACCATGAAGACGTTTCCTCTCTGCAGGAAGACGAGACTCAATCTCAGCAGCAATGTCACATGACCGTCAGACTTAAGTTTACCCAGCCGCGATCTCGGATGGTTCGGGGTGGATTTTGGGATAGTACTGCTTTTAAACTGAATCCTGGAGGGGTGGTTTGACCTCAGAGAGCTGGATAAAAGACAAGACCACTTCTGAAAACCCAAAACTGAAGCTCTGAGAGGAGCAACAGAAGATGGGCGGCTGAAGTCAGGAGAGGAACACCGGTCCACGTCCGGAGGTCACCTGACTGCACAGAGCCGGGCAGAAGAGGTCATCACTTCCTCATGAAATAAGGACGTGGACATTGTGCTTGAGGCGGCTGCAGCTCCTTTACCAACAAAACTGCAGAAAAGATCATTAGTTTATGTCTCAGACCAACAAAATCCACCTGGTGGTCCATGAACGTCGAGCCTCTTCTCAGTTGTAATTCGTCCATTTTGGCGGGAACCCCGATGTCACGCGTCAACATCCTGCTGTGAATCTGTGTTTGTCTCACCTCCATCTCTTCACTCAGGCTGGCTCCGCCCCCCAGCGACGCCCCCACCATCTCCTCAGTGACGGCCAGGTTGGGTGGAAGTTCGGTGCAGCGGCGGATCAGCGTGGGGTTGGCCCCATTTAGGAACTGGTATCCGAAGAACCAGTCCTCCTGCCACAGACGCTCCACCAACTCTGACGCAGACCAGACAGGACACGTGACGTTGCCATGGAAACAACTCTGAATCAAGGATTGGATAAACTAAGAGGTGGTCTCACCGCTGGTTGGTGTCCTGGTCCGCCGGCAGAGCTGATGGATCTGGTGAAAACTGGACCACCGCTGCTGGAAACACAGGAAGCGCTGCAGACCGAGTTCCAGAAGTCTGATTGGAGGAGACAGAACACTGAACCAGGAAACTACCGGAAAACTCCTCAACCAGAGGCCATGGGAATAATCAGGACCTACACTTCACCGACTGTCAGGATCATGTCGGCGGCCTTGCAAGCGGAGAACTGAACCTCAGCAGGAAGTGAGAAAATGCCTTTGGCCATCATGGTCTCCGGGAGACAGTCGTCATAGCAACTCCAGCTGAAAGCCAAGCAGACATGAGGTTTTAGTGTGAGGAGATGGAAACCAGAACACGTGGTCGGATATTCTGGTTGGTCACCGATAAGTCTGACGGCGATACGTCAGCTCCTTCATCCTCTGATCCAGCTCTACCGGTCGGACATCTTGGAAAACCAACTTTGCTTCAAAACAAACAAAAATGTTTGTTAATGAAAAGAAAAATAAACGAACAACAAACCAGACATCTGATTTTACACCGACCAATCGAATCTCTCAGAGCCAGCGACGTGCCACCACCAACAAATCTGTAGCAAGGAAACAGCAAGACTCCGCCCTCAGGCGTTGTCACGACAACTTCTGAACAAAACCAGCAGCTGGTTGAAGTGGGCGGAGTCTGCAGACGCACCAGTAAGAGAGTTCCGAGACTTCTGGGACAGTGAAGTGAGTATTCCGCCTGGCAACAGAGAAATGAATGTTGGATAACAAAAACACGTAAGTATTCAGATTCTGGATTACAGCCACAGTCGACTCTCACTCTGAGTTCTTTGGTTCTGCAGCAGAACCACAGATTCCTGACGGAACCACAAATCTGCAAAGAGAAAAGGAAACAAGTCATTCTTGGACTTTTGGTTCGAGCTGAAGTCATGTTTCTGGTGACTCACAGATGTGTCGGCCAATCGAACGCTCTCGCTGACTCCTCTGCTTCCCACCAGTTGGATGACGGTTCGGTGGGCGTCGCCGGACAGAAACAAACGTTCCTGGTGCACGACAATGCGGTATATCACCATGGCAACTGCAGGAACACAGAATATACATCAGAATTTACAGCAGCTTGTTCACCAGCTGCATCATGTAGTCCTGGTTCTCCTCAAGTCCAGAACCTTCTTCCATGTCTCGGTTAAGGATGTTCGCACCGTAAGCAGAGAAACACCTTCTTCTTCTTCCATGATGAAGTCCACTATTATATGTGAGTGCCTGTTTCCCCCAACAGGTCTGGTCTGGTCCAGTCCAGTTCAGACCAGGTCGGTACACATCTCTCTGTGTTTCCACTGGTAAAAACTGGGAAGGAGCCAGAATATCAGACCCAACCTGACGACTTGTTTGGGCTCCTTCTGTTGGGGTCCCAGTCTTACCAGTCCGACCCGAAAGGGTGGAGCTTGTCACGTTGCAATCCTCTGATTGGTGGAAAGAATCATGACTTCCTGTGTGGCTCAGCTATAGAAACAAAGCTGGAAAAGTTCCACGTCTAAATGTACGGTGATTTATTTTTCTTAAAGCCACATGACATGAAGACAACCTGCTGATGTCCACCATCCTCCTGCTTCGCTTCAAGAGTTCATCACTATGACAACACTGTTATTCAGCTTATACCCCACCTACCAGGTTTACCAAACCAAACCGGACCAAAGACTGCAGAACCAGACAGACCAACCTGTTACTGCCTGGATTGATAACCAGAAAGCCTCTGACTCAACGCCACATACATGATCCTGAAAACCCTGAAGCTGTACAACATCAGCACTTCACTGCAAACTCAATGAGGCTGTGGCAGACCACCCTGGAGGCCGGGGTACACACCAAGGAGATGCTCAGTCCCTGCTGCTGGTCTGAAACCCGCAGGGCAGGGGTTCCAGGGGCCGGGACCCCAGCCGCTGGTCTGAAACCCGCAGGGCAGGGGTTCCAGGGGCCGGGACCCCCGCCGCTGGTCTGAAACCCGCAGGGCAGGGGTTCCAGGGGCCGGGACCCCCGCCGCCAGGGGCCGGGACCCCCGCCGCTGGTCTGAAAGCTGCAGGGCAGGGGTTCCAGGGGACCGAGATGGAGAAACGCGGCTTTACAGCAAAGACATGATGAAATTATTCAGTTTTCTTGCTGTTCATCAAACATGAACACAGGTAAAGGAATTCACTGTATAATATCATGAAATACTTACATCTTCTGTAGTACTCCTGCTGTAGTACTCCTGCTGTAGTAGTGCTGCTGTAGTAGTACTGCTGTAGTAGTGCTGCTGTAGTACTCCTGCTGTAGTACTCCTGCTGTAGTAGTGCTGCTGTAGTACTCCTGCTGTAGTACTCCTGCTGTAGTACTCCTGCTGTAGTAGTGCTGCTGTAGTACTCCTGCTGTAGTAGTACTGCTGTAGTAGTGCTGCTGTAGTACTCCTGCTATAGTACTCCTGCTGTAGTAGTGCTGCTGTAGTACTCCTTCTGTAGTACTCCTGCTGTAGTACTCCTGCTGTAGTAGTGCTGCTGTAGTAGTGCTGCTGTAGTACTCCTGCTGTAGTAGTGCTGCTGTAGTAGTGCTGCTGTAGTACTCCTGCTGTAGTAGTACTGCTGTAGTACTCTGATGAAGTCCTGGACTGAAACATGTCAGTGTGACTGAAATCAGAAGTAAAATATTTATCTTCAGCATGTCGCTCATTCCTCAGATTAATTATTAAAGAGCTGGAATGCTGCTCCACCTTCACCTGGAGAACCTCAGCTCCGGTTCTGTTGCAGGCATCTGTGTTTCCATCCAGCAGCTTTACAAGTACTAAATGATCTCGTTGGATCTGTGGAGCAGTGGATCGGACTGTTCTTCTAGAACTCCGACTCTCCCAGAACTCAGCGGCCTCGTCGATCAACCAACATCTACCAGGGCTCAGCATGAGCAGAGGATACGATTCAACCTCACGATGGGTCTGAGATGGTGTTTGGAGGTTTGAGTCTGTGTGGATCAGCAGAACCTGGAACTAAAGATTAAAGCTCAAAGCGTCTCAGCATCAGCTGACTCAGATTGAACCCTTTTACAAAAGCTGATTTAAATAGATTCCCAAAATAAATAAAATAATGATCCTGATGTTCAGATTCAACAGGCCCGAAATCATGAAACCCCACAAGTAGAAGTAAAGATGAGCTTTGCTAACAGACCCTGGGAGCAGCTCATCACCCAGCAGGTCTGCTTTGGGTTGCTGCAGGGCAGGTCCATGTCCAGGACCAGTGGGGGGCGCTTCTGGACTCTCCAGAGAAAGTCTGCCACGTAATCCATAATCTCTGATGCCCCGGCACAACCAGAGGAGGACGTCCGGGGAACCGGATCCGGCCAGAGGAGGACGTCCGGGGAACCGGGCCCAGCACAGCCTCCACTGGGGCTATACGGACGAGACAGAAGCCGATCCGTCTTTTCTAACAAGTCTAGAGGTTAAAGCTGTAGAACTGCTCGGTTTAATCAGGCCGATGGTTCCTGTGCTAAAAAGTGCAGGTTTCTGCTGGAGAGGAGGAACTGCTAGAGACTAGTTTCTCTTCTGGAGGCTGTAAAAGTGTCTTCATGTAACAGAACCTTTCAATTTTAATACTGACAAGATGCTCTGATAAACCTACAATCACACAAACATTTTAGTTACGAGCTGCTCCACCACCTGCTCCATCAGCTGCTCCATCAGCGCTACAGACGGTGGATGGTAAGACAGCAGGATGCCTCAAACATGGGGAAGTTTAAAAAGAAAAAGCTGAGACTGGAGAGAACAGAGGGGTGGACAGTACGTCACCCAGTTCTTCCAGAGGCGAGGAGGTTGGTTAGTTCGTCTGATGGAAAGTTGTGGAACATCAGCTTTCATATAAGCTGCTCACTTTGCTCCATATTAGCTTATATTTCTGAAGAAACTCTGCATTTTATTCATTTCACTGTTTTAGTCCAATAATCAAGGCAGGCAAACGATTAGCTAAAAAACATCACGTATGTTCGAACAGACACGAGAGCAGCCGAAGCTGCCCCTCCCCCCTCGAACACGCCCCCCTCCCCGCCCCACCTGAACACTAAATTAATTTTAAAATAAATTAGACTTCATGTGTTGCTACATGAGGAGACGATGACGTGGAGGATTGGTAGTCAGATCAGTTTCCCTTCACATTGTTGTAAAACAAATAGGTGGAGGCCTCCAGACAAAAGGACTGATGCTGTTACACATGACATTACATGATTGGAGATACTATATAATAGAACAGCTGGATAGAATAGAAAGCTGGACTTCAGGACTTGAGAAGTGGTTTTCCAGGGAGAAAACTCCACATTGGTTCTTGGTGAAAAACGCTGAGTAAGGACAGTGATGGTGAATGAGACTGACTCAGCAATAATGCACCTTTACCTCTCCTTGTTATCTTATTACACAAAGTTCTACCTTGTAAAATGTGATTATTTAATTTTAAAGACGTGTCCAGCTGTTGTTTGGCTGTAAATCTCCACAGTGGTTTGTTTCTAACCGTTTTACATTCAGTTCATATAAAACAATAAACCATGTGAGGTCCTAGTTTCTGTTTCTGAGCCTCATTTATTTGTAGTTTTTGATGGTGTTTTAGCTTTGATTTGTTTCTCCACAGATTATAAACGCATTTCATTTTCATGGAGGAGGTTATTTTGCATTTAAGTTTTCTATTTTAAGTAATTGATCTTGAGATAATTTATTGTTTAAGTATTTAAAAAAAATAGATGGTTTTTAAATATAAAGTAAATGAACTTCATGGTATTTGTAGTGCTTCACCAAGTAGCCTGTCATGTTTGCTCACAAGCATGATGGTCACAATATCATTAAAATTGCTCATTTTATGTATTACAGTTTCAAAATTTTTTTTTTTGGGGGGGGGGGGTGGGGGGTTCATTTAAGTTTGTTTTCATAGGGCCCAGGATCCCTGGCAGCGCCCCTGGCTGTAGATGCTGATATCCAGGCACGAGGAGATGCTGCAGACAGAGTTTAACCTCTTAAAACCCTTCAATTTCCCCCATATATGAGTTTTTATGGATAAAAGAGTAGAGCAGCTATCCTACTGGACCCTTGCTGACGTAACAGGAGCGTAACAGTACAGCTGCAAATTCATCATGTACTTTTGTAACTGGTCAGAAACAAGCGCAGCCTGGAAGCATCCACAGCGCCTAACATGTGGAGAAACATGTGGAGAAACATGTGGAGACACATGTGGAGAAACATATGGAGAAACATGTGGAGAAACATGTGGAGACACATGTGGAGACACATGTGGAGAAACATGTGGAGACACATGTGGAGAAACATGTGGAGAAACATGTGGAGACACATGTGGAGAAACATGTGGAGAAACATGTGGAGACAGTGAACATGATGGATGAAGGAAGTTTTATTGAACCATGTTTTTCTAAATTTCCTCTGAGTCTTTCTATCAGCAGTCTGACAGACTAGCTAACTAGCTAGCTTTCTTCAGCTGGTCTCAGGCTCTTCCAGGTGAGCTGGTTTAACCCATTACAGACGGGCTTTTGTGGGTGTCTGTCTCTGTGTCATTCAGGAACTTGGAGTCGTAGTCGACTATAACTCAAGCGTTATCTTCGTTCAGGAAGTCGAGGCTGTCGAAGTCCGGGTCACACTGGTACGGCCGTTTTCTTGCCGGGCAGTTGTCACGTTGTACAACAAAACCCAGAAACTTTTGCTGTATTTTATCACTGCTGACACACAGAGCGCCCCCCCGCCTTGCATACTGGGTTTGACACCTGTTTACATCTCCGATGCAGACCCAGGGCTTATTCTGGTCTTTGGCCACGCACCACTTGGAGTGGTCAGCTGCAGGGTTCCACTGACCCACATCAGTTTTTATGGTCTCAATGTTGAGCACAGACTTTCCGGCCTCACAGTGGGACTCGTCCTGCTAGTTGCCCCACACCTGGACCAGCATGTCACTCTTCAGGTCTTTGGCGATGGTGTAGTACAGGTCTCCATCTGCAAGAAGAAACCAGGTTACAAACCACTCGGTCCTGTGATGAGAAACTTAAACACAAATTATGTAGACAAGGAAACCAAAGTCCTGCATCATGTTATTCTAGCAGGGATCCCCAGTCCTGGTCCTGGGGGCCACCGTCCTGCAGGGTTTAGATGTTTCACGGCTGCAACACGCCTGACTCAAATTAGTGGGCCACTAACTGACTTGTGCTTGAACTCCAGGCTAGTTAACGTGAGTCAGGTGTGTTGCAGCCTTTAAGGATCCCTGGTCTAGAGCAGGGGTTCTCAACCTGGGACCAGGCCAGAGCAGGGCCTTTTCAATATAAGTCCTAAACTAGATTTTAGTTCAGGTTCCAGTGGGTCAGAGCAGGAAAACAACATAAAACCTAGAAATAAGGCAAACTCCACATTTTCACAGTTTCAGTACAAAGATGAAATTTTCATAATCTGTCCCTTTAGAAAATGTTATGAACATTTATGGAGAACATTTTAGGCTCAGTTACAACTTTACATTTTTTTTTTTCATATTGTATTTATTTTATTTGATACTTTGATAATATTTATTTTAGATCTAAAATGTAAAATTATTATTTGTGGGACTCCAGAGGCAGCTGATGGGTATCGGCGGGCTAAGCGGAGCGTAGCTTCGGCGGTCGCTAAGGCAAAAGCTCGGGCGTGGGAGGAGTTTGGAGAGGCCATGGAGAATGACTTCCGGACGGCTTCGAGGAGATTCTGGTCCACCATCCGGCGGCTCAGCACTGTGTACAGTGGGGATGGGGGGCTGCTGACCTCGACTCGGGATGTTGTGAGGCGGTGGAGGGAATACTTCGAAGACCTTCTCAATCCCACCAACACGTCTTCCGATGAGGAAGCAGAGTCTGGGGTAGCTGGTGCTGGCTCTCCCATCTCTGGGGCTGAGGTTGCTGAGGTGGTTAAAAAGCTCCTTGGTGGCAGGGCCCCGGGGGTGGATGAGGTCTGCCCAGAGAGACTCAGAGTAGAGCCGCTGCTCCTCCACATTGAGAGGAGCCAGATGAGGTGGCTCTGGTATCTGGTCAGGATGCCTCCTGGACACCTCCCTGGTGAGGTGTTCCTGGCACGTCCCACCGGAAAGAGGCCCCGAGGAAGACCTAGGATGCCTGGATGGACTACATCTCTCGGCTGGCCTGGGAACGCCTCGGGATCCCTCCGGATGAGCTGGTGAATGTGGCCGGGGAGAGGGAAGTCTGGTTTCCCTGCTTAGGCAGCTGCCCCACGACCCGACTCCAGATAAGCAGAAGAAAATGGATGGATGGATAGAAATATGTATTATTATCATTTTTATTAAATATATTCATAAATGTATAAAATATTTTATGTAAATATACAAATTTGACATTACATCAATTTAATTTAAAAAACATGTAAAACACTGTGTTATATCTGTTTACTGCCTGAGTTTCTGTCTTGGTTTCGGGTTATTGTTTACATCGCTGGTGTGGCGCTCTGTCGTTAGCACCTTCTCTCTACAACCAGCTGAGGCCGTGCTGCGGGTTACACCCACTGAGGCCACACCCACTGAGGCCACACCCACTGGTTACTGCTCAGGTAAAGCAGATAGAGGCGGTTTCAGCCGGTTTCAGTCCAGCAAAGTGGGATCTGCTGTGCCAAATGCAGGTACTTTACCACACATGGTGCACTGAAGCGTCAGCCATTGTCTCAGCCCACGTCGGGTTAAGACCACAAAAGGTAAAGACCTGCGAGTCCACCGAGCAAGGGTATGAGCTAAAACCTCCTCACTACTAAAGCAACACACGATGTGCTTCAAACCATCCCTGTCAGACATGGTTACAGACCAAGACGTGTCACCCATAGACACCACAATCCACAAAACCTGTCCTTTCCAATGGCATGCACGTCGGCCACATCCTCTGTTACCTTTGGTCTCTGGAACTGTCAGTCTGCAGTGAACAAAGCAGAATTTATCAGTTCATTGATAAATGTCTCAGACATTCAGGTCCTAGCCCTGACTGAAACCTGGATCCGTGTAGAAAACACAGCTACACCAGCTGCCCTTTCTGTCGATGCAGAATTAACCCAAACACCTCGCTCAGCTGGACGAGGAGGTGGAACGGGCTTTCTTATTTCTACAAAGTGGAACTTTACCTCTCCGTCCTATGGCTAACTGCTCATCACCTGAGTATCACCAGTAAAGGTCTCTACACCCATCACTGCATACGTTCTGGTCATTTACCGCCTCCGGGTGGCAGTATAGCTGAGTTTGTCTCTGAAATGGACATGATTCTCTCTGACATTCCTGATGATGGCACACCACTAATTGCCATGGGAGACATGAACATTCACATTGGCAAACCACAGCGACTGACTTTCTGGCTCTCATCTACTCTTTCAATCTCAAACTGGTTCAGACTCCTCCAACACACAAAGCTGGTAAAACTCTTGACAATCAAACCTGCAGTAACTCATATTATCACCTCCTCTCTTAAATCCGGTGTCTTTCCTTCTGCCTTCAAGCAAGCTTGGGTTCCCCGCTGCTGAAGAAACCCACACTCAACCCAGCCCAGGTTGGAAACTACCGGCCGGTCTCACTGCTTCCATTCATGTCTAAATTACTAGAGCGTGCCGTCTTCAGTCAGGTCTCACAGTTCCTCCAAGACAACAACCTGTTAGATCCATATCAGTCTGGCTATAGGCAAGGTCGCTCTACTGAAACTGCTCTTCTGTCAGTTACTGATTCCCTACGGGTTGCCAGATCCGCTGGTCAATCCTCAGTCCTTATACTGCTGGACCTGTCTGCTGCCTTTGACACGGTCAACCATCATATACTGTTCTCCACACTCTCAGAGCTTGGCATCTCAGGATCTGTCCTCTCGTGGTTTACGTCCTACCTCACAGGGAGATCATTCCTTACCACCACAGATAAGTGTGCAGCTTGACTCCATCACGCTTGTACCTACGTCTTCTACCAGGGATCTTGGTGTCATGGTAGACAACCAGCTGACCTTTAAGGACCATGTTGCCTCGGTTGCTGGTCTTGCCGATTTGCTCTCTACAACATCAGGAGGATCAGACCCTACCTGACTGAACACACGACCCAGCTCCTGGTCCAGGCTCTGGTCATTTCACGCATTGACTACTGCAACTCCTTACTGGCTGGCCTGCCTGCATGCTCAGTTAAACCTCTACAGATGATCCAGAACGCAGCAGCACGTCTGGTCTTCAACCAGCCCAAAAGAGCTCATGTCACTCCGCTGCTAATCGCTCTCCACTGGCTTCCAGTTGCAGCACGCATCAGATTCAAAGTTCTGCTTCTGGCTTACAAAACAATAACCCAAACGGCTCCGGTCTACCTTCACTCCTTAATCCAGAGCTACACTCCCTCTCCACAGTTACGCTCTGCCAGCGAAAGACGCCTAGTGCTCCCACCACAAGGTGGCGCCACATCAGTAGCTAGACTCTTCTGTTGTTCCCCGGTGGTGGAACCATCTACCAAACTCCGTCCGATCCGCAGAGTCCTTATCCACTTTTAAAAGCAAGCTAAAGACTCAGTTGTTTAAGGAGCATTTCCACACTTAGATTAACTCTTCTACTCAGAATGAGTTAGAAAGATTTGTCCAGATCTTTGGTTCAACCAGGTACTGAAGAAGCTGCTGCACTTATACCGAAGATGATGTTGTGTGATGAAATCATAATGTTTGTATTTAAATAAAATGACTTACAAAAAATACAAACAACTTAAAAAAACAAACAAAAAATAAAAAGGTTATGCACTGCCTCTGGGTCAAACTGGACTCCAGTCTGACTACAACTTAATGATGACGTCCATCTTGTTTGAATTGTGTTGCTTGTGTTGTTCTTCCTCTCAAATGTAAGTCGCTTTGGATAAAAGCGTCTGATAAATGAGTGTAGAATAGAATAGAATAGAATAGAATATTCTTTACATTATTTATGTACATACATTACATTGTTTCTATGTTGTGTTTCCATCAATATTAACCTTTTTATTTTATTATTTAATTGAAGGATATATTGGTTTTACATATTTACATATTCAGTCCAGCTTCCAGACCAGCATGGTCTACAAAACCAGCAAACATTAAATTCCAGCTACCTGGAAAATCTAGTCTTGACAGGTTCACCGGCCAATTTACGGGCCTTGGATTACCGGCCCTGTAATGGGCCTTGGTTCACTGTCCCTGTAACGGGCCTCGACGGGTTAACCAGCTCTGTAACAGGTCTTGGTTTACCGGCCCTGTAATGGGCCTTGGTTCACTGGCCCTGTAATGGGCCTTGGTTCACTGGCCCTGTAACGGGCCTTGGTTCACTGGCCCTGTAACGGGCCTCCACAGGTTAACCGGCCCTGTAATGGGCCTTGACAGGTTCACTGTCCCTGTAATGGTGCTTGACAGGTTTACCAGCCCTGTTTCGGGCCTTGACAGGTTCACCGGCCAATTTACGGGCCTTGGATTACCGGCCCTGTAATGGGCCTTGGTTCACTGTCCCTGTAACGGGCCTCGACAGGTTAACCAGCTCTGTAACAGGTCTTAGTTTACCGGCCCTGTAATGGGCCTTGGTTCACTGGCCCTGTAATGGGCCTTGGTTCACTGGCCCTGTAATGGGCCTTGGTTCACTGGCCCTGTAACGGGCCTTGGTTCACTGGCCCTGTAACGGGCCTCGACAGGTTAACCGGCCCTGTAATGGGCCTTGACAGGTTCACTGTCCCTGTAATGGTGCTTGACAGGTTTACCAGCCCTGTTACGGGCCTCGACAGGTTCACCGGCCAATTTACGGGCCTTGGATTACCGGCCCTGTAATGGGCCTTGGTTCACTGTCCCTGTAACGGGCCTCGACAGGTTAACCAGCTCTGTAACAGGTCTTAGTTTACCGGCCCTGTAATGGGCCTTGGTTCACTGGCCCTGTAATGGGCCTTGGTTCACTGGCCCTGTAATGGGCCTTGGTTCACTGGCCCTGTAACGGGCCTTGGTTCACTGGCCCTGTAACGGGCCTCGACAGGTTAACCGGCCCTGTAATGGGCCTCGACAGGTTTACCGGCCCTGTAACGGGCCTTGACAGGTTCACTGGCCAATTTACGGGCCTTGGATTACCAGTCCTGTAACGGGTCTTGGATTACCAACCTTCTAATGGGCCTTAGTTCACTGGCCCTGTAACGGGCCTCGACAGGTTCACCAGCCCTGTAACGGGCCTTGGTTCACCGGCCTTGTAACAGGCCTCGACAGGTTCACTGGCCCTGTAACGGGCCTTGGATCACCAGGCCTGTAACGGGCCTTGGTTCACTGGCCCTGTAACGAGTCTTGCTTCACAGGTTCATCGACCCTGTAATGGGCCTCAACAAGTTCACCAGACCCGTAAGTTGAAGGCCTTTGAGGAACTTACAAGGCCTCACCACTTCAGTACAGTTCACTTAGAAGGAACTAAAGTTGAACAGCTGAAAAACCAAAAGAATCAAGTTGGTGCCATGGTCCACTTATAGTCCAGACCTCAACCTTCTGGACAACCTTGCTGTGGTGGGACCTTCAGAGAGCTGCTACATTGGAAAGAAGGGTGTCTGTTCATTGGCTGGAAGAAGGAGGACTCTTTGTTCAGTTTTTAACTTAAACTGGAAGCTGTGCCGTTCATCCATCATGAGGTTGTAAAGATGAAGAAATCTCACCTTCTTCAGTGTTTGACTGTTGCTTAGGAATGGCTTTGAAGGTTGTTCCTTGATCTGATGTCAGCGTTGGGAAGTCACTGGTGGGTGGAGTTAGTTTGGTCCATTGGACAGCGTGTTTCAGTTCATCATGGAAGCTGTCTGGAATATCATGTTCATATGGAAATGCGCCGATGTACTGCAGGTGTTTTCCTGAAAGCATTAAACCAGAACATTTTACTGCAGGTCTTCCTGAGAGGCTCCTTCAAAACTTTCTCTGATTACCGATGTTTTTGAACTCATTGTATTTGAATGTTGCACAGATAAAAATCTGCCCTTTCTTTAAACCACTGGGAGGCCAGAAGTTGTTCTCGTTTCTTCTGTAAGGGAACTGTGGTGTGCTGTGTAGAAGCCAGACCCCTGTCCTGGTTTTGTCCACCATCAGAACCCCTGTGGAGCAGAACAGACCAACAGCAATTCAGAAAACTCATGGAGCTGCTTCAGGAGCTTGTTGACTCCAGACACGCGGAGTCAGGACCAAAACCTCATGGATGACCTAAGCTAGGGGATCAAATCCCCTCTACATACTATCCTCAAGGGGGCTAGTTTTATATATGCTTTATATGAGCACACAGTATTTACAGCTGTTCTAAATGTCAGATTCCTCAGAGACAAGATGTTTTTACCTTTACTGTGGCCAAACTGCCTGAAATCTGCTTGGCATCCTGGAGGCTGGTCGCTGTAGCTGATGAAGCCAAAGTTCTGTTCCTACAAATGATTCACAAAGAAAAGCTTCATTAGCACTACTGAAGGAAACAGACCTATGGTTGGTGGGTCATTTGGTTGGTTAGTCAGTTGGTTGATTGGTTGTTTGGTTGGTTGGCTGGTTGGTTGGTTAGTTAGTTGGTTGGTTGGTGGGTTGGTTAGTTGGGTCATGGGTTGGTCGGTTGGTTCGTTAGTTAGTAGGGTCGTGGGTTGGTTGGTCGGTTGGTGGGTTGGTTAGTAGGGTCGTGGGTTGGTTGGTTGGTTGGTTGGCTGGTTGGTTAGTTAGTTGGTTGGCTGGTTGGTTTGTTGGGTGGTGGGTTGGTGGGTTGGCTGGTTGGTTAGTTAGTTGGGTAGTGGGTCGGTTGGTCGGTTGGTGGGTTAGTTGGTTGGCTGGTTGGTTGGTTAATTAGTTAGTTGGGTCGTGGGTTGGTTGGCTGGTTGGTTAGTTAGTAGGGTCGTGGGTTGGTTGGTCGGTTGGTTGGTTAGTTAGTAGGGTCGTGGGTTGGTTGGCTGGTTGGTTAGTTAGTAGGGTCGTGGGTTGGTTGGTCGGTTGGTTGGTTAGTTAGTAGGGTCGTGGGTTGGTTGGCTGGTTGGTTAGTTAGTAGGGTCGTGGGTTGGTTGGTCGGTTGGTTGGTTAGTTAGTAGGGTCGTGGGTTGGTTGGCTGGTTGGTTAGTTAGTAGGGTCGTGGGTTGGTTGGTCGGTTGGTTGGTTAGTTAGTAGGGTCGTGGGTTGGTTGGCTGGTTGGTTAGTTAGTAGGGTCGTGGGTTGGTTGGTCGGTTGGTGGGTTGGTTAGTAGGGTCGTGGGTTGGTTGGTTGGTTGGCTGGTTGGTTAGTTAGTTGGTTGGCTGGTTGGTTTGTTGGGTGGTGGGTTGGTTGGTTGGCTGGTTGGTTAGTTAGTTGGGTAGTGGGTCGGTTTGTTCGGTTGGTGGGTTAGTTGGTTGGCTGGTTGGTTGGTTAATTAGTTAGTTGGGTCGTGGGTTGGTTGGCTGGTTGGTTAGTTAGTAGGGTCGTGGGTTGGTTGGTCGGTTGGTTGGTTAGTTAGTAGGGTCGTGGGCTGGTTGGTCGGTTGGTGGGTTGGTTAGTAGGGTCGTGGGTTGGTTGGTGGGTTGGTTAGTTGGGTGGTAGACTGATTTAATATTTCATCGGCAGGTTTGCTTGGTGCTGTGTGGCTGATTGGTTGCAGTTGTAAAGCAGCACTCTGCTCTGCTCTCAGCATTGCTTGTGGATCTTTCTGCTTCTATCAGATCTTCTTTCCTTACTTGTCTGTTTTTTAACTTTTGGTTTCTGTGTCTTTGAGGGAATAAAAAACACAATAAAAAGTGTTTCATTAATAAATACTGATTCTAACCATTCTTCGAATGGGTGTAAAGATGGGCTGCAGTGTGTATGCGAGTGCACCCGTGGGAGAGTTGATATTGTTCTTCTTCGTCACTTGTCCGCTTGGATCGATGAAGATGTAACTTAAACCAGCAGGTCCTTTGTATATGATGTACCTGATGGTGAAGACAGACAGAGAGACGGTCAGTCTCATCAATCCCAGTAAATCTGCCTGCTCGTTGCGACTCAGAAAGGCCTCACCAGTCCACATCATGGTTGCTTTCATCTTTGCAGCTCACACGGATGCCTTCACAGCTCCAGCAGAGCAGACAGGAGGTCAGAAGCAGCCTCCACATCTCCCTGAAACACAGCAGACAGCTGCTGCATGTTAACCTGCTTCAGTAGCTGAGGAGCAAGCGTAGACCTGGACCCTGAGGCCGAGCTGGAAACTAAACACACCACCCAGGTTTCAGGCTCAGGGTTAAAGCCGGAAATGTGACGAAAAGGTGAGTCCACATCTCGCCAACACAGCAGGTTAGAAGGCAACATCATGTCTGCCCATCATGGGAACTCATCTGAAACCGGTTCAGGCAGGTCTCTGGTCCTTAATCAGCTCATTATGCCTTTTCTAACCTTTTACAGGAAGCAGAAACAGACTCACGTTTCTTCGAGGAATCAGATGCTGCAGAAGTCTTCGGTGGTCTTTGGTCTCTGTAACCGAGTCTGGACTTGGAGCTTTTATCCCTCCTCTGTTTACCGGCGGGTTGCACCAGACCGGACCTTGTCCCTCGCTGTCAGGAACAAACAAACCGACCTCCATCTGTGTTTTCCTTGGACCAGTTTCAGTCTGTTTCCCGTAACATTTCTTCACCCCTCCACCCTCCTCTTCTTCATCTGCTATCGTGATTTCAAACTTCAGGTAGTTTGGAAATGAGGGGTGGTGTAGTGGTCCCTCCAGAAGTGGGAGGGACCACTTCTTTGTTTTTTGTAGCACAGAAAACACCTTTAAAGAAAAAGTGATATGCTAGACTACTCTAACTACTCTTTACCTCAAAAGTATTTGCTTCTTGTCTCAGGACTACTGTTGTTTAGAGAGGAGGGGTTATGAAACTGAAAAACCAATACTGGCCCAGAGACCAGAAGACAATAATGCATGTAAACTATTCCTGGAATGACAACAACTCTCTCACCTGATCAGGAGCAGGTTGTACTGCAGATAGAACGACACAGCTGTGTGAGCGTGGTCCATTTCTCCCACATCCAGAACATCCAGATGGACACACCCACACAATCATACAACATTTCTCCGTATCCACGGTTTCAGAAGACACCCAAACCAGCAATCTATCTAAACTTAGCCCGTTTTCGTTTTGGATCCCAACCAGGTGTTCTTGGATTTAAAATCTTTCTGTTAGACAGTCCGTAGGTCTGGCCAGTCGGTACTGATGTCTACAGAAAACGACTGAACTACAGGCTGTAAATGTATTGACAGAAACATGACAACCCAGTCACAGAGTCCATTTTATTTTATTATTCTTCATCGTAAACGGTCAGTTACACACAGTGTACCTGTACTACTGTAGATCCGTTACACACAGTGTACCTGTATTACTGTAGATCCGTTACACACAGTGTACCTGTATTACTGTAGATCCGTTACACACAGTGTACCTGTACTTACTATAGATCCGTTACACACAGTGTACCTGTACTACTGTAGATTAGTTACACACAGTGTACCTGTACTTATTGTAGATCCGTGACTGTCGAGCCCTGACCTGCTTTAACACCATTTACAAGGTCTAGAAAAAAAAAACAAAACCTGTTTGACGTCTTCATCAGAAGTTTTTCCTCCTTCTTTGATGTGGGTGAAGAGGCAGCGTCTCCTTCCTGCGAGCATCCATCCATCATCCATCATCCATCAATCATTCTTCTCTTCTGGCTCTCAATGAAGGCAGACGCTTTTCTTCTCTCTCCCTCCTCCCCACTCTGCCCTGCTACTTGTCCTGTCATCTCTGAGACTCTCTCTGCATTTCTTTCTGAAACCAAAATCTAGAACCATGGATTTGATCAGCTGGTCCCTAAATACAATCGACCAAATTTATTCGAACCGGAAAACAGGCGTAGGGGAGCCTGCTTGTCCTGGCGGAACATTTTCGGCTGGATATGTGATGGATTCCTGGGGAGTGTGGAAACTCATGTACCTGTCGATTCTGTTTGTCGAGGATGCTGAAGACATCTATACATTCGGATTCATGATAACTGGGTTTCTGCTGTTTGGAGCGGGCAGCTTCCTGGCATATCGCAAAATTCGGACACTGTCGGCGGCCACTGGCAAGCTGCCGGATTTCTTTGCCGGTGTGTGTTGAGCTATGAACAATCAGACTCTGGCGTTGCAGGAGCTAAATCGCAACTGGAGGCTATTCGGCTCAGAATGGCAAGCTGGTTGTGATTCTGGAGCTCGTACGCGGGGTGGACATCAACGTGGAGAAGTTGTCGGCTCGGCTGGATGGCAATTGACCCACAAATTCGGATGATTTAGAGTCACCATGGGACCACTGAGAGACTCAAGGCAGACGAAACCGCTCTGGCCTGTTATCTGATTCGGCTCCCTGGACTGGCCTTGGATGGCTGGTTACAAAGTTCTCCTGGAAGGTTATGTTGACTTTTTCCTGGAACAGCTCCCAAGGATGCCCCACTATCATCTGGTGGCGGAGACTGGAGAAAGGAACTGGGAGGAAGTTCACAGGCTCACTCACTGCACACACACACGCATGCACCACTACAGACATGTCTCCCCTGAGGATTCACTGCCTTGGTCGATCCTTCCCCCCCTCCCTCCACTCCCGGGCGGCGGGTTGACTGGATGAGCTCATGTTCAGCTGCGTCCTCAATTGGCCGCGATGGGAGACCCCTCTCCCCTCCCTGCCATTTGTTCTTATGTTGTGAATGTCTGAATTTGTGCTTTTATGTACTGAGGTGTGTTTTTTTGTATCTCAACACTGGACCCTTAGGCCCTAGGCCCAGTGTTGAGATGCCTTTTTTTCTCTAGCCTCATCTTATTCCCCTCATGTTATCATTTTCATCTATATCTAATACAAATATAGGCGCGCCGCACAGTGGCTGCTGCCTCAGTCTGTCTGATCCTGTTTGTGTTTACATGTTGTTGCTGTTACTCTTGGACGGGTTGTACTGGAAACCATTTTGTTGTACCTGTGTCCTGCACTTGTATAATGACAAATAAATCTCTTGTAAATTCGTCCCTCATCCACCCATCCATCAATCATTCGTCTCTCATCCACCCATCCATCCATCTTCCACCCAACCATCCATCCATGATTCATCCATCCATCCAGCCATCATCCACTGGTCTTAGTGAGGACTGGAGTTCTAGGATCTACTTCCCTGGTCTCAGTGAGGACTGGAGTTCTAGGATCTGTTTTCCTGGTCTTAGTGAGGACTGGAGTTCTAGGATCTACTTCCCTGGTCTCAGTGAGGACTGGAGTTCTAGGATCTATTTTCCTGGTCTTAGTGAGGACTGGAGTTCTAGGATCTACTTCCCTGGTCTCAGTGAGGACTGGAGTTCTAGGATATACTTTCCTGGTCTCAGTGAGGACTGGAGTTCTAGGATATACTTTCCTGGTCTCAGTGAGGACTGGAGTTCTAGGATCTACTTCCCTGGTCTCAGTGAGGACTGGAGTTCTAGGATCTGTTTTCCTGGTCTTAGTGAGGACTGGAGTTCTAGGATCTACTTCCCTGGTCTCAGTGAGGACTGGAGTTCTAGGATCTGTTTTCCTGGTCTTAGTGAGGACTGGAGTTCTAGGATCTACTTCCCTGGTCTCAGTGAGGACTGGAGTTCTAGGATCTATTTTCCTGGTCTTAGTGAGGACTGGAGTTCTAGGATCTACTTCCCTGGTCTCAGTGAGGACTGGAGTTCTAGGATCTGTTTTCCTGGTCTTAGTGAGGACTGGAGTTCTAGGATCTACTTCCCTGGTCTCAGTGAGGACTGGAGTTCTAGGATATACTTACCTGGTCTCAGTGAGGACTGGAGTTCTAGGATATACTTTCCTGGTCTCAGTGAGGACTGGAGTTCTAGGATATACTTTCCTGGTCTCAGTGAGGACTGGAGTTCTAGGATCTACTTCCCTGGTCTCAGTGAGGACTGGAGTTCTAGGATCTGTTTTCCTGGTCTTAGTGAGGACTGTAGTTCTAGGATCTACTTCCCTGGTCTCAGTGAGGACTGGAGTTCTAGGATCTGTTTTCCTGGTCTTAGTGAGGACTGGAGTTCTAGGATCTACTTCCCTGGTCTCAGTGAGGACTGGAGTTCTAGGATCTATTTTCCTGGTCTTAGTGAGGACTGGAGTTCTAGGATCTACTTCCCTGGTCTCAGTGAGGACTGGAGTTCTAGGATCTGTTTTCCTGGTCTTAGTGAGGACTGGAGTTCTAGGATCTACTTCCCTGGTCTCAGTGAGGACTGGAGTTCTAGGATCTATTTTCCTGGTCTTAGTGAGGACTGGAGTTCTAGGATATACTTACCTGGTCTCAGTGAGGACTGGAGTTCTAGGATATACTTACCTGGTCTCAGTGAGGACTGGAGTTCTAGGATCTATTTTCCTGGTCTTAGTGAGGACTGGAGTTCTAGGATCTACTTCCCTGGTCTCAGTGAGGACTGGAGTTCTAGGATCTGTTTTCCTGGTCTTAGTGAGGACTGGAGTTCTAGGATCTACTTCCCTGGTCTCAGTGAGGACTGGAGTTCTATGATCTATTTTCCTGGTCTTAGTGAGGACTGGAGTTCTAGGATATACTTTCCTGGTCTCAGTGAGGACTGGAGTTCTAGGATATACTTTCCTGGTCTTAGTGAGGACTTGAGTTCTAGGATATACTTTCCTGGTCTCAGTGAGGACTGGAGTTCTAGGATCCACTTTCCTGATCTTGATTAAAATGTTTTTTTTTTATGAAGCTACCTCCAGCATGCCAAAAACATTAATTTCATATAATGTACTGGGTGAATATGATTTACATGTAGATGTAGCTGCAGTCTCCCTCTGGTGGTCTCAGCCTGTAACTACACCTTCAAACCCAGATGTGTCATGGCCCATGCTCATTCCCGCTTCCTGCTGACCATATATGGATCACCTATCATCACCGCTATTAGGACTACGCAGCTGGAGGATATCAAGTCATCATTCTCATCCCCATATAAACCTCACCCGGACCTCCAGTCATCGCTGGATTATACTACTCACTGTGGTAACCAGTCAAGCTCGAAGTCTAGTTCATATCTTGGTGAAACTGAAAGCTGACCTGTATTTGTTCTCTTTCCCTCAAGCCTCCGACCTGGACCTCGCCATACCGAAAATCCTGTCTGCCCGCTCCAGCCCGTCCTCCAAGCGAACTCATCTTATCCATCTGTAGATCCTCGAATAAAGTGTTCTTTGTTCTTCCCTTACGTTCCCTTCTCCTTGGATCCACACACACCAGCCCTGACAAGATGAGTCAATAGAAAATTATAGAAAACATCACCGAGGATCTATCCTGGACTCGAAGTTCAGAGTTTCTCTGAGGATCATGAGGATGTTCTCCACTGGAGTGGTGGAGAGAGTTCTGGTAACACCACCCACTTCATCATCATTTCCTCCCTTTAACAAGCTTCATATCTGCTCCTCATCCTCCATGTAGAAACCTGACAGTATTGGCATCATGAACAGGTTCCTCCTCTCAGCAGGTCCTTCTGGATAAAAGCTGCACGGGCTGTTCTCTCTTTCCTGTCCTCTCCAACCAGTCCAGGTAGACAGTTGCCCTCCCTGAACCGGGTTCTGGTTCTGGTCCTGTGCAGCTCAGGATGGAGGACTGGATCGAAGTCCAGATTCTATGCAGTCTGTTGGTTTTCCTTCACTACACGGTTATTGATCATGAATCCACCCACACTAGCCTCCACCCACACTATCCTCCACCCACACTCTTCTCCGCCACTCTAAACTCCACCTACACTATTCTCCACCCACTCTAACCTCCAACCACTCTAACCTCAACCCACACTATCCTCCACCCACCCTAAACTCCATCCACACTATCCTCCACACTATCCTCCACCCACTCTAAACTCCACTCACACTATCCTCCACCTACACTATCCTCCACCCACACTATCCTCCACCCACTCTAAACTCCACTCACACTATCCTCCACCTACACTATCCTCCACCCACACTATCCTCCATCCACACTATCCTCCACCTACACTATCTTCCACCCACTCTAAACTCCACTCACACTATCCTCCACCTACACTATTCTCCACCCACACTAGCCTCCACCCACACTATTCTCCACCCACTCTAACCTCCAACCACTCTAACCTCAACCCACACTATCCTCCACCCACTCTAAACTCCACTCACACTATCCTCCATCCACACTATCCTCCACCTACACTATCCTCCACCCACACTATCCTCCACCCACTCTAAACTCCACTCACACTATCCTCCACCTACAATATCCTCCATCCACACTATCCTCCACCTACACTATCCTCCACCCACACTAACCTCCACTCACTCTAACCTCCAACCACACCATTCTCCACCTACACTCTTCTCCACCCACTCTAACCTCCACCCACACTATCTTCCACCCACACTAACCTCCACTCACTCTAACCTCCAACCACACCATCCTCCACCTACACTCTTCTCCACCCACTCTAACCTCCACCCACACTATCTTCCACCCACACTATTCTCCACCCACTCAAACCTCCACTCATACTGTCCTCCACACACACTATCCTCCACCCACTCAAACCTCCACTCATACTGTCCTCCACACACACTATTCTCCACCCACTCTAACCTCCACTCATACTGTCCTCCACACACACTATTCTCCACCCACTCTAACCTCCACTCATACTGTCCTCCACACACACTATTCTCCACCCACTCAAACCTCCACTCATACTGTCCTCCACCCACTCAAACCTCCACCCACACTATCCTCCACCCACTCAAACCTCCACTCATACTGTCATCCACCCACTCAAACCTCCACTCATACTGTCCTCCACCCACACTATCCTCCACCCACTCAAACCTCCACCCACACTATCCTCCACCCACTCAAACCTCCACTCATACTGTCATCCACCCACTCAAACCTCCACTCATACTGTCCTCCACCCACACTATCCTCCACCCACTCAAACCTCCACTCATATTATCCTCCACCCACTCACACCTCCACTCATACTGTCATCCACCCACTCAAACCTCCACTCATACTGTCCTCCACCCACACTATCCTCCACCCACTCAAACCTCCACTCATATTATCCTCCACCCACTCACACCTCCACTCATACTGTCCTCCACCCACTCAAACCTCCACTCATACTGTCCTCCACCCACTCAAACCTCCACTCATACTGTCCTCCACCCACACTATCCTCCATCTCCTCACTGAGAAGAATAAACTACTTTCATATACGTCCGTCTACAAAAGTCTCCAATACTGAAAAAGTCACTAGATTTGTCGCTGGCAACACACACACCAACACACACACACACACTCACACACCGTGTTGGTGTGTGTGTGTTGGTGTGTGAGTGTTGGTGTGTGTGTGTTGGTGTGTGTGTGTGCCCCCTTGAGGTGAGGCAGAGTACTGTTTGCCTCACCGCTGACTTTTCTCTGCACTTTATTGTAGGATAAACAGGAATATTTCTCCCACAAAAACATGAAATAATTACACAGACTGTAGAGAGTCGTGGTGTAAAACACATATTTCTGTAACGTTCATGTTGGCGACATGCTGAGGAACAGGAAACGTGTCATGAACCCAGTTTGTGTTGGACGGTCCAGTCAGAGCTGAGACACAGCTCGTTCCTCCACTGGGTTTCTGCCCTGGATTTGATCAGGAAATACTCAAATTTGGCCATTTTTACTTAATAAACTGTCAAAAACGTGTTAGAGTCATACTGAAAATGCATTTTTAACACAGATCACTGGAAAATATGAATATTTACTGTGTTTTTTTCTTTATCCTGACAGGTGAGGCACTGCTTCACCTGCCTCACCTGACCGCACGTCACTGACCGGGTCCACCTATAGTGCCAGAAGTACCGGCTCCCTTGATTTGACTCTCGGATGAACTTAGTAAACATCCATTCAGCATGACAGTGGCCCTCCCTCTGCAGCTGTAACATCTTCAGCTCTGCTAAGAAGGCGTTCCACAGGTTTAGGAGTGTTTATAGGAATCCAGCAGGGCCAGGATCCGGCAGGACCAGGATCCAGCAGGACCAGGATCCGGCAGGACCAGGATCCGGCAGGACCAGGATCCGGCAGGACCAGGATCCAGCAGGACCAGGATCCAGCAGGTTTTCAGGCATCATCTGTTAAGAGACTCCAGCTAAAGTAAGCTCAGTCTCGCAGAAGGAAAAGTAAATATGGAGTTACTATTCCAGCTGATGTAGAGATAACATCAGGAGGACGTCTGATCCTCCACAGAAGTCTTTATGTGGGAACAAAAAGCTGCTACGAGTGAAGGAAAAGCGGCTCACTGGGAACCACAGAGGGTTGCACAATGTTTACCTCACACCTGGAGACAGGTTACCTCACACCTGGAGACAGGTGTGAGGCAAACAGGTGAGTCACATGACTTTAAGATAATGGAGCAGCTCAGCACCACCATGCTTCCAGAACTTCCTGAGCTGATCTCCATGACAACCAGACATGTCACCTCATTTCCTCCTCCAGCATGATGGAAACACCTGGAACCTTCTGATTGGATGAAGTCCTGAATGTCTCCTCCCACCATGTCCTCACCGTCCCACCATGTCTCCACCTTACCACCATGTCCCCACCCTCCCACCAAGTCTCCACCTTACCACCATGTCCCCAATGTCCCACCATGTCTCCACCTTACCACCATGTCCTCACCGTCCCACCATGTCCTCACCATCCCACCATGTCTCCACTGTTCCACCATGTCTCCACCTTACCACCATGTCCTCACCGTCCCACCATGTCCTCACCATCCCACCATGTCTCCACCTTACCACCATGTCCCCACTATCCCACCAAGTCTCCACCTTACCACAATGTCCCCACTGTTCCACCATGTCCCGAACGTCCCACCATGTCTCCACCTTACAACCATGTCCCCACCTTACCACCATGTCTCCACTGTCCCACCGTGTCCCCACCATTTCTCCACTGTCCCACCATGTCCCCACCATCCCACCATGTCTCCACCTTACCACTATGTCCCCACTATCCCACCAAGTCTCCACCTTACCACCATGTCTCCACTGTCCCACCATGTCCCCACCATGTCTCCACCATCCCACCATGTCTCCACCTTACCACAATGTCCCCACCATCCCATTACGTCTCCACCTTACCACCATGTCCCTACCATCCCACCATGTCTCCACCTCACCACCATGTCACCACTGTCCCACCATGTCTCCAAAGTTCTGCCATGTCTCCACCTTACCTCCATGTCTCCACCATCCCACCATGTCCCCAAAGTTCCCCCATGTCCCCAAAGTTCCACCATGTCTCCACCTTACCACCATGTCCCCACCATGCCACCATGTCTCCACCTTACCATAATGTCCCCACCATGTCTCCACCTTACCACCATGTCCTCACCGTCCCACCATGTCCTCACCATCCCACCATGTCTCCACCTTACCACCATGTCCCCACTATCCCACCAAGTCTCCACCTTACCACAATGTCCCCACTGTTCCACCATGTCCCGAACGTCCCACCATGTCTCCACCTTACAACCATGTCCCCACCTTACCACCATGTCTCCACTGTCCCACCATGTCCCCACCATGTCTCCACCTTACCACTATGTCCCCACTATCCCACCAAGTCTCCACCTTACCACCATGTCTCCACCATCCCACCATGTCTCCACCTTACCACAATGTCCCCACCATCCCATTACGTCTCCACCTTACCACCATGTCCCTACCATCCCACCATGTCTCCACCTCACCACCATGTCACCACTGTCCCACCATGTCTCAAAAGTTCTGCCATGTCTCCACCTTACCTCCATGTCTCCACCATCCCACCATGTCCCCAAAGTTCCCCCATGTCCCCAAAGTTCCACCATGTCTCCACCTTACCACCATGTCCCCACCATGCCACCATGTCTCCACTTTACCATAATGTCCCCACCATGTCTCCACCTTACCACCATTTCCCCACCATGTCTCCACTGTCCCAACATGTCCCCACCATCCCACCATGTCTACACCTTAACGCCATGTCCCCACCACCCAACAATGTCTCCACCTTACCACCATGTCCCCACCATGCCACCATGTCTCCACTGTCCCATCATGTCTCCACCTTACCACCATGTCCCCACTATGTCTCCATCTTATCACCATGTCTCCACCTTACCACCATGTCCCCACTATGTCTTCATCTTATCACCATGTCTCCACCTTACCCCCATGTCCCCACCATGCCACCATGTCTCCACTGTCCAATCATGTCTCCACCTTACCCCCATGTCCCCACCATGTCTCCACTGTCCAATCATGTCTCCACCATCCCACCATGTCCCTAAAGTTCCACTATGTCTCTACTGTCCCACCATGTCCCCAAAGTTCCACCATGCCTCCACCTTACCACCATGTCTCCACTGTCCCACCATGTCCCCACCACCATCCGTCTGACTTTTTTCCAGTCAGACCTCCAGGTTCCAGATCCAAGAGGACTAGTTGAGTCCTCTGCAGCAGGAGGAGGAGGGTTGATCCTTAGAGGATCAGGCTGTGGTTTGAACACGTCTGTGTGGGCGGAGCATCAGGTAAACAGCTTCATACCTGCAGCAGGTGTGGTCTGGGAGTGGACTCGTCTCCCAGTCTAAGAATAACCCAGACAGGTCTGAAAAGGCTCTGATGGTCTAAGCAGAACTCTGATCTGGATCTTCTCTCTGAGGATCCACTACTTAGGATGGCTGCTGATTACAACCCGTACGGCCAGGTAAGGTCCGGTCTTCACCTGGGGTCAGAGTTCATACACACTATCAGCTGATTATTAACTCTGATAAGATCAAAGTCCGACCTGGACTCCTGTAGAGACCTGAGACTTCACTCAGACCTGCAGCAGGTCCCGGATGCCTGGATTTCTACACTTTATATTTCTACGTTTTATTTAAACACTTTCATTTACGTAAGATTCTAATTCCTTTTATTCGAATATTTTTATTGTTAAATGCTTTTTATTCAGTATTTTAATTTGAAGACTTTTCTTTAAACATTTTCATCAAAATATTATTTACATGTTTACTTAAATACTTTTAATTTAAATATCTTTATTTAGTTTACATTCATCACTTTTTATGCTGTTTTCTTTATTTACATCATTTATAAAACTACTTTTAATTTAAATATTTCATTAAATGCTTTTTATTACATCTTTATTTAAATTCTTATTCTTTAAACATTTTTTATTACAAACATTTAATATATTTTTTAAAAAATATATTTATATATTGTTATTGAAACAAATTTTAATTAAAAACTTTTAAATAAATACTTTTTAAACTGAAATATTTTTATTTAAATTCACACACTTTTTTTTTAACTAAACAGGATTTGGAAGATTCTCGACTTAAATACGCATAAATAAGAAAATAGAAATACAAGTAAAAGATAAAGATATGAAATATCTAAAACACATAGCACACGTCTATATTTACAGGAACTGGGAGAATTCCCAGCAGACGGAAATTTCCGGGCTGGATGAAAGTCGGAGGTCTGATCCTTTTATTTCATATATTTTCTATTTAAATATTTTCGTCTAGTGATGGATTTAATTAAAAAATAGTAAATAAATTCCTGATGAAAACATCAAACTGCTTCCAGAGTTTGAGGGAAAGTTTGATGAAAACTACAAGATCGATTCCTACATTTCCCACCATGCAGTTGGATGAAGCCCGCTCCTTTTCCATCAGCCAGCGATGATCCGGGGGAAGTGGGGAGGAGTTTAAAGCTTTGCCGGTGGAAAGAGGCTTAACCAAAACAAAGGAAGCGTGGCCTTTCAGAGCGAACTTGATAATAGAAATGATAAAAAAGCGAATAATAAATTCAGAGTGTCCACAGGTTTAAACCACAGCGACCTGCACCCCGTTTCCTCCCCAAGAAACACTCGTTCCTGAACAGCTGGACCAGATTGAAGGCGTTCTGGGGGGTTGATGCCCAGAAATACAACATGACCTTTTCACCTTCCAGTGTCCAGGTGCTGTGTGCTGCCCCTAGTGGTGACCTCCAGTACTGAGCGTCTGCAGCCAGTATTACACAGGCTAGTGGTCGCTGACCCGTACGCTAGCGTTCCGTAGTACATCCCAGTCCGGGGGCCCCGAATCTGAATCTGCTCCCAGTGGACTTAGTAGGCCCTTTGGACCTGCTCAGTACTGGTTCTGGAGGGACACTAAAACTAGTCTCCTGCTCTCACTGAGCTGTGACCCCTCAGACTGATCCTGAGGCCCTCCGTGGGTCCGTAGGCCTCATGTTGACTAACACCAGTGTGAGTCTGTGTGCGCGCGTGTGTGTGCAGGCGTGCGCAGCAGAAACCTGGATGGGATCCAGGAAGCAGCCAATCAGCGGGCTGTGTGTCAGGAAGAACCGGCCTCGTCCTCCACCTGCGCCTCGCGCTCTTTTTTCTGGACTTTCTGATCCTTCATGCGGTTCGGATCCGTATTTAACGGTTCTGCATCACAGAGTGGAGCCGCAGGAACCGGCGGACGGGTTCTAACCGGAGGAACACCTGTCGCCTCGCAAGCGGAAGTTCCGCTAAACAAAGTGACCGAAACTCCGCCGGACACCTGCTGCAGTCGCGCGGACCGACGTCTGGGTCCTGGATCTGGACCGAACCGGACTTCATAGGACTGGGATGGACCGTTGACGGACCAACTGGTGCGGCTTTCTGGAACAGGGACGATGTCGGTGAACGAGCTGTACACAAAGGTGAGTTCACCTGGAAAACAAGCCGCGACCTGCCGAACCAGAACTACGGTCCCCGAGTTTTACCGAACTCTGCCGAACATGAATCCCAACCGTTTACCTCCAACCGAACATGAGGCCAGACCCCGTGTTGGTTCTGTCCCGGTTTATAGCGGCCAGACACCTGAACCGGAGGCTGGGTCAGGTCAGCAGAGGACGGTTCGGCTGAGGTTCGGATGACGCGGGTCGTAAATGAGCCGAATTTTCGAGGAGGTGGAGAGGAGTTTGGTTGACGTCACAGTTTGAGGTTTGACGTCGTGAATTTAAATACGTCCACTTTAAGTCTTTCTTTGGTCTTTTTGAATCTGCGCGAGGCTGAGGTCAGACTTGCTGTCGGGAGGGGAAACGGGGTCTGATGGGGACCAGGGTCTGATGGGGACCGGGGGTCTGATGGGGACCGGGGTTTGATGGGAACGGGGGTCTGATGGGGACCGGGGGTCTGATAGAGACCGGGGGTCTGATCGGGACCGGGGGTCTGATGGGGAGCGTGGCTCTGATCGGGACCGGGGGTCTGATGGGGACCGTGGGTCTGATGAGGACCGGGGGTCTGATCGGGACCGTGGGTCTGATGGGGACCGGGGGTCTGATGGGGACCGGGGTGATGATGATGCTTGAGAGGTTTGTTTGCAGGAAATGAAACTTTTTTTTCCTTTTGCAGGAGAAATAAACTCCAGATTGGATGAAACTGGTTTATTTTCTATTTCATAGCAGTTATTACAAAAGAAAAAGGTCACTTAAGATATAAAAGTAATAATATTAATAACAATAATAATCACAATGATAATATTAATAATAGTAATAGATGGATGATAGATGAATGATGGGTGGATGGATAGATGGCTGGGTGGATGGATGGAAAGATGAGTGGATGGACAGATGGATGGGTGGATGGATGGGTGGGTGGATACCCCCTGATAAACATATTTACATTATGCATTTTTTTTAAGATTTGGTATCGGTGTCTTTAGGATCCGTAGATGTCTAATATTTACAGATCTTTACGGTCAGTGAACGCCTCACAGCCTGAAGATCCGTCACATTATCCATATTGATCTATGTTTTTGGGCGGTTCTGTCTCAAGTGGTTCTGTCTGAGGTGATTTTGCCTGTTGCAGTTTGGTCTAATGTGGTTCTTTCTGAGGCGGTTCTTTCTGAGGCGGTTCTATCTGAGGCGTTTCTGCCTGAGGCAGTTCTGTCTGAGGCGGTTCTGTCTCAGGCGGTTCTTTCTGAGGCGGTTCTTTCTGAGGCGGTTCTTTCTGAGGCGGTTCTGTCTGAGGCGGTTCTGTCTGAGGCGGTTCTGTCTGAGGCGGTTCTTTCTGAGGCGGTTCTGTCTGAGGCGGTTCTGTCTGAGGCGGTTCTGTCTGAGGCGGTTCTGTCTGAGGCGGTTCTGTATGAGGCGGTTCTGACTGAGGCGGTTCTATCTGAGGCGGTTCTTTCTGAGGCGGTTCTGTCTCAGGTGGTTCTTTCTGAGGCGGTTCTGTCTGAGGCGGTTCTGTCTGAGGCGGTTCTTTCTGAGGCGGTTCTGTCTGAGGCGGTTCTGTCTGAAGCTGTTCTTTCTGAGGCGGTTCTGTCTCAGGCGGTTCTTTCTGAGGCGGTTCTTTCTGAGGCTGTTCTATCTGAGGCGGTTCTTTCTGAGGCGGTTCTGTCTCAGGCGGTTCTGTCTGAGGCGGTTCTTTCTGAGGCGGTTCTGTCTGAGGCGTTTCTGCCTGAGGCGGTTCTGTCTGAAGCTGTTCTTTCTGAGGCGGTTCTGTCTCAGGCGGTTCTTTCTGAGGCGGTTCTTTCTGAGGCGGTTCTGTCTGAGGCGGTTCTGTCTCAGGCGGCTCTATCTGAGGCGGTTTTTTCTGAGGCGGTTCTGTCTCAGGCGGTTCTGTCTCAGGCGGTTCTATCTGAGGCGGTTCTGTCTGAGGCGGTTCTATCTGAGGCGGTTCTGTCTGAGGCGGTTCTTCCTGAGGTGATTTTGCCTGTTGCAGTTTGATCTAATGTGGTTCTGCCTGAGGTGGTTCTGCCTGATGGGGTTCTGCCTGAGGCGGTTCTTTCTGAGGCGGTTCTGTCTCAGGCGGTTCTGTCTCAGGCGGTTCTTTCTGAGGCGGTTCTATCTGAGGTGGTTCTGTCTGAGGTGGTTCTTTCTGAGGTGATTTTGCCTGTTGCAGTTTGGTCTAATGTGGTACTGCCTGAGGTGGTTCTGCCTGACGGGGTTCTGCCTGAGGCGGTTCTATCTGAGGCGGTTCTTTCTGAGGCGGTTCTGTCTGAGGCGGTTCTGTCTGAGGCGGTTCTATCTGAGGCGGTTCTTTCTGAGGCGGTTCTGTCTGAGGCGGTTCTTTCTGAGGCGGTTCTTTCTGAGGCGGTTCTATCTGAGGCGGTTCTTTCTGAGGCGGTTCTGTCTCAGGCGGTTCTTTCTGAGGCGGTTCTTTCTGAGGCGGTTCTGTCTAAGGCGGTTCTATCTGAGGCGGTTCTGTCTGAGGCGGTTCTGTCTGAGGCTGTTCTTTCTGAGGCGGTTCTATCTGAGGCGGTTCTGTCTGAGGCGGTTCTTCCTGAGGTGATTTTGCCTGTTGCAGTTTGGTCTAATGTGGTTCTGCCTGAGGTGGTTCTGCCTGATGGGGTTCTGCCTGAGGCGGTTCTTTCTGAGGCGGTTCTGTCTCAGGCGGTTCTGTCTCAGGCGTTTCTTTCTGAGGCGGTTCTGTCTGAGGCGGTTCTATCTGAGGCGGTTTTTTCTGAGGCGGTTCTGTCTCAGGCGGTTCTGTCTCAGGCGGTTCTATCTGAGGCGGTTCTATCTGAGGCGGTTCTTTCTGAGGCGGTTCTGTCTGAGGCGGTTCTATCTGAGGCGGTTCTGTCTGAGGCGGTTCTTCCTGAGGTGATTTTGCCTGTTGCAGTTTGGTCTAATGTGGTTCTGCCTGAGGTGGTTCTGCCTGATGGGGTTCTGCCTGAGGCGGTTCTTTCTGAGGCGGTTCTGTCTCAGGCGGTTCTGTCTCAGGCGTTTCTTTCTGAGGCGGTTCTATCTGAGGCGGTTCAGTCTGAGGTGGTTCTTTCTGAGGTGATTTTGCCTGTTGCAGTTTGGTCTAATGTGGTTCTGCCTGAGGTGGTTCTGCCTGAGGCGGTTCTTTCTGAGGCGGTTCTGTCTGAGGCGGTTCTTTCTGAGGCGGTTCTATCTGAGGCGGTTCTGTCTGAGGCGGTTCTATCTGACGCGGTTCTGTCTCAGGCGGTTCTATCTGAGGCGGTTCTGTCTGAGGCTGTTCTGTCTCAGGCGGTTCTTTCTGAAGTGGTTCTATCTGAGGCGTTTCTGTCTGAGGCGGTTCTTTCTGAGGCGGTTCTATCTGAGGCGTTTCTGCCTGAGGCGGTTCTGTCTGAGGCTGTTCTTTCTGAGGCGGTTCTGTCTCAGGCGGTTCTTTCTGAGGCGGTTCTTTCTGAGGCGGTTCTGTCTGAGGCGGTTCTATCTGAGGCGGTTCTTTCTGAGGCGGTTCTATCTGAGACGGTTCTATCTGAGGCGTTTCTGCCTGAGGCGGTTCTGCCTGAGGCTGTTCTTTCTGAGGCGGTTCTGTCTGAGGCGGTTCTTTCTCAGGCGGTTCTGTCTGAGGCGGTCCTATCTGAGGCGTTTCTGCCTGAGGCGGTTCTGCCTGAGGCTGTTCTGTCTGAGGCGGTTCTGTCTGAGGCGGTTCTGTCTGAGGCGGTTCTGTCTGAGGCGGTTCTGTCTGAGGCGTTTCTGCCTGAGGCGGTTCTGTCTGAGGCTGTTCTTTCTGAGGCGGTTCTGTCTGAGGCGGTTCTATCTGAGGCGGTTCTTTCTGAGGCGGTTCTGTCTGAGGCGGTTCTTTCTGAGGCGGTTCTTTCTGAGGCGGTTCTGTCTGAGGCGGTTCTATCTGAGGCGGTTCTTTCTGAGGCGGTTCTGTCTGAGGCGGTTCTTTCTGAGGCGGTTCTTTCTGAGGCGGTTCTGTCTGAGGCGGTTCTGTATGAGGCGGTTCTGACTGAGGCGGTTCTATCTGAGGCGGTTCTTTCTCAGGCGGTTCTGTCTCAGGCGGTTCTTTCTGAGGCGGTTCTATCTGAGGCGGTTCTGTCTGAGGCGGTTCTGTCTGAGGCTGTTCTTTCTGAGGCGGTTCTGTCTGAGCGGGTTCTGTCTCAGGCGGTTCTTTCTGAGGCGGTTCTTTCTGAGGCTGTTCTGTCTGAGGCGTTTCTGCCTGAGGCGGTTCTGTCTGAGGCTGTTCTTTCTGAGGCTGTTCTGTCTCAGGCGGTTCTTTCTGAGGCGGTTCTTTCTGAGGCGGTTCTGTCTGAGGCGGTTCTGTCTCAGGCGGTTCTATCTGAGGCGTTTTTTTCTGAGGCGGTTCTGTCTCAGGCGGTTCTATCTGAGGCGGTTCTTTCTGAGGCGGTTCTGTCTGAGGCGGTTCTGTCTGAGGCGGTTCTATCTGAGGCGGTTCTGTCTGAGGCGGTTCTTCCTGAGGTGATTTTGCCTGTTGCAGTTTGGTCTAATGTGGTCCTGCCTGAGGTGGTTCTGCCTGATGGGGTTCTGCCTGAGGCGGTTCTTTCTGAGGCGGTTCTGTCTCAGGCGGTTCTTTCTGAGGCGGTTCTGTCTGAGGCGGTTCTGTCTGAGGCTGTTCTTTCTGAGGCGGTTCTGTCTGAGGCGGTTCTGTCTCAGGCGGTTCTTTCTGAGGCGGTTCTTTCTGAGGCGGTTCTGTCTGAGGCGTTTCTGCCTGAGGCGGTTCTGTCTGAGGCGGTTCTTTCTGAGGCGGTTTTTTCTGAGGCGGTCCTGTCTCAGGCGGTTCTGTCTCAGGCGGTTCTTTCTGAGGCGGTTCTATCTGAGGCGGTTCTTTCTGAGGCGGTTCTTTCTGAGGCGGTTCTTTCTGAGGCGGTTCTGTCTGAGGCGGTTCTTCCTGAGGTGATTTTGCCTGTTGCAGTTTGGTCTAATGTGGTTCTGCCTGAGGCGGTTCTGCCTGAGGTGGTTCTGTCTGAGGCGGTTCTGTCTGAGGCGGTTCTTTCTGAGGCGGTTCTGTCTGAGGCGGTTCTGTCTGAGGCTGTTCTATGTTAGGCGGTTCTATCTGAGGCGGATCTGTGTGAGGCGGTTCTTTCTGAGGCGGATCTGTGTGAGGCGGTTCTGTCTGAGGCGGATCTGTGTGAGGCGGTTCTTTCTGAGGCGGATCTGTGTGAGGCGGTTCTGTCTGTGGCGGTTCTGTATGAGGCGGTTCTTTCTGACGCGGTTCTTTCTCAGGCGGATCTGTGTGAGGCGGTTCTGTCTGTGGCGGTTCTGTATGAGGCGGTTCTTTCTGACGCGGTTCTTTCTCAGGCGGTTCTGTCTGAGGCGGTTCTGTCTGAGGCTGTTCTATATGAGGCGGTTCTGTCTGAGGCGGATCTGTATGAGGCGGTCCTTTCTGAGGCGGTTCTATATGAGGCGGTTCTGTCTGAGGCGGATCTGTGTAAGGCGGTTCTTTCTGAGGCGGATCTGTGTGAGGCGGTTCTGTCTGAGGCGGTTCTGTATGAGGCGGTTCTTTCTGAGGCGGTTCTGTATGAGGCGGTTCTGTATGAGGCGGTTCTTTCTGAGGCGGTTCTGTATGAGGCGGTTCTGTATGAGGCGGTTCTGTATGAGGCGGTTATGTATGAGGCGGATCTGTGTAAGGCGGTTCTTTCTGAGGCGGATCTGTGTGAGGCGGTTCTGTCTGAGGCGGTTCTGTATGAGGCGGTTCTTTCTGAGGCGGTTCTGTATGAGGCGGTTCTGTATGAGGCGGTTCTTTCTGAGGCGGTTCTGTATGAGGCGGTTCTGTATGAGGCGGTTATGTATGAGGCGGATCTGTGTAAGGCGGTTCTTTCTGAGGCGGATCTGTGTAAGGCGGTTCTTTCTGAGGCGGATCTGTGTGAGGCGGTTCTGTCTGAGGCGGTTCTGTATGAGGCGGTTCTTTCTGAGGCGGTTTTGTATGAGGCGGTTCTGTATGAGGCGGTTCTGTATGAGGCGGTTCTGTATGAGGCGGTTCTGTATGAGGCGGTTCTGTATGAGGCGGATCTGTGTAAGGCGGTTCTTTCTGAGGCGGATCTGTGTGAGGCGGTTCTGTATGAGGCGGTTCTTTCTGAGGCGGTTCTGTATGAGGCGGTTTTGTATGAGGCGGTTCTGTATGAGGTGGTTCTTTCTGAGGCAGTTCTGTATGAGGCAGTTCTGTATGAGGCGGTTCAATCTGAGGCGGTTCTTTCTGAGGCGGTTCTGTCTCAGGCGGTTCTGTCTGATGGTGATGACCCAGCCTCTGCGGGTTCTCGGGTTTTACTTTGTGCGTCTTCATTCTCTGGTGTTTGTGAGAGAAGCTGAAGACAAACGGAGGTTTAATGAACCACATTTCGTTTCATTGTTTTTCTCTTTGTTGACTCAAAAACAACCTAAGATCACCTTGATGATGATGATGATGATGAAGACGAGCAGGAAGACAAAAAAACTTCTGCCTCATTTTTTTCTTTATGTAAAACAGAAACACATAGATAATAAGATCTGATCCAGGACCTCCATAATCCTCCTCCTAGACTCTGGAGTCCACGTCATTATTAGGCTATTTAAAAAGGGGGGGGGGTCCATCTGCTCCGTGTTCAGAGACTGGGCCAAGTCAGCCTGGTCTTCAGATGTGGTCCTACTGGGTCTGACCAGACCAGAATGCAGCTGATCAGAAACAGAGATGTTCTGTCTCCCAGCTGATCCGTAACGGGTCGGTCCTGACCTGTAACGGGTCGGTCCTGGCCCGTAACGGGTCGGGTGACTGTTGATTTTATCTGTTTCCTGCTGTTGCTGCACTATCATTACAGTTTGTTATTATGATTATAAAAACAAAATAAATTATAAATTAAATGAAAGAAATAGTAAATATGAGCATAAATACATAAATAAAAAGAAATAAAATATAAAAAGCTGTTTGTCACAACGGCATCAGACTTCGTGGTTCTGTTCTCTTTGGTTCTGTTGGTCCAGTTCAGGTCTAGTGGCAAGTTTTTTTAAATCCTGTTTGCAAGATGTTGAAGTTTTCAACCAATCAGAAGCATCCACTGCATAAGCCCCGCCCCCAAAGCTCCTCAAGAGGGGGCAGGATAATCTAGCACCCTCTCAGACTTGGGGGGGGGGGATCAGGTCTCTGTCCGTCTGCAGGAAGACGTCATAACTCCATCTGTACTCCAGACTAACGTTTTCATCCAATGTTCCTAGTATTCCCAGCTTTCCCAGACCTCCAAGCATTCCCAGCATTCCCAGTCCTCTCAGCATCCCTAGCGTTCTCAACATTCCCTGCTTTCCCAGAGTGACTCAGCTCCAGATTGGATCCATGTCCAGGATTTCCTTCAGGAGCTTCTTTAAACAACAAACCTGAAGGAGGAAAATATTCCTTAATGTTCAGGAGAAAATAAACTTTTCTAACTCTGAACGGGATCATGAGGCTGCTAACTGGAGGTTCCGGGTTCCCGAAGCCGGACTGGGAGCCGATCCCACAGCGTGGGGACCGATAACTGGAGGTTCTGGTTGTCTGACATGTTGTCATGGTTTGCCTGTTATCCGTGTTATCCGTGTTCGTGCAGCAGCCCGAGTTTCAGCTTCCAGATCCAGGAAGTTTTCCTTTGAGGAAACCTGGTCTGGCTCCAGCGTCTCAGGATACGTGTTGGTGTGATGTAACTGTTTCCACCTGCAGGTGTTGTGTTGTTCAGAGCTCACCTGTCAGGTGTGTGCGTCGGGGTGTGTCTGAACTTTGTCTCCGTCTGTTTAGATCAAAGTTCCTGGACAGGCCGCTTCCTGTGGGACACACCCAGACTTTCCCTGAGGCTGATGTCATGGTGCTGACGCATCAGTGGGCGGAGCCTCACCTGGTCGAGCCTTACCTGGGCTAAAACAGGAGGAGGTGTGTGATGATGGTGTGTTAGTTTTAATAGAAACTGGCATCATGTGATCTAACTGGCATTTAAAGGGTTAAAATCATCTGAATCATTTTATATTTGGTGCTTTCCATTTAAACTGAAGTTGAAAGATTTGAGCAGAAAGAGTGGAAATAAATCTGAATTAGTGTGTTTAATAGTTTGGAAGAGGACTCCGTGCCCTCTGATGACCTGAAAGGGGAGGAAACGGGTCCTTCTGGTCTTTGAGAAAGACTTTGTTAAAATAATCGTCTGATGGGAGGAAATCGGTGGCACACAAACTCCTTCCGTCTGAATCTAAAGCTTCAACCCTGATAGAAGCAGATCAACATCCACACGTTCTACTGTGTTTCAGCTGAATTTACTCTGACACGGTAACATGTATGTTGATTCTGACACGTCTGTAGTCACATGTCTGAGCTTCCTGTGGAGACCAGGGTTCTGCTGCCTGGTGGGTGTGGAGATGAACTCCAGGAGGAGAACCACACATTCTGATTGGTTAGTTCATCACATGCTGGAGGTTGGTCATCAGATTAAAATCTTTCAACCCTGCAAGCAATGTGTGTGTGTGTGTGTGTGTGTGTTTGTGTGTATGTGTGTGTGCATGCGTGCATGCAAGTGTGTGTGTGTTTGTGTGTGTGCCTGCATGCATGTGAGTGTGTCTCCTGCTGAGCGTGTCCACATTCAGGCGGCGTCCAGCTCGGCTACTGGTCCCAGCACGAGTGTCCCAGATAAACAAAGTCCATGTTGTCAGCTGGACTCCTCTGATTGGCTGAACCACCGTGTGACCCCACAACGCAGCGGCTCATTGGACCAGAGGAAACAAAAGGAGCCGAGAACTTAATGGAGGCAAAACTGGTGCATGAGGCCTTCAGTCTGACATGAACAAAACCAGATCATGTTTACTGGTTTCAATGAAAACATGCAGAGTTTGGCCCTTCAGGGCCTCCGTACAGCAAAAGTTCTTCTCTGAGACACCCTGAGATAGAGATGACCATCGGGACCGCCTTCTAGTACCGGGTCATCCTCTTCATCGGGTCCGCCTTCTAATACCGGGTCGTCCTCTTCATCGGGTCCATCTTCTAGTACCGGGTCATCCTCTTCATCAGGACCGCCTTCTAGTACCGGGTCGTCCTCTTCATCAGGTCCGCCTTCTCGTACCGGGTCGTCCTCTTCATCGGGTCCGCCTTCTAGTACCCGGTCGTCCTCTTCATCGGGACCGCCTTCTAGTACCGGGTCTTCCTCTTCATCGGGTCCGCCTTCTAGTACCGGGTCGTCCTCTTCATCGGGGCCACCTTCTAGTACCGGGTCATCCTCTTCATCAGGACCACCTTCTAATACCGGGTCGTCCTCTTCATCAGGACCGCCTTCTAATACCGGGTCGTCCTCTTCATCGGGTCCGCCTTCTAGTACCGGGTCGTCCTCTTCATCGGGTCCGCCTTCTAGTACCGGGTCGTCCTCTTCATCGGGTCCGCCTTCTAGCACCGGGTCGTCCTCTTCATCGGGACCGCCTTCTAGTACCGGGTCGTCCTCTTCATCGGGACCGCCTTCTAGTACCGGGTCGTCCTCTTCATCGGGACCGCCTTCTAGTACCGGGTCGTCCTCTTCATCGGGTCCGCCTTCTAGTACCGGGTCGTCCTCTTCATCGGGTCCGCCTTCTAGTACCGGGTCGTCCTCTTCATCGGGACCGCCTTCTAGTACCGGGTCGTCCTCTTCATCGGGACCGCCTTCTAGTACCGGGTCGTCCTCTTCATCGGGACCGCCTTCTAGTACCGGGTCGTCCTCTTCATCGGGACCGCCTTCTAGTACCGGGTCGTCCTCTTCATCGGGTCCGCCTTCTAGTACCGGGTCATCCTTTTCATCGGGACCGCCTTCTAATACCGGGTCGTCCTCTTCATCGGGTCCGCCTTCTAGTACCGGGTCGTCCTCTTCATCGGGACCGCCTTCTAGTACCGGGTCGTCCTCTTCATAAGGGGCGGCTTCTAGTACCGGGTCGTCCTCTTCATAAGGGGCGGCTTCTAGCACCGGGTCGTCCTCTTCATAAGGGGCGGCTTCTAGTAGCGGGTCGTCCTCTTCATCAGGGCGCCTTCTAGTACCGGGTCGTCCTCTTCATTAGGTCCGCCTTCTAGTACCGGGTCGTCCTCTTCATAAGGGGCGCCTTCTAGTACCGGGTCGTCCTCTTCATCAGGTCCGCCTTCTAGTACCGGGTCGTCCTCTTCATAAGGGGCGCCTTCTAGTACTGGGTCGTCCTCTTCATCGGGACCGCCTTCTAGTACCGTGTCGTCCTCTTCATCAGGTCCGCCTTCTAGTACCGGGTCGTCCTCTTCATTAGGTCCGCCTTCTAGTACCGGGTCGTCCTCTTCATAAGGGGCGCCTTCTAGTACCGGGTCGTCCTCTTCATAAGGGGCGCCTTCTAGTACCGGGTCGTCCTCTTCATCAGGTCCGCCTTCTAGTACCGGGTCGTCCTCTTCATCAGGACCGCCTTCTAGCACCGGGTCGTCCTCTTCATCAGGACCGCCTTCTAGCACCGGGTCGTCCTCTTCCTCAGGACCACCTTCTAGCACCGGGTTGTCCTCTTCATCAGGACCACCAGGTCCACCTTCTAGTACCGGGTCGTCCTCTTCATCAGGTCCACCTTCTAGTACCGGGTCGTCCTCTTCATCAGGTCCGCCTTCTAGTACCGGGTCGTCCTCTTCATCAGGTCCGCCTTCTAGCACCGGGTCGTCCTCTTAATCAGGACCGCCTTCTAGCACCGGGTCGTCCTCTTCATCAGGACCACCTTCTAGTACCGGGTCATCCTCTTCATCAGGTCCACCTTCTAGTACCGGGTCATCCTCTTCATCAGGTCCACCTTCTAGTACCGGGTCGTCCTCTTCATCAGGGGCGCCTTCTAGTACCGGGTCGTCCTCTTCATTAGGGGCGCCTTCTAGTACCGGGTCGTCCTCTTCATCAGGTCCACCTTCTAGTACCGGGTCATCCTCTTCATCAGGTCCACCTTCTAGTACCGGGTCATCCTCTTCATCAGGTCCACCTTCTAGTACCGGGTCGTCCTCTTCATTAGGGGCGCCTTCTAGTACCGGGTCGGACCTTTTTAATCCTGGTGTGATAGATGAAAGCAGGTAGGGCTGGACGTTACGGCCAAAATTTTTATCACGATATATTTCTTCATTATGGTCAATACGATTTAATTCTGATATCGATATAAATATAAATATATGCTAAAATGCCACAACAGATGCTGTAAAACTAAAACTTATATTGCCAAGTCTTTAAAACTCCTCCAATATAACATTTCAGATATAAACACTGCAAAAAATTAATGTTCACCTTTTATTTGTATTCTATTTGTATTTCATTAGCAAGGCTAAATTAGCCTTCAAACAAAGAAATTTGAAATTACCATCAAAGGTCAAATAAAACTTTTATATTTCTCAGTATTAATATCTGTAACTTTAAACTACAACACAGGCTTATTATGTTATTCTTAAAGGTTTTAACAACGGTGCTTCAACCAGGGTTAAATATAAAAGTACTCAGAACTTACAATAAACAGAAAAAAAGACTGAGCAACAACTAATGCTTCATATTCTGACTCAGCATATTCTGACTCAGCATATTCTGAGTGGAAATGCTTCACTGTTGCCTGATCAGCAAAACATTATAAAACTAAAATCTTTACTCAATATTTCCTTTGTTTTTTAGCTCAATTTTATTAAGTGTAACTTTTTTTAAATGATATTTTAATCAAAAATTTTACATTAATTATGATTTTAATTAGTCTGGAACATGTAAACACTTTTAAAATGTTATTGTCCACACTCTTCATTAATAGACATTAACATGTGTCGGTAAGCCAGCGGGGATCCTCCAGCAGCAGCTTCGTACGTTTCATTTCAGCCTGGTGGTGAAACAGCTGAGGAGTGTGAGGACAAGTCTGCGTAACACCGGGTCCTCATTGAGAAAGTAAAACTACGTTACAGTCCCCAAAAGTCTCCAATAATACCAGAAAAAGTCACTAGTCGCTTAAAAAAAGAGAAGTCGCCAGAGGGGAGAGAAAACGAACAGGACAAAGTCGCTAAGTTAGCGACACTGAGCCAAACCACTTCGTACCATCGACTTATTCTTTGCTCTCTTATCAACCATCTCGTCTGCGTTCTCTTCGCTTGTAGAAGCTTGTTCAGTCTTTTTTGCATTACAGAGATGAACACTCGTTTTGTAGCTAAAGCTAGCAGCGTTGGAGCCTAGCCTAGCCTAGCCTAGCCTAGCCTAGCCTTCTACCTCGCGCTGCTGGGCTTGGTCGGGTTCATTGTTCAGGTTCGTGTGTGTGGTACGTCATCACTTACGTAGCCAGTGTGTTGCAGCTCTTTCTGTTCGGCTTGAATCAAACACTGTAATCATATACTGTGTGTATATCGAAATATCAGAAGTGTGATCAAAACATAATCACCGTTATTGAATAAAAGTATATTGCGATATATATTGATTCTGAATGATTGTCCAGCCCTAAAAGCAGGTGGTGGAAACCTTCCTCAGAGGTTTTCTCCATATTGACATGACAGCATCACACAGTTGCTGCAGGTTTGTCGGCTGCATCCATGATGAGAATCTCCCATTCCACCACATCCCAAAGCTGCTCTACTGGACTGAGATCTGGTGGCTGTGGAGGCCGTTGGAGTCCAGTGAACTCATCGTCATGTTCTAGAAAGTAGGTGGAGATGATCTGAGCTTTGTGACATGGTGCATTATCCTGCTGGAAGTAGCATCAGAAGATGCTCCACTGTGGTCATAAAGGGATGGACATGGTCAGCAACAATACTCAGGTAGGCTGTGCTGGTTAAACCAGGACACGTTGGTACTAAGGGGCCCAAAGTGGACCAAGAAAATCTCCCCCCACCATTACACCAGCAGCAGCCTGAAGCGTTGATCCAAGGCAGGATGGATCCATGTTTTCATGATGTTTCCAGCAGATTCTGAGCCGAGCATCTGAATGTGGATGAAATGGAGACTCATCAGACCAGCAACGTTTCTCCATCTTCTATTGTCCAGTGTTGGTGAGTGTGTGTGAATTGTAGCCTCAGTTTCCTGTTCTTAGCTGGCAGGAGGCACCCGGTGTGTCTTCTGCTGCATCCTGGTCCAGACAACTGCTGCTCTGGAAATTTTCTCTTCTTCAGACCATCTCTGGAAACCCTGGAGATGGTTGTGGGTGGAAATCCCAGTAAATACTCAGACCAACAACCACCTTCAAAGTCTCTTAAATCGTCTTTCTTCATCATTTTGATGCTCAGCTTGAACTTCAGCAGGTCGTCTTCACCACGTCTCCATGGCTACATGTGGCCGTGTGATTGGCTGGTTGGATACCTGTGTTAACAGGAAGTGGAGCAGGTAAAGAGGAGGGTGGGATTTTATCGCTCATCTTCTGTGTCTGTGATCTCACAGCTGCATTCATTCATGCAGACTGAGACCTGTTACGTAACACAGGTTGGCTCTGAGTCACATGAGTCCCGGTGACTCACCTGTGTCAGATGTAAATGAGCTGCTAGTTGTGGTGCAGCAGATTTGCATAGAACAGGTGAAGATGATGATGTCATGTATTCAGGTGAGATCAGGTGCATCCTCAGAGGGTCACCATGGTGATGATAATGCTCTGTGTCAGACTAATCAGAAGGGAGAAGAAATGGGAATGTGGCGGGAGAAAGATCGGGAACGTGGCAGGAGTGTTGGGAGAAGGATCGGGAATGTGGCGGGAGTGTTGGGAGAAGGATCGGGAATGTGGCAGGAGTGTTGGGAGAAAGATCGGGAACGTGGCAGGAGTGTTGGGAGAAGGATCGGGAACGTGGCAGGAGTGTTGGGAGAAGGATCGGGAAGGTGGCGGGAGAAAGATCGGGAACGTGGCGGGGGTGTCGGGAGAAGGATCGAGAACGTGGCGGGAGTGTTGAGAGAAGGATCGGGAAGGTGGCGGGAGGTCAAATCATTACATAATGAGCAGGTTTGGGGTTGAAACAGAACTGGATCAGACCAGGATTTGGGGACGTTTGGTCTGTGCTCGAGAAGCTTGCTCCGTCTCTGAGACCTGCAGTGACCTGTTATGTGTGTGTGTGTGTGTGTGTGTGTGTGTGTGTGTGTGTGTGTGTGTTTGTGTGTGTTTCAGTTCACACGGGTGTGGATCCCGGATCCTGATGAAGTCTGGAGGGCTGCAGAGATCACCAAAGACTACAAGGAAGGAGATCCAGTTCTTCAACTGCAGCTGGAAGATGGAACGGTGTGAACACACACACATGCACAACATGAACGTGCAAAACATGAACGTGCACAACATGAACATGCACAACATGAACATGCACACTCGGAGTTCTTCCTAGTTTCCAGCTGGGATCAGATCCAGTCACGTTCCTGTGATGCCTTACAGACGCAGCTGAGGGTTTACAGTTCATTCAGACCTCATCAAAGACTTGAGTCAAAGTGTTTCTTGTCATTTTCCCAGTAAGGAAACAAGTTTCCCTGAACAATGAAATTCTTACTTTGCCATCTGCACTGAATGACATAAAGATACACGAGAAGAAAAACAGCCTAAAAAACTAGATGGGAGATAAAAACCTGAGTAAATAATCTACGTACATAAGTGTGCCGTGTGCTGCGATGGGTGACAACATAAAGTCAGGGTGCAGGTACAGGTCGTTGTTACAGACTATCAGCTGTTCAGGGAAGACTTTCAGAGTCTGGTTGTCCTGCATCTCAGACTCCTGGATCTCCTGCCTGAGGGGAGGAGGGTGGATGGTCCATGTTGGGGGTGGGTGGGGTCTCTGATGATGGTAGATGCTCTGCAGACGGGGTAGCGGATCCTGGTGATCCTGGACCCATCTTCACCGTACTACTGTCGTACCACACGGTGATGCAGCTGGTCAGGATGGACTCAACCACGCAGCTGGAGAAGTTTCTGAGGATCTTTGGTGACATGCCGACCTTCCTCAGCCTCCTCAGGAAGTCCAGCCGCTGCTGAGCTCTCTTCACCAGCTGTGTGGTGTTAAGTGTCCAGGTCAGGTCCTCACTGATGTGGACCCCCAGTTATTTAAAGCTACTCACCCTCTCCACTTCCAGCCCGCGGAGAAGCAGTGACTGGTGAGGGTTCCTCTCCTTCCTCATGTCCACTACCATCTCCTTGGTCTTGTCCGTGTTGAGGGTGAGGTTGTTGTCCTCCCACCATGTCAGCAGATTGGCCTTCTCCCTTCTGTAGGCTGCCAGCGATGCATCCTATCACAGCGGTGTCGTCCACAAACTCAAGATGGTGTTGTCCTGGCAGGAGGCCACACAGTCATGGATGAACAGGGTGTAGAGGATGGGGATGAGGACACACCCCTGTGGTGTACCAGTGTTAGTGATGATGCTTGTTGAAGTCCTGTTCCTGATCCCAACAGACTGAGGCCTGCTGGTCAGAAAGTCCTGGAACCAGTCCCAGAGGATGGGGTGTGGTCTCAGGGCAGACCTTTTGTGGGTGAGCTGGTGGGGGATGACTGTATTGAATGCTGAGCTGTAGTCAATAAAGAGCATCCTGATGTAGGAGTCTTCATCCTCCAGGTGTGAGAGGGAGATGTGCAGGGCTGCAGCAGTAGCGTCTTAGGTGGACCTGTTGGACCGGTAGCATACTGCAGGGGTCCAGTATGTCTGGTTGGCAGCTCTGAATGTGGGCCAGCACCACTCGCTTGAAGTACAGTAGTGGTTTTAAAACAGGATGGAGGACCACGGTAGTGGTTTTAAAGCAGGATGGGGGACCACGGTAGTGGTTTTAAAGCAGGATGGGGGACCACGGTAGTGGTTTTAAAGCAGGATGGGGGACCACGGATGTGGTTTTAAAGCAGGATGGGGGACCACGGTAGTGGTTTTAAAGCAGGATGGGGGACCACGGATGTGGTTTTAAAGCAGGATGGGGGACCACGGTAGTGGTTTTAAAGCAGGATGGGGGACCACGGTAGTGGTCTTAAAGCAGGATGGGGGACCACGGTAGTGGTTTTAAAGCAGGATGGGGGACCACGGATGTGGTTTTAAAGCAGGATGGGGGACCACGGTAGTGGTTTTAAAGCAGGATGGGGGACCACGGATGTGGTTTTAAAGCAGGATGGGGGACCACGGATGTGGTTTTAAAGCAGGATGGGGGACCACGGTAGTGGTTTTAAAGCAGGATGGGGGACCACGGAAGTCGTTTTAAAGCAGGATGGGGCACCACGGTAGTGGTTTTAAAGCAGGATGGGGGACCACGGATGTGGTTTTAAAGCAGGATGGGGGACCACGGTAGTAGTTTTAAAGCAGGATGGGGGACCACGGTAGTGGTTTTAAAGCAGGATGGGGGACCACGGTAGTGGTCTTAAAGCAGGATGGGGGACCACGGTAGTGGTTTTGAAGCAGGATGGGGGACCACGGAAGTCGTTTTAAAGCAGGATGGGGGACCACGGTAGTGGTTTTGAAGCAGGATGGGGGACCACGGATGTGGTTTTAAAACAGGATGGGGGACCACGGATGTGGTTTTAAAGCAGGATGGGGGACCACGGATGTGGTTTTAAAGCAGGATGGGGGACCACGGTAGTGGTTTTAAAGCAGGATGGGGGACCACGGAAGTCGTTTTAAAGCAGGATGGGGCACCACGGTAGTGGTTTTAAAGCAGGATGGGGGACCACGGATGTGGTTTTAAAGCAGGATGGGGGACCACGGTAGTAGTTTTAAAGCAGGATGGGGGACCACGGTAGTGGTTTTAAAGCAGGATGGGGGACCACGGTAGTGGTCTTAAAGCAGGATGGGGGACCACGGTAGTGGTTTTGAAGCAGGATGGGGGACCACGGATGTGGTTTTAAAGCAGGATGGGGGACCACGGTAGTGGTTTTAAAGCAGGATGGGGGACCACGGATGTGGTTTTAAAGCAGGATGGGGGACCACGGTAGTGGTTTTAAAGCAGGATGGGGGACCACGGATGTGGTTTTAAAGCAGGATGGGGGACCACGGTAGTAGTTTTAAAGCAGGATAGGGGACCACGGTAGTGGTTTTAAAGCAGGATGGGGGACCACGGTAGTGGTTTTAAAGCACGGTAGTGGTTTTAAAGCAGGATGGGGGACCACGGTAGTGGTTTTGAAGCAGGATGGGGGACCACGGATGTGGTCTTAAAACAGGATGGACCAGTTCTCTGGTTGAGGAACAGGTTGAATATGGAGGTGAGAATGTCAGCTCGGTGGAACATGCGGTGGAGGCTGTCTGTCTCTGCTGCTTTGTGGGGTTGATCCTCCTCAGAGCTTTGTTCACCTGGGCTGGTGAGACGACTGGTGAGGGGGGTGCTGCTGTCCAGGTGTCTGAGAGCGTCCTCTCTGTGTGGGGGTGGAGGTCAGTGTTGAGGTCATCAGACAGACTGTGGTGCTGGAGCTGCTCCTGGAGTCTGATGTGCTGCAGACCTGCCACATCCTCAGTCCATACGTTGCAGCCTTGTACTCGTTGCCAGGTGTAAATGCAGCGGAGCAAGCACGCAGCATGTGACGTACCTGACTGTGCTGATGTACCCAGTCAGCGTAGTCTGTACAATGAGAGAAGAGTCCTTCAGAGTGGCTGCAGCTTTAAACACCTCCCTGTCTGTAGTAACAAACAGTCCTGCAGGGTGTCCTCAGTCTCAGGTGTCCAGAGTCTGTACGTCTGTCGTTAGTCTGTACGCCGGGTACAAGAACATAGACGTGGTCCGAATGTCCGAAGTGGGGGTGCAGCCTGCTCTCCTCGGGTCAGCTGGCTCACCTGAGGTCGCTGCTCCGGTGTCTTCCTGGTGGTGGTGGTCATGGGAGCGCACGATGAGTTGCAGACCTGTTGGTATAACTCTACTAAACTCCATGAGAGCTGCCGATGTCCAGCAGTGTCTGTCGGTAAACACTGCATGACATCCGCGCATGTTACACACAAGAAGAAGAAAAAAGTTGTAATTTAAGAGCGACGCGAGCAAATAGTTTGCCACGGCAGACGCCATGTTGTCAAAGACCAAAGTTCTGAAGTTCTGAACCTTAGAAACCCAGGACTTTGAAATCCGGGTCCCTAAGGATCAGGGGTTTGGTTTCCTCTGAGGTTCTGCTGGTTTCAGGCTTTGTTCTAACATTCAGCCAGAACCAGAGGACGTAGACCTGAAACCTGTTGTGTCGGTTCTGTTGGTGTGTTTTTGTCTCAGCCTCTGGAGTACCAGGTGGGTCCAAAGACCAACCCCCTACCGTTCCTCCGGAACCCGGACATCCTGGTCGGCGAGAACGACCTCACGGCTCTCAGTTACCTGCACGAACCTGCGGTCCTGCACAACCTGAGGGTCCGGTTCCTGGAGTCCAACCACATCTACACCTACTGCGGTCCGTTCACACACACCTACCCACTCCACACTCACACTCTGCTGTGGGCGGAGTCAGTAATGTTGCTGAGGGGGTGGAGTCGGTGTGTCCAGGTGTTGAGGTGTTCTTCATTGTGCCTCAGGTATCGTGCTGGTGGCCATCAACCCGTATGAGCAACTGCAGATTTATGGAGAAGAGGTGATCAACGCCTACAGCGGCCAGAACATGGGAGACATGGACCCTCACATCTTCGCTGTGGCTGAGGAGGCGTACAAGCAGATGGCCAGGTACACTCACCTGTCTGAGGTCTGACCGATGGCCAGGTAAGCTCACCTGTCTGAGGTCTGACCGACGGCCAGGTACGCTCACCTGTCTGAGGTCTGACCGACGGCCAGGTAAGCTCAAATCTCTGAGGTCTGACCGACGGCCAGGTAAGCTCACCTGTCTGAGGTCTGACCGACGGCCAGGTACGCTCACCTGTCTGAGGTCTGACTGACGGCCAGGTATGCTCAAATCTCTGAGGTCTGACCGACGGCCAGGTAAGCTCACCTGTTTGAGGTCTGACCGACGGCCAGGTAAGCTCACCTGTCTGAGGTCTGACCGACGGCCAGGTACGCTCACCTGTCTGAGGTCTGACCGACGGCCAGGTACGCTCACCTGTCTGAGGTCTGACCGACAGCCAGGTACGCTCACCTGTCTGAGGTCTGACCGACGGCCAGGTAAGCTCACCTGTTTGAGGTCTGACCGACGGCCAGGTACGCTCACCTGTCTGAGGTCTGACCGACGGCCAGGTACGCTCACCTGTCTGAGGTCTGACCGACGGCCAGGTACGCTCACCTGTTTGAGGTCTGACCGACGGCCAGGTAAGCTCACCTGTCTGAGGTCTGACCGACGGCCAGGTACGCTCATCTGTCTGAGGTCTGACCGACGGCCAGGTACGCTCACCTGTCTGAGGTCTGACCGACGGCCATGTACGCTCATCTGTCTGAGGTCTGACCGACGGCCAGGTACGCTCACCTGTCTGAGGTCTGACCGACGGCCAGGTACGCTCACCTGTCTGAGGTCTGACCGACGGCCAGGTACGCTCACCTGTTTGAGGTCTGACCGACGGCCAGGTAAGCTCACCTCACCTTACCTGAGGTGAAATACACGGGACCACCTGTACTGGTCGGGATCTAGACCTCATCAGGATCTCCATCAGCTACAACCGCTCCAACCTAAACCAGATTCCATTTTTATGGCTCACTAATGGAGGTCATGTGATCACTTCGTAGAGATGAGAGGAACCAGTCCATAATCGTTAGCGGAGAATCCGGAGCAGGAAAGACCGTCTCTGCGAAGTACGCCATGAGATTCTTCGCCACTGTGGGTGGGTCTGCCAGCGACACCAGTGTGGAGGAGAAGGTCCTGGCCTCCAGTCCCATCATGGAGGTGAGCACGTTGGACACAAAAGAACCAATCAGGTGAAGGTGGTCTGAAGTTCTTCTGATTTATCCGAGAACAGAAACATGAACACGGTGTCAGAGTGTCATGTGACACAGTGTGATGCCATCATGACGAATGACCTCAGAGTGCAGGTGTCTTGACTCAGAGGAACGTTGGCAGGTTTTTATGTCACATGACGGGCTCTGCCATTCCCATCAGGCCATCGGGAACGCCAAAACCACCCGGAACGACAACAGCAGCCGCTTCGGGAAGTACATCCAGATCGGCTTCAGCAGACACTACCACATCATCGGAGCCAACATGAGGACGTACCTGCTGGAGAAGTCCCGCGTGGTCTTCCAGGTAAGTCAGACTCACCGCAGGTTTGCCGTTGGTGCCGTGTGATTGGTCTGTTAGAGCTGAGAGTTGGTGTCTGTGTTCCAGGCGGAAGATGAGAGGAATTACCACATCTTCTACCAGCTGTGTGCATCCGCCACAATACCGGAGTTCAAGGAGCTCAGCCTGAGTGAGTGTATTACTCAGGAGGCCCAGTAGGACTCAGCAGGAACCAGTAGCACCATGTGTAGGGTCTGAGTAGGGTTAGTAGGATCCTGTAGGCCCCAGAAGGACTCAGTAGGACCCAGAAGAACCCAGTAGAACTCAGTATGGCTAGTAGGTCCTAGTAAGTGCCAGAAGGACTCAGCAGGACTCAGTAGGACCATGTATGACCCAGTAGGGCCAGCGAGATCCTGTAGGGCAAGTAAAACCCAGCAGGACTGAGTAGGACCTAGTGGAACCCAGTAGGTCTCAGTAGGACTTTGGAGAAGGAGTCAGAATCCAGTAGTGGGTGCAGGTTATTCTGGATCATGTCTCAGGTTGCTGTGACCTTTGGGCCAGATTGTGGACGTGAGATGTGTGTCTTGTGTCTCTCAGCCAGTGCAGAGGACTTCAGCTACACGTCTTTAGGAGAGAACATCTTCATCGAGGGCGTGAACGACGCTGACGACTTCAGGAAGACCAGAGAGGCCTTCACTCTGCTAGGTAACCACTCTGAACACAACCTGCGCAGCGTTTCAGACCCAATTTCAGCTCCTGTTTCAGCTCCGGTTTCAGCTCCGGTTTCAGTTCTGGTTTCAGCCAGATCACCTCTGTTTCTGCAGGCATCAAGGACAGCAGTCAGAGCAGCATCTTCAAGATCATGGCCTCCATCCTGCACCTGGGAAACGTGGAGATCCGCTCGGAGAGGGACGGAGAGTCCTGTCACATCCCGGTATGTGGTCCCGGGGTCTGGCTGCTGCAGCTCGGCTGCTCCAGGTTTCGTCCCTGATGGAGGAATGTTTGTGTTGCAGAGGGACGACCTCCACCTTCAACACTTCTGCAGGCTTCTGGGGGTGGAGCTGCAGCAGATGGAGCACTGGCTCTGCCACCGCAAGCTGGCCACCACCTCCGAGACCTACGTGAAGAATATGTCCGCCAAGCAGGCCGCCAACGCCCGCGACGCCCTCGCCAAGCACATCTACGCCCGCCTGTTCGACTGGATCGTTGAGCACATCAACAGGGCGCTGCAGACGTCGTCTAAGCAGCACTCCTTCATCGGTGTTCTGGACATCTACGGGTACGTAGACCACACACCTGAAATACACCTGAAACACACCTGGAACACATCTGAAACCCACCTGAAACACACCTGAAACCCACCTGAAACACACCTGAAACACACCTGGAATACACCTGAAACACACCTGAAACACACCTGGAATACACCTGAAACATACCTGAAACACACCTGGAATACACCTGAAACACACCTGAAACACACCTGGAATACACCTGAAATACACCTGAAATACACCTGAAACACACCTGAAACACACCTGAAATACACCTGAAACACACCTGAAACACACCTGAAATACACCTGAAACACACCTGAAACACACCTGGAATACACCTGAAACACACCTGAAACACACCTGAAACGCACCTGAAACGCACCTGAAACACACCTGAAATACACCTGAAACACACCTGAAACACACCTGGAATACACCTGAAACACACCTGAACCACACCTGGAATACACCTGGAATACACCTGAGTTCAGCCTGTCTGCAGGTGTGTGTTGACATGGAGGCTGTGTGTGCAGGTTCGAGACCTTCGAGGTGAACAGCTTCGAGCAGTTCTGCATCAACTACGCCAACGAGAAGCTGCAGCAGCAGTTCAACTCTGTGAGTTAGACCAGCTCCTGATCCTGTTTCCTGTCCTGGTCCTGGTCCTGGTCCTGGTCCTGGTCCTGGTCCTGATTCTGATCCTGATCCTGGTCCTGCTCCTGGTTCTGATCCTGATTCCTGTCCTGGTCCTTATCCTGGTCCTGTTCCTGATCCTGATTCTGATCCTAATTCCTGTCCTGGTCCTTGTCCTGGTCCTATTTCTGACTCTGACTTCGATTCTGGTCCTAGTCCTGGTCTCGGTCTTGGTCCTGGTCTAATCTTGGTCTCTTAATCTGATCCTAATCTTAATCCTGATCATGTTTCTGCTTCTGTTCCTGATCTTGAACCTGTTCTGATTCTTGGATCTTAATTTTTTCTCCTTTGATCCTTATCTTCATCCTGATCTCGCACCTGGACTCTGATTCTGATCCTGGTCCTGATCTTGGGTCCTGCTCTGTGTCCTCAGCATGTCTTCAAGCTGGAACAGGAGGAGTACATGAAGGAGCAGATCCCTTGGACTCTCATAGACTTCTATGACAACCAGCCCTGCATAGACCTGATCGAGGCCCGGCTCGGCATCCTGGACCTGCTGGATGAAGAGTGTAAGGTACGGCCAATGAGGTCTGAAGGTATCTGCTATGACCAGGAGTCTTTCAGGACTATCTAGACCCTCAGAGTCCATGTCTCAGTTGCAGGATGTTCTGGTGGTTCCCCTGATCCACCTTCTGGTTCACACCAGTCAGATCGGATCTTTGGGTTTTCTGGTTTGTGGGTTCAGTCTGGCTCCAGAAGTCCGACATCCGCCTGTGGATGGTCCAGACGGCGGTTCCTCCGCTGTCGCCATGCTAAAGCTAACCTAACCACGCCAGAGCAGAACCGATGGAACCACAGCCGACGGATCCGTTGCTTCCTTCAGCGGTTCTGTAACCTGATTCTGTTTCAGGTTCCGAAGGGGACGGATCAGAACTGGGCCCAGAAACTCTACAAGCAGCACTCCAGCAGCGCTCACTTCCAGAAACCTCGAATGTCCAACACGTCCTTCATCATCATCCACTTTGCAGACCGGGTGAGTCGAGGCCACGTCCTGGTTCTGGTCCAGCAGGTCCAGTACAGACATGTAGCAGGAGGGTAGTTCTGATCTGGACTAGACCCACAGACTCACAGCTGGACCTGGTTCTGTTCGCAGGTGGAGTATCAGTGTGACGGGTTCCTGGAGAAGAACCGGGACACGGTTTACGAGGAGCAGATCAACATCCTGAAGGCCAGCCAGGTAGGAACCAGAGCCAGGACTCGGGCCGTCTGGGTTCCATTTTTTTAAACAGTCTTCATGGTAATGGATCAGGGTTTGACCCAGTCCAGGGTCGCTAACAGAACCAGGATCCGTCCTCTGTTTCAGTTTCAGCTGGTGGCCGACCTGTTTCACGAGAAGGACGACGTCTCGTCGTCCAAGTCGTCCCGAGTCAACGTTCGGCCGTTGAAGGCGGTCCCCAAAGTTCCCAACAAGGAGCACAGGAAGACGGTGGGACACCAGGTGAGCCGTGGTTCTGCAGAACCCTCTGAGCGTCCTGCTGCTGGTTCTGACGGGTTCTGTGTTTCAGTTCCGCTCGTCTCTGCACCTCCTGATGGAGACGCTGAACGCCACCACGCCGCACTACGTCCGCTGCATCAAGCCCAACGACGACAAGGAGGCCTTCTCGTAAGTCATTTCTTCTGAAGTCCGGCAGGTGGTCTCTGTCCCTAAACAGACCTGACCTTGACTCACCTTTCAGTTTTTATACCAACCAGTCAGAGACAGAGTTGGGGGTGTTGGAGCGGATTTTCTTCTTCTGTTGTATTTGTTGCAACTCGTTGCAGAAAACGTTCAACTTCAGCAATTTTCAGGTTTTTATTTATTTCAGAAACCATGAAAATTCTGTGATTTTCATTTTATTTTATTCCATGTTTAAGAAATCGGTTTCTACCCGCCTGTAGAAACCGGTTTCTGTGGGCTTACCACCTGTAGGAGGGGCCATAGCGGTTGGGTGCAGTGTGAGCTGGGTGGGGGCCGAAGGCGGGGACCCTGGTGAAGGCTCTCCTACTCCAAGTTACTTAAAAAGCTCCCCAGTGGCAGGGCCAAGTCCACCCCGAGTTGGAGCTCGATGATCCGGGAGGGACTCAGAGTAGAACTGCTGCTCTTCTGCATCCAGAGGAGCCAGATGAGGTGACTCGGGCATCTGGTCTGGATGCCTCCTGCTGAGGTGTTCCAGGTATGTCCCACCGGGACGAGGCCCCGAGGAAGACCCAGGACATGCTGGAGGGACTAGATGTCTCTGCTAGCTGTGAGGATGGATGGATGGATGGATGGATGGATGGATTGATGGATGAACGGATGGGATGCATGGATGATGGATGGATGGATGGATGATGGATGGATGGATTGATGGATGGGATGCATGGATGATGGATGGATGGATGGATGATGGTTGGATGGATGGAAGAATTTGTGTTTGTGTAAAACCACAGAAGAAGAAAATGATTGATTTTTCTAGCTCAGCTGGAATCAGGTTGCTGTTGTTGTTTACGCTTATGAAGTTTCCAACGTGACCTGAATGCAGCATCGGTCACACATCCTTTATTACTTAGGCACAGCGTTTCCGTGACAACTGTCCATGCTCTCGCAGCTGTCTGACAGAGATCCTCTGTGTGTTTGTGACCTCATCAGTTTGTGATGACATCACAGTGTGTGTGACCTCAGCAGTGAGAGGAGGAGTCTGTCACACAGCGCAGGAATGTGTGTGTGCTGCTGCAGATAAAATCAGAGTCACATGTCAGTCGGTGTGTGTGCTGCTCAGAGCTGCATCGACCCAATGCCCGGCAGGAAACTGAGGTGAGGTTCGGAGCTCCGGTGCTTGAAACCACGCCGGCGCGGTTTTAACGTGTGTCTGTGTCGCCGCAGGTTCGATTCCCGGCGAGCCGTGCAGCAGCTGCGGGCCTGCGGAGTCCTGGAGACGATCCGGATCAGCGCAGCTGGCTACCCGTCCCGGTGAGTCATCATCTTCATCAGCAGATCACACATCAGCTTATAGTTGTGTAACCAGTGTGTGTGTGTGTGTGTGTGTGTAGGTGGACGTATCCGGACTTCTTCAACAGGTACCGAGTCCTGATGAAGAAGTCTGACATGATGGCAGCAGACAAGAAGCTGGTGTGTAAGAACCTGATGGAGACGCTGATAAAGGTGAGAGAACACACACGACCCGCCTCAGATCTAGAACCTTCTGGTTCTGGAACCAGAACAACCAGAACTGAGATCACCTGAAGACAAACAAAACAAATCCTGAAGATGAGGAGGAAGAACGACGAAGACAGGGTTAACTTCCCATCACACGGCAACAGCAGGTCATATGACCAAGCTCACACCATTCCCATTAACACACACACACACACACACACACACAGAGCTGAATGTCATGGTGTGTTTCCTCTCACTGGGAACATGTCCACGTTCCCTCCAAAACCTCTGTTACTTCCTGTGGAAATCTCTCTGGTTCTCCTCCAGATGTTTCTGTTGCTCGGACGTTCTCCAGTTCTCCTCCAGATGTTTCTGTTGCTCGGATGTTCTCCGGTTCTCCTCCAGATGTTTCTGTTGCTCGGACGTTCTCCGGTTCTCCTCCAGATGTTTCTCTTCCTCGGACATTCTCCGGTTCTGCTCTGCTTCAGTTCTGTTCCCTCATGTGAACTGGTTCTCTCTGGTTCTATCTGTCCCTCAGGAACCCGACATGTTCCAGTTTGGAAAGACAAAGATCTTCTTCCGAGCCGGTCAGGTGGCGTACCTGGAGAAGCTCCGGGCTGATAAGTTCCGCTCGGCCTGCATCAAGATCCAGAAGACGGTCCGAGGATGGCTGCAGAGGGTTCGATACCGAAAGATCCGCAAGTCCGCCATCACCCTGCAGAGATACGGCCGAGGATACCTGGCACGCAGGTAAGCTGTCATCTTCACCGGGTCATGTGACCATTTCCTGTTTCACCAAGAGTTGTGGAGAGGTTCTGATGTCACCTGAAGGCGGTGAAAAGGTGAACCGGGCCAACAGCTTCACCTGTAGACCTGGCCCCATGGATTTCACCTGTGTTCTCCTTCAGGTACGCGGAGTTCCTGCGTCTGAGCCGGGCCGCCCTCATCTGTCAGAAACAGTACCGCATGGTGAGAGAGCGACGGGCGTACCTGAGGGTGAGGCGGGCCACCATCACCATCCAGGCCTACACCCGAGGCATGTTCACCCGCCGCATCTACTGGGAGGTAGGCCAGCTACACCACACCCTCCATCACTGGTGTCCTCAGGAGCCAGAATAGGTGCTTGGGTGTGATTGGTTCTTGTGATCCGTTTCTGGTCCAGACTCCACCAATGATATGAGAGGACACATGACTAACCAATCAGAAGCTGAGTAAGAATCCAGGCTGCTAGACTTTGGTGAGCAGCTTGTAAACGTAGGCTATGGTACGCTGGCATGTTTGGAGGGGTGGAGGGTTAGTTATTGGCTCCTGGAGAAGCCGTCCTGATCGGTAAAGTACCGGTCTTAAAGGAGCTATGTTGTTCTTTTAACACAGCTTGTAAACACCATCACGTTTCTGCACATTGACACATAACGTGTGTCCAGTTTTGGACCGTGGGCCACCATTTGCCAACCACTGCCTTACATAATACTTCCACATGATCTGAAATAAAACTAAATCCCATGCCGCTCTGTGTGGTTCGGTCCTTCACCATATTCCCCAGCATCACCACACTCTTCTGAACTGGAACGGCTGATGGTTCCACCACACGAGCCCTTTAAAGCTCTGCACCTGCTCCACCGCGACCATGGGGCTGGAACATCTGCTCTGGATCACAGGACGGAGACAGTGTCCTCAGACCAGTAAAATGTAGCTAGGTCTCTTAAAATCGTAAACAAACACTTGTTTATGGAACACACACATTATACAAATAACATCTCATGTATGTTTTACTGATGATGATTGGCGTGCATCCTGCGTCATGACTAATCGATTAATCGATTTTGAAAGGCCTGACTAGTCGACTGGAAACATGACCTCTCACTTCTGCTCACTGGTTGATCTTCGGCTGGTCCTGATGGTGCGTGATGGTGCCTGATGGTGCCTGATGGTGCGTGATGTATGACGTGACTGCCTCTGTGAACTCATCCAGACAGCTGGTAGCAGTCCTGAAAACATCCAGGTCAACAGTCCACGAAGCTCCTCCCTGCCTCCTCTGCTTTCATGTCCTCACAACAGGTTTAGAAAGCTTTCATTTCTGCCTGCATGGAGGAATCAGGAGGACCATGACGTGGTCGGAGTGCCCCAGTGCAGCGCCGGGGACGGCGTGATGGCCCCACCGACTGTAGTGTAACAGTGATCCAGAACATTCCCTCTCTGGTCGGCATTTATTAAACTGTCTGTATTTTGGAAGGTCAGGGGTGAGGAGTCCGGGTTTGTCCGCTCGCTGGTCGGCCAGCGTGCACAGGGCCTGCTGCGGTGAAACGGGAACACCGACCAGAACGAATGAACATGGCAACATGGTGATGTTTTTATGGTGAAATGTGGTAAATAAAGCTGTTATCATGGTGGATTTACCAGATAGATTCTCTGAATAGAACTACATTTAGTGGCTGGATTGTAAAAATCCTGGACAGGATAGAAATGCTGGAAAACTTCACAGAGATACACACCACCTCTCCTGGTGGAGGAGGTGGAGCTTGGGGAGACCTGGTGCAGTTAAACACACTAAAGGTGCTGTGGCCCCCTGTTGGTGTGGAAATGAGGAACCATGACGAACACTGAAGAATAAACATGAAACTACATTTTATAAAACAAGGAGAGTATCAGCATTTCGGACGTCTGGTTTACAGCGGGGCTGGACTCCTGCTCCGGGACTTCGATCAGAACAATGGCGGGTGGTTTCATGGGTCACTTCCTGTTTCCAGGTGTTGTTTGTGGATGTTCATGTTCTGGTCTGAAGCTTCAGCTTCTCCTCTGTAGTTCCTGCTGCACCACAAGGCCCTGATCATCCAGAAGAATGTGCGTGGCTGGCTGGCGAGGAGGCGGTTCAGACGAGCACGCGGCGCCGCCGTCATCATCCAGTGTGCGTTCAGGCGCATGCACGCCAAGAAGCAGCTGAAGCAGCTGAAGATCGAGGCGCGCTCTGCAGAACACCTGAAGAAGCTCAACACGGGCATGGAGAACAAAATCGTACAGCTGCAGAGGAAGATGGACGAGCAGGTGACCCACCTGAACACACACACACACACGCTGACAACAACAACAACAACAACAACAAGCTCCTTGTGTTTCAGTCCAAAGAGCTGAAAGCTCAGAACGAGCACCTGCAGACGACCAACTCCTGTCTGGGGTCAGAGGTCAGCAAGCTGCAGAAGGAGCTGGAGCAGGTCCGGGGGCAGCAGAGCGGAGGAGGCCGGCTGGCCTCGCTGGAGGAGGAGCTGGAGAGGCTGAGGGAGGAGCTGCAGGAGGCCCACGCTCACCGCAAGCAGCTGGAGGAGGAGCACAGCAGCGAGAAGGTGGAGCTCACACAGGTGAGAGGAGTTTACCTGCTGGAGTTCACACCTGCTCAGGTACGCCCCCCAATCCTGATGTTCTGCTGTTCTGTGTGACGTCAGAGGGTGGAGGAGCTGGAGAAGGAGAACCTCCTCCTGAAGAACGAGAAGGAGGAGATGAACCGACACATCCTGCAGCAGTCGCAGAGCTCCAAAGGTCAGGATAATACACACATACACACACCTGATAACACACACATACACACACACCTGATAACACACACATACACACACACCTGATAACACACACATACACACACACCTGATAACACACACACCTGATAACACACACACCTGATAACACACACATACACACACACCTGATAACACACACACCTGATAACACACACATACACACACATACACACATCTACACATACCTCATAACACACACATACACACACCTGATAACACACACATACACACACCTACACACACCTGATAACACACACATACACACACCTACACACACCTGATAACACACACATACACACACACCTGATAACACACACATACACACACCTACACACATACACACACCTACACACACATACACACACCTACACACACCTACACACACATACACACACCTACACACACATACACACACCTACACACACATACGCACACCTACACACACATACACACACCTGATAACACACACATACACACACACCTGATAACACACACATACACACACCTACACACACCTGATAACACACACATACACACACCTACACACACATACTCACACCTACACACACCTACACACACCTGATAACACACACATACACACACACCTGATAACACACACCTACACACACATACACACACCTACACACACATACACACACCTACACACACATACGCACACCTACACACACATACACACACCTGATAACACACACATACACACACATACACACACACATACACACACATACACACACCTACACACACCTCATAACACACACCTGATAACACACACATACACACACCTGATTACACACACCTGATAACACACACCTGATACCACACAACTGAACACACACCTGAACACACACCTGGACCCTCCCGTGATGTCATGCTGTCCCTGATTGTCTCAGAGGGGGTGAGCAGCGCGTCTCTGGAGTCAGAACTGGACCAGGAGAGGCAGCGGTACCAGAACCTCCTCAAAGAGTTCTCCAGACTGGAGCAGAGATACGACAACCTGAAGGAGGAGGTGTCTCTCAGCAAGGTGAGGTTCTCAGGTCTCCGTCTGGATGCTCTGATGGAAAGTTCTAACCCACAGAACCCAGACCCGCTCTGAGGTGGTCTAGGTCTGCAGTTTGACCGCAGATCTGTAGAAGGACCACCCTAAGCCTACTCTTCCTCGTCTTCATCCTCCAGTTCCAGCCCGGCCACCAGAGGAACCCGTCTCTTCAGAGCAGCCTGGAGTCGGACTCCAACTACCCGTCCATCTCCACCTCCGAGGTCGGAGACTCAGAGGACTGCATTCAACAGGTGGAGGTGAGTCTGAGGCCGGATCTTGGTTTGGCGCTCATCTGTGACTGTGTTCAAGTGGTTCTGATGGTTCTGGTTCTGATGGTTCTGGTTCTGATGGTTCTGGGCTGCAGGAGATGGGGGTGGAGAAAGCCGCCATGGACATCAGCCTGTTCATGAAGCTCCAGAAGAGGGTCCGTGAGCTGGAGCAGGAGAGGAAGAGGCTGCAGGTCAACCTGGAAAAGATGGAGGAGCTCGCTAATCGCAAGGTGACCCGGTTCAGCCAGGACCAGATCAGAGTTCTGACCTATCAACCGGGATCAGAACCATTACACATAATAACTCATGTTTATTCCATTTCAGGGTTCTGAACCAAGGAGTCCGACCTCCAGCCAGGAGACCGCAGACCTGACCTACAACAACCTCAAGGTACCAGACCAGGTTCTGGTTCTGAATCAGAACTGATGATTTGTGTGTAAACTGTTCAGTCCTGCACGGTGATGTGGTGGTTAGCACCGCTGCCTCACAGCAAGAAAGTCGCTGGTTTGAATCTCGGCTGGGGGAGGTTTAAACCTGGGGGGCGTGGCCTTTCTGTGTAGAGCTTGTATGTTCTCCCGTGTATGTGTGGGTTCTCTCCGGGTTCTCCGGCTTCCTCCCACCGTCCAAAGACATGATGTTAGGTTAATTGATGGCTAGGAGTGTGTGCGAGTGTGAATGGTTGTTTGTCCCCTGTGTCTCGGCCCTGTGATGGACTGGTGACCAGGTGTACCTGCCTCTCACCTGTTGCTGGGATAGGCTCCAGCTTACCCACGACCCGTCACGGACTAAATGGTTCAGATAATGAAACTGTTCAGTCCTGAGTTCTGAGTCTGTTAACAGGACAGGGTTCAGGGTCCAGTTCTATCAGGAGAAAGGCTGCTTCTACAAGGTCAGAGTCCGGTTCTACCAATCCTTTTTTTTCCACCGTGTACTTTCCGGCATGGTGGCAGCAGGATGATGGTCTGGCTGTCATGTTGTGCTGAACTAATTTTAAAACATGTTGTTGCTTCTAACTGCTGGACCGGAGAAACCGAACAAAAGATAGAGGTACAGACCATCTATAGACCATCTGTAGACCATCTATAGACCATCTGCAGACCACCTACAGACCATCTATAGACCGTCTATAGACCATCTATAGACCGTCTATAGACCATCTATAGACCATCTGTAGACCATCTATAGACCGTCTATAGACCATCTATAGACCATCTGTAGACCGTCTACAGACCGTCTATAGACCATCTATAGACCATCTGTAGACCGTCTACATACCATCTGTAGACCATCTATAGACCGTCTACAGACCATCTATAGACCGTCTATAGACCATCTGCAGACCGTCTACAGACCATCTATAGACCGTCTATAGACCATCTGCAGACCGTCTACAGACCATCTATAGACCATCTGTAGACCATCTATGGACCGTCTATAGACCATCTATAGACCATCTGCAGACCGTCTACAGACCATCTATAGACCATCTGTAGACCGTCTAGACTGTTTATAGACCATCCGCAGACCGTCTACAGACCATCTACAGACCATCTATAGACCATCTGTAGACCATCTGTAGACCGTCTACAGACCATCTGTAGACCGTCTATAGACCATCTGTAGACAATCTATAGACCATCTGTAGACCATCTGTAGACCGTCTACAGACCATCTATAGACCATCTGTAGACCATCTATAGACCATCCGCAGACCGTCTACAGACCATCTATAGACGGTCTATAGACCATCTATAGACCATCTGCAGACCGTCTATAGACCATCTGTAGACCGTCTATAGACCATCTGTAGACCGTCTATAGACCATCTGTAGACCATCTATAGACCGTCTACAGACCATCTATAGACCATCTGCAGACCATCTATAGACCGTCTGAAGACCATCTATAGACCGTCTATAGACCGTCTATAGACCGTCTATAGACCATCTATAGACCGTCTACAGACCATCTGCAGACCGTCTATAGACCATCTACAGACCATCTGTAGACCGTCTATAGACCATCTGTAGACCATCTATAGACCATCTATAGACCGTCTATAGACCATCTATAGACCATCTGCAGACCGTCTACAGACCATCTATAGACCATCTGTAGACCATCTATAGACCATCTGTAGACCGTCTACAGACCATCTGTAGACCATCTATAGACCGTCTACAGACCATCTGTAGACCATCTGCAGACCGTCTATAGCCCATCTATAGACCATCTGCAGACCGTCTACAGACCATCTATAGACCATCTGTAGACCATCTGCAGACCGTCTATAGACCATCTGCAGACCATCTATAGGCCGTCTACAGACCATCTATAGACCATCTGTAGACCATCTGTGCAAAATGCAACAACACCCCCTTCAAGGATCAGAGGCAGAATGAGAGGGTTCCAGGACACCAGGAGCCACCACAGAGACCTGAACCCAGACAGAAGGAGGCAGAGGAAAGTCACAGCCAGAACCAAACCCCCTGCCAAAGAGCATGGCCCCAGGGTACATGGGGCAGCAGTCCACCAGAGCCAACGGCCTCCAACCCAGACCCCACCAGCAGCCCCAACCCACTGCCATTAGGAAGCCCCCAGAGACCACCCCGCCCCCACATTGCACAGTAATATTCTACTGAAACCATACTGATGAAAGTCCTGGTAGAACAGAACTGGTAGAACTGGACTTTTTTTGAGGTAAAACTGGACTTTGTCCAGATAAAGTTCAGGTGGAGCTGGACTCTGGTCTGGTCCCCAGCCGATAGACTTTAGTAGTCTGTTCCACCGTTGTGAAACCTAACAGTCTGAGCTGAGACTGGCAGTCCAGATAGAACCTTAATGAACGTCTGGCTCAGCTGCTGCAGAACAAGAAGTTTCTGGACCTGATTTAGGGAGTCATGGAAAACCTGGAAGTCAGTGACCTGTTTAGTTTATGGAACAGGAGATGATGTTTATGATGATCTTTAGGAGAGAATCATGGTCTGAACCAGAAACTGGAGGAGCACCAGGTCACGTTTCAGTGAGGATCAGTTCCACCCATGGCAGTTCTTCTCCTGACAGTCTTGTTGAGGAGATCCAGAACAGATCTGGTGGTTCTGAGTCCAGAGCTGAAACGGCTCCTCCTGATTGGCTGCACCTGTTCAGGCTGTTTCCATTGTTTCCCTGCAGACACAGGAGCTGGAATCAGAGAACAAGAAGCTAAAGAACGACCTGAACGAGCTGAGAAGGAGCGTTGCTGAGCGAGCGTCTCAGAGCAGCTCGTCCAATGAGCTGCAGGACGGCTACAACCTGCTGATGAGTCAGCTCAGGGCAGCCAATGAGGAGCTGGACGCCCGCAAGGAGGAGGTCCTCATCCTGAGGACTCAGATAGTGAGCAACGCCCAGCTGCAGGAAAGGAACGAGGACACGGTGAGTCCAGAACGGGCTTCAAAACCGGCCGCCTTGTTGGGTTGAAGACGTGAAGAGGTCAAACTGTCCTCTGTGATTGACAGGTGCGTGAGGGGGACACTGAGGAGCCGTTGGACAAAGAGGAGGCGCTCCGAGCTTATCACGGACTGTGTGAGTCCAAAAAGTAAGTCCACCTCCTCAGAACCACCTGACATTCCAGTTTTCAGTCCATTTTCTTCTTCGTCCACACCTGATGATGCCTGTCCAACGCTGTCTCCTCGCTGATGCCACTCAGTGGAGACGTGGAGATGTTCGGCCTGAAGGTAGAAACACTGGGAAAGAGTGAAATGAGTCCAGTTAGTCTGGAGTTCTGGTGGATTTAAACCTGAACTCTGATGTTCTCTAAAGAACATCAGACCTGTGGAACACGATGAGAACGTGACGTCTCTTAAAGTCCATCAGCCAGGAGACAGGTTCATGATGGTCCTGTAGAAAAGTCTTGCAGAATTTATCTGGGTTTTATCTTCTCACACTTTGTCCTCTCTGTCCTCTGCTGCTGGACACCAGTAACCTGCAGGACTGGTGTCACCTGAACGAAGATGGAGAGCTGGGTTTGGCTTACCAAGGCCTGAAACAAGTGGCCAGGTCTCTGAGAGCTGCTGCTGCTTTCCTGCCATAGATCTCCTAGTTCCCTTAGTCCAACCTGGTAGAGATCTTCTCAGTGTTGACGTTCTGTAGATCTTCTCAGTGTTGACGTTCTGCAGAGATCTTCTCAGTGTTGACGTTCTGTAGATCTTCTCAGTGTTGACGTTCTGTAGATCTTCTCAGTGTTGACGTTCTGTAGATCTTCTCAGTGTTGACGTTCTGTAGATCTTCTCAGTGTTGATGTTCTGTAGAGATCTTCTCGGACCTTCAGCTGCTGAACCATCTCAGAACCTGACCACCTCCTATCAGTCGTGGATCAGAAGGTCCTGCTGTGTTGCTGTGCGTGGTTTGAGGTGCAGCTCAGAGATGTTTCCTTCATGTGACTAACGCTCCTCCTTGTCTGGCTCGTTCTGGTTTGGTCCGGTTGCAGGCTGCTGGAGGCCCAGCTGCAGACCCAGTCCAGGCAGCACCAGGATGAGCTGGAGGCTCTTCACACTCAGATCGAGCTGCTGAAGGACGACATTGAGAAGAAACAGGAGATCCTGACCTACATGGCGTCTTTGTCTCCGGAGGCTCGGGTAGAGTACAGCGTCCAGCAGGAGATCACACGGCTCACCAATGACAACCTGGTGAGGAGGTCTACAGATGGACCCAGAACCAAAACCTGTTTTCTGTTCGGTTTTCTGATCTGTGTCGCTATGCTTGCAGGATCTCAAGGAGCTGGTGGAGAAGCAGGAGAAGAATGAAAGGAAGCTGAAGAAGCAACTGAGGATCTACATGAAGAAAGTCCAGGAGCTGGAAGGTAAGAGGAGCCTCCAGCTGATCACATTGAAGTCTACAGGTCTGTAGGTATACAGGTCTCTATGTCTGTGGGTCTGCAGGTGTACTGGTCTCTAGGTCCGCAGGTATGAAGAGTTTGCAGGTTTGTAGGTCTGCAGGTTTGTGGGTCTGCAGGTTCGTAGGTCTGCAGGTTTGCGGGTCTGTAGGTTTGTAGGTCTGCAGGTTTGTAGGTCTGCAGGTCTGTAGGTCTGCAGGTCTGTAGGTCTGTAGGTTTGTAGGTCTGCAGGTTTGCAGGTCTGTAGGTTTGTAGGTCTGCAGGTTTGCGGGTCTGCAGGTTTGTAGGTTTGCAGGTCTGTAGGTCTGCAGGCTTGCAGGTTTGTAGGTCTGCAGGTTTGTAGGTCTGCAGGTTTGCAGGTTTGTAGGTCTGCAGGTTTGCAGGTTTGTAGGTCTGCAGGTTTGTAGGTCTGCGGGTCTGTAGGTCCGCAGGTTTGTAGGTCTGCAGGTCTGCAGGTCTGTAGGTTTGTAGGTCTGTAGATCTGCAGGTTTGTAGGTCTGCAGGTTTGTAGGTCTGTAGGTCTGCAGGTTTGCAGGTCTGTAGGTCTGCAGGTCTGTAGATCTGCAGGTTTGTAGGTCTGCAGGTTTGCAGGTCTGCAGGTTTGTAGGTCTGTATATCTGCAGGTTTGTAGGTCTGCAGGTTTGTGGGTCTGTAGGTTTGTAGGTCTGCAGGTTTGTAGATCTGCAGGTTTGCGTGTCTGCAGGTTTGTAGGTCTGCAGGTTTGTGGGTCTGTAGGTCTGCAGGTTGGTAGGTCTGCAGGTTTGCGGGTCTGCAGGTCTGTAGGTCTGCAGGTCTGTAGGTCTGCAGGTTTGTAGGTCTGCAGGTTTGCAGGTCTGCAGGTCTGTAGGTTTGTAGGTCTGCAGGTCTGTAGGTCTGTAGGTCTTGCGGTTCTTGCGGTTCTTGCTCAGTCCTGTCTGCTTTTCCTCTTCCAGCCTCTCAAGCTGCAGCTCTGAGCCCTTCTTCCAAACCTGTGCTGAGCCGTCAGGTGACGGTTCAGAGGAAGGAGAAAGACTTCGAGGGGATGCTGGAGTACTACAAGGAGGATGAAGCCCGGCTCATTAAGACCTTGGTCACAGGTGAGACCTTCATACAACAAAGGCTGACCGATGGGTTCCCGGGTCAAATAACACCTAAAGCAGCTCGAACCAAAGACCAGAGGTGAAGCTAAGAACCCAGAACCCAGCAGAAAGGATTCTGGTCTCTTTGATCCAGATCAGCCACTGTAAACAGGATATAAACTGGATCAGAACCTGGACCGGTGTTGTGTTGGTCTAAGGTCTGAGGAGGTTTGAGCTGATGTGTGTGTGTTTCCCGGCAGATGTCAGACCCAGTCATGTTTCGGCCACCGTCCCCTGCCTCCCGGCTTACATCCTCTTCATGTGCATCCGCCACGCCGACTACATCAACGACGACCAGAAGGTGGAGTCTCTGCTCACCTCCACCATCAACTCCATCAAGAAGGTCCTAAAGGTGTGTGATCCACGCACACACACACACACACACACACACATACAGCTAGGTTCTGATGAAGTTCTTGTGGTTCTGCAGAAGAACGACGACTTTGAGATGACCTCCTTCTGGTTGGCCAACACCAGCCGCCTCCTTCACTGTCTGAAGCAGTACAGCGGAGACGAGGTAAGCTCCGCCCCCACAGCGACATCAGTGACCTCCAGCTCTGACTTCCTGTCTGACCCTTGACTCGTTCCTTCGTCTTCAGGCTTTCATGACTCAGAACACGGCCAAGCAGAACGAGCACTGCCTGAAGAACTTTGATCTGGCCGAGTACCGGCAGGTTCTGAGCGACCTGTCGATCCAGATCTACCAGCAGCTCATCAAGGTGGCCGAGGGCACCATCCAGCCCATGATCGGTGAGTCACAGGCCGGTCCAGACCCTCGATTATCAACCTGAGCGAAGCAAAGCAAACTACAGGCGGCGTCTGCAGCGCACTCCTTTCAGATTTATCAAAGCCTGCGTACACACGTCCTCCACCTGTTTCCGTTTATAAACCAGAACCAACTCTAAAGCGGTGCAGGTGAGGGAACACCTTGCCCCGCCCACATGGTGGCTATAAAAGGTCAGGTGGATGCCTGTAATAAATATTCATCACATCATTTCCATGATGGCTCAGGAGGGAAAAAGAGGAATTTTTCGGGGTGTGAGACAGAGATCCTGATGGACCATGTTGGAAAAGGTAAAAATGTGTAACTGGTGGACACGGCGTGGACGTTACTGGTGTCAGAAAGACAAAATAGTGGCAGCAGGTGGAGACGCTATCATCACAGGGTCAGAAGGAAGAAACGCCAGAGGAATCGGAACGTATGGCTGGATATCTCAGTCGGTAGAACATCTGTCTGCCATGCAGGAGACTGAAGTTCGATTCCCAGAGTGGAGAAAAGCGTCTGCTAGATGGCAGTAATGATGCCGGTGATTTGCTTTAAATTATAAAGTATGTACAGATACATCTGAAACTGGTAGCAGTTTATTTAGTGTTAAATAATATTACTTTCTAGTTGCTGGGTGCTCCAGCTGGGTGGGCGGGGCTCCAGCTGGGTGGGCGGGACTCCAGCTGGGCGGGCGGGACTCCAGCTGGGTGGGCGGGACTCCAGCTGGGTGGGCGGGACTCCAGCTGGGTGGGCGGTGCAGAGGGACATCATCACCGCTATTAACCAGGTGGACGAGGAGTTTAAAAAATAAAGACCATCTTGACAGAAATGAGGACAACAATGAAAAACATTGTGTAAGAATAAATAAATCCTCCTCTTGTGTGTTTTGTTAGCGTAGCATCACTTCTAGACCTCCAGCCTCCAGTCTGGTCCCGCTCTGCTGGACTGAAGGACTGAAGCTACTTTCCGCCTGTTCTTTTACTGGCTGCTACATGCTGGCAGCAGACTGGCTCCTTATTTATCTGGATGGTTTTATAACATGAAGTTTTGTTCCACAAGGACAGAACATGTTTTACTGGTTGAGCTTCTTATTAACATCATCTCCCTTTTTCCTGGAAATCCTGGTTTTCCTGAGCGTGGCTCTCAGGAGGATTAATATGGAACGTGTCTTTATTTCTACAAACAGCTTTAATATCTAACACCAGTGGACAGGGATTGGCCAGGTTGTGGGCCAGGTTGTGGTCCGGCCTGTGAATCTGGCCAGTGATCGGTAAAATGAGATTTGATTTTTCTTTTTCTGATCAGCTGCTGGTTGCCTCAGGTCTGACCCACATGGCAGCCTCATGGCTTCAGGTCCACTTGGTTCTGAACCTGTCAGAGTCCCAGTCTCTTCCAGTGGTGGAGTTCCTCAGACTGAACACCAGGGGGCGAGATGTCTGCAGCAGAGAGAATAAGACCAGAACGAAACCAAGTGAAGGAGTTCAGTAAAGATAGAAACGATTCAGTTTGACTAAAAGGAGAAAAAACATGTTTGCAGCTGTTTGGAATTTTCTGAAGATCAGAGACGTCTGGAGTCAGACCCGATCCATGGAGGACAGAGGTGGGTCTGCTGAGTTCTGATCCAGCTGCAGGTTACTGTCTTTGGAAAGGAAGGATATTCTGAAGTGGAAAAGAACTTTTCTGAGTTTATCCATCTGTCAGATTTTAGTCCAGAACCAAAGATGACCTCAGATCTTTGTCGCGGGTCTAAGTACTGATGGTGGTTCTGAGAGGTTTTTCTAAATGCGCTGAGGACTCGGAGCGGACTTTGTTTTGTTTGGGGGTTTTCTCGGTGCCGGTTCAACCACTTCGTCCCTGTAAATAAAATATTATCAATGCACCGACTACAAAGATATTTTCCAAATCTGAGGTTATCCCGCAGTTTCCTTTGTAATCCCGTCCTCTGACGGGATCAGGATAATCCTGGTTTTCCGGATCCTAACTGGGGGTTTTATCCGGATAACAATCAGGATTGTACGACGTGATCCCACCGACTTCGGAATCCAGATTTCTCTTTTGAACAACCGGTTTTCAAGATTTGATCCTATCCGATAACCGGAACCCGATCGGATTACGTTGGAACAACCGGACCCGGTACGTCAGGACCACCAACCACACGCACACGCGTGGAACAAGGTGTGCTCCAACCAAAACTGGTTCTAAACAGGAACCAACTTTCTTCTGGTCCCTAACCCCTCCTGAACCACTGTACGTGGACCAGATCTGACCTCCTGAACCACCGTACGTGGACCAGATCTGACCTCCTGAACCCCCTTACGTGGACCAGATCTGACCTCCTGAACCCCATACGTGGACCAGATCTGACCTCCTGAACCCCGTACGTGGACCAGATCTGACCTCCTGAACCACCGTACGTGGACCAGATCTGACCTCCTGAACCCCCGTACGTGGACCAGATCTGACCTCCTGAACCCCCGTACTTGGACCAGATCTGACCTCCTGAACCCCGTACGTGGACCAGATCTGACCTCCTGAACCACTGTACGTGGACCAGATCTGATCTCCTGAACCCCGTACGTGGACCAGATCTGACCTCCTGAACCACCGTACGTGGACCAGATCTGACCTCCTGAACCCCGTACGTGGACCAGATCTGACCTCCTGAACCCCGTACGTGGGCCAGATCTGACCTCCTGCCCCGTACGTGGACCAGATCTGACCTCCTGAACCCCCGTACGTGGACCAGATCTGACCTCCTGCCCCGTACATGGACCAGATCTGACCTCCTGAACCCCCGTACGTGGACCAGATCTGACCTCCTGCCCCGTACATGGACCAGATCTGACCTCCTGAACCCCTGTACTTGGACCAGATCTGACCTCCTGAACCCCCGTACATGGACCAGATCTGACCTCCTGAACCCCCGTACGTGGACCAGATCTGACCTCCTGCCCCGTACATGGACCAGATCTGACCTCCTGCCCCGTACATGGACCAGATCTGACCTCCTCCGTCCAGGCTGTGACGCCCCCCATTCGTTCTCTTCGGGCTCTAGTATTTACATTTTTATCGAGTAGATGAAAAAACGTGAAAATAAAAACTATTATTTTCCCTCCGTTTTGTTCCTCTCTCTGGCTGAAATGGTGGAACGTGGACTCGGTTCCCTCAGAGTCGTGTTAGGTGGACGCGGCCGCTCTCAGTCCATGTTCTTATCTGCTTCTGACCCGTTCCAGTGTCGGCCATGTTGGAGAGCGAGAGCATCCCCAGCCTGGCGAGTGTGAAGTCGATGGGCTACAGGAACCGTTCATCCAGCATGGACACGGACGCCGACGGCCCCGCCAGCTACACCCTGCAGGCGCTGATCCGGCAGCTGGGCCAGTTCCACGCCATCATGCGGGACCACGGACTGGATCCGGAGATCGTGGGCCAGGTGGTCCGGCAGCTGTTCCACTGCATCAACGCCGTCACCCTCAACAACCTGCTGCTGCGTAAGGACGTCTGCTCCTGGAGCACCGGCATGCAGCTGAGGTACCGACCCAGGTGGTGCGGTTTTAGAACCGGGACTGGATCTTCTGTTCCTGCTGCTGAGCGCGCGCGCGTGTGTGTGTGTGTGTGTGTGTGTGCAGGTACAACACCAGTCAGATGGAGGAGTGGCTGCGAGCTAACAACCTGTTCCAGAGTAAAGCTGCAGCCACCCTGGAGCCCATCATCCAGGCCGCCCAGCTGCTGCAGGTCAAGAAGAAGACGTCTCAGGACGCCGAGGCCATCTGCTCGCTCTGCAGCGCCCTCACCACGCAGCAGGTGACCCTCACGTCCCACCGTAGCTCGCTGCGGTGCAGCAGAACCAGCCGCTCGGGTTCTGGACTGGTTCCTAACAATAACCATGATGATGTGTTCCTCCGCAGATCGTCAAGATCCTGAACCTGTACACGCCCCTGAACGAGTTCGAGGAGCGAGTCACCGTGTCCTTCATCAGGAACATCCAGGTGGGTCTCACAAGGTCTAGAGTAGAAGTTTGTTTACACGGCAGAACGTCTGACAGTAGACGTCAGCTGTTACCATGGTTACCGTCCTCAGCCTTGTTGTGTTTCCGTCTCCAGAACCGGCTCCAGGAGAGGAACGAACCCCCTCAGCTGCTGGTGGACACTAAACAAACCTTCCCCGTCCTCTTCCCGTACGCGCCGTCCTCCCTCAGCCTGGAGACACTGCACATTCCCGCCTCTCTAGGCCTGGACTTCCTGGTCCGGGTCTGACATCTTGCCGACCTGCTGCCGATCGGACCACACAGATTCTGTTTGCGCCGGTCTGCCATGGCTGTGCTATCCTCATCTGTCTTCATGTCCAGCTGTCCACCGTCATGTTGGAGCTCTGTGAAGGTCCTCAGTGAACCTCCTGGTTCAGCCCAGATCTGTCCCTCTGTCTGTCATTCATTGTGTCCTGTGATTGGAGGAGGAGGAGGAGGAGGAGGAAGATCCCGGACACTCTGTAGATGTGAGGACTGGAAAACAAGATTTACACGTGTGAATGAATGAAGGTTCTGTTTGTCGACCCGGTTCTGTGAGATGGTTTTCTGGCTTTGTTCAGTTCATTTAAAGCTTTAGTCATGTGGGATTCTTGCAGAACTCAGGCCAGAACCAGGCTGACCGGGTTCTGACTCCAGTTTGTAGGTCTGATCTAAGGCCTAGTGGTTTAGATTTCCACCCAGCAGTGTTTGGTTTGTCCCTCTGAGGCCCCCGTAGGGCCGAGATGGGCAATAGAAGCACAGTGGTTCTGGTCCGAGGTTCTGAGTACATCACTGATGGACCATGCCGGAACCAGTTTGATGTCACACAGCTTTGGTGGTTTCATTTTGTTGGAGCTTCAGGAACCAGAACCAACTGTGCTGGAAGCTGAACTCGGACTGGACAGAACCCTGAAGCTTGAAGCAGGTCTGGATCAGTTCTAGGGTGAGAGCAGGTGACCCAAAGTCACATCAAACCCACTCTCCCACAGCTCAGGACCACGTCCATATTTTCTCTTTAGTAAAATGTTTTTTTTACATTTTAACAGAACTGTTGCAGAGGGGGAGGGGCTTGTTCGGCCCAATCAAAGCAGACTGGGCGGGTCTGAAGCGTTACCGTCATCAATTAGTCGGGCTCATGATGCTGAAGCACGTTTGGGGGTTTCATACAGAAAGAATCGGTTCTGAACACAGTCACATGACCTATCACACGACCAGCTGATCAAATGATGGATCAGCTGGTTTGTGTGAAACAGACGTGTAAATCTTGGTTCTCCAACAGGAAGACGAGGGAGAATCTGTCAGTTTCTAATTAACCATAAAAGCAGGTTATTGATTAGAAGCAAGCAGGAATGCTTCATGTGTCTGCTGTCAGAAATCTGAATAAAAAGATATCGGTGGTTTCATTTCTGTTTTTGTGATGGGTTTATTGTGCCGGGACTTTGGTGGATCTCCAGTTTCTCTTTTCTGTTTGTGTTGTTATTAATATTTGTGGTGACACTAATTAAAGAAGTTAAATCCCAGATCTGTGATCACTCTTCTAGTCTGAACCCGTGTACCAGGATGTGACCATGAAGATATTTGAAGGATGTTGGAATGTTCCTGGTGCAGATTTAACAAACCATTTCCAGAAGAATAACGTTGGGAGGGTATTGGGGTCAAAATGCCTCTACTTGAGAAAAACTTAACATCCCTACCACTCCAGAGAGGAGTGTGGTCAAGTACCCAGTCACCTGGGGAGGGGTGGGGGATGAATGGGTAAGGGTTGGGGTAAAAAGGGTTTTTGTTTTTTTTTTTTGGGGGGGGGGGGGAGGACCTGCAGACATGTTCTTGTCCCTGGGGTGCCTAGCCTTGGTGTTGGGTTGGCGTGGCCCACGGTGGTTTTGCCTGGGGTGGTCTGGCCCCGTCGGGTTCCTGGGTGGGGCTCTGCTGGGGGGAAAGGGTGGCCCTTGGGCCTGTGGGGCGCCTGCCCTCCGTGCGGCCCGCAGCGCCCGGCGCCCGCTGGGCCTGCTCGCCATCGCCCTGGGCTGCCGGTGCCCCTGCCCCGTCGCGCCCGGGGTTCCGGTCTGGGGACCCCTCTGCTCTGGTCCGGGTGGGCCGCTGCTCTGTCTGCTTTGGCTGTCCCGGGCTTGGTACTCTGTGGATCTGCTTGGCCTTTGGGGCCTCGGGCTCCCCCCGTCCCCCGCTGATGCTTCGGGGTGCGGCGTGATCGCGGCCCCCTTGCAGGTACGCATTTCCTCCTTGTTGCATGACCACACATGCATATTAACACGTGCATGCTCACAAACGTGCTCGTCTCTCCATCCGCTTCTCACTAGATGTAGCTGATGTTTGTGTGTTGGTACGTTCATCTGCAGGTACGTTTGATGACTATTGTAATTTTTTATATCATCATCATTCTATTTTTCTTTCGGTATCATGTAGTACTGTGGTAGTTTATGTTGTTGTTTTTTTGTGATATGTTCTGGGCAGCATAGGCAACTGTTATTTCCACATTTTAATCCTGTCCTTTTCTCCCTTTTTTTTCTCTCTGTCTCTTCCTCTATCTGCCTGTCAGGTTCGGCACTGACATATAAAGACTAAAGAAAATAAGATTACAATAAAAATAATAAAAATATCAAGGGCAGCCATGTATATAACATGTCTCCCTTGGTAGAGCAAATCTGTCAAGCAAAATATGGCACACAGACCACCGTTCTGTATGTTAGGATGCTGGACAGGACAGGGTAGGAAAAAAAAGAAAGAAAAAAAAAAAAGTACCCAGTCACCTCTCATATTGACCCACTCACCCCTTTTAGGGAACCCCACACTTGTCCCCATTATGGACTAGAGCTGGGCGATTATTCGAATTTTAATCACAATTATGATCTGGGTTTTTAACTATCATAAAAATGAAAGGATCCGATTATTTTTATCCTTCGCAGTTTCCTCCTCTGCTGTTTTCAGTTGCAAATCAAGCGCAGCTAGCATTGCAGCGCTCTGCTGCAGACTCCTCCCACTGCTGCAGACTCCTACCTCTGCTGCAGACTCCTCCCACTGCTGCAGACTCCTCCCACAGCTGCAGACTCCTCCCACAGCTGCAGACTCCTCCCACTGCTGCAGACTCCTCCCACTGCCCCATCTGCTTTGGTTTTATTCAGCGCGAGTTGCAAACACGTTGCCAGTTAAGGGCTGGACACACGGGAGGCGACGTCCCTCCTTCTCCATCATTTTCTATGGAACTTGCACGATCGATTCCCTCCTCCAGCTAAGCGACAGGCGACATTCGTGCATGTGAAATGTTGCGCTGGTTCATGCAGACGTGCTCACGGGGGCGAAGCGACACAAGAAAATAGAAAATGTTCAATTTTTGTGAGTCGCGACTAAATAATCCACCAGCTCCCAGAGACACAGAGAGACAACAAACGTTATGAACAGACAGAACTTTTCTGTTAACACAGTTCTTTAAACCCGGATTAAAGAAATTCATCAACACATTGGACAAACGGCATCGCTGCCATCTGTCTTTATCTAAGCGTGTTCAGTAATCGAGATCTCAATTTCAATCAAAATACTCATGATTATCATTTCTCCCATAATCGAACAGCCCTACTATGGACCCACTCACCACCGTTATGGCCCCGTTATGGACTGTTGTCTGTTCTGCCCTTGAACAGAAGCAACATGAAGCAATACCAGTACTTTATAAATCGATTTCTATTCTAATATTATTTATGTCTTTATACTTTTTTTTTGGCTTACTTTTATACTTTCTTACTTTTTCCTATTATGTTTTATCAACATGTTTTTATGAAGGCTGGATGCAATGTCATTTCATTCTGCATCTCTGGTGTAATCTGTCTGACTCTGCAGGGTTTCAGACTCTGGACCAGGACTCTGGTTTCAGACTGTGGACCAGGACTCTGTTACCAGACTGTAAAGAAAGAAGCTGAAGTTAAGGGAAAATCTGATTAAGACTTGCAGCAGGTGTCCTGACTGCAGGATGTGGAGAGTCTCTGTGAACAAGGAGGGGGGGTGATTCCCATGTCTCTGGGGGTGGGGGGGTTTCCACAGCAGAGTCAGTTGGACCAGCTGTGAGTGTGGGAGGCTGTCCGTGGTTTACCTGTCACTCAGGTGGTCCTTAGGAGAGTCAACACGCTGCCTCCAACTGATCTTTCCCAACACACACGTCAACGCTTTTCAGTATTCTGTCATTTTTCATTATTATGTACAACCACCAGAGGTTCCTCCTCTTCATCACCAGCTGTAGTTTTCCTTATGGGTTCGTCCAGATCAGCAGGTCAAGTTTCAAGTTTTAAACAGTTTATTCATCATGAAGCAGATAGCAGTGAAATGCAGTCGTACATCCATCCGAGGCCGTGCACACCCATTTACCCCTAGTAAGAAAACAAAAACCAGACGGTAATAAACAAAAAGACAATAAATAGAAACATAATGAGCCGCAGCGATGTGCTGCTACAGACCGACTACATGTACATACAGAACATTTCCAGTGTGGATGGAGCAGATATGAAGCTTGTTAAAGGGAGGAAATGACGGTGGTTCCAGCAGAAGGTCGGACGCTGGCCAGGGCCGCTACAGGGTCGAGTCCCCAGCTCCTCCAGCCGGAGGGAAGAAGCTCCTCCTGAGTCTGAGTTCGCCTTCATGAGCCTCAGACGGCGGCCAGAGCGCCGCCTCTCCACCACACCGTTGTTACGATGATGAGGGTCTCCATGATCCTGTTCCTCTGGCTGCTGGTCTCCTCATGAAGATGTCCTGGAGGGGGGAGGGTGGTACCATGGTACGCTATGCTGACCTCAGCACCCTCTGCAGGGCCCTCTGGTCCCGACCAGCCCTGGTCCCGTACCACTGGGGGGTGTTACCAGAACTCTCTCCACCACTCCAGTGGAGAACATCCTCATGATCCTCAGAGAGACTCTGAACTTCCTCAGGTGTTGCTGCCTCGTCTTCTTCACCTGGCTGTCTATGTGCAGAGTCCAGGATAGATCCTCGGTGAAGTGAAGAGTCCAGGATAGATCCTCGGTGAAGTGAAGAGTCCAGGATAGATCCTCGGTGAAGTGAAGAGTCCAGGATAGGTCCTCGGTGAAGTGAAGAGTCCAGGATAGATCCTCGGTGATGGTCAGAGTCCAGGATAGATCCTCGGTGAGGTGAAGAGTCCAGGATAGATCCTCGGTGATGTTCAGAGTCCAGGATAGATCCTCGGTGAGGTGAAGAGTTCAGGATAGATCCTCGGTGATGGTCAGAGTCCAGGATAGATCCTCGGTGAGGTGAAGAGTCCAGGATAGATCCTCGGTGAAGTGAAGAGTCCAGGATAGATCCTCGGTGATGGTCAGAGTCCAGGATAGATCCTCGGTGAGGTGAAGAGTCCAGGATAGATCCTCGGTGAAGTGAAGAGTCCAGGATAGATCCTCGGTGAGGTGAAGAGTCCAGGATAGATCCTCGGTGAGGTGAAGAGTCCAGGATAGATCCTCGGTGAAGTGAAGAGTCCAGGATAGATCCTCGGTGATGGTCAGAGTCCAGGATAGATCCTCGGTGAGGTGAAGAGTCCAGGATAGATCCTCGGTGAAGTGAAGAGTCCAGGATGGGTCCTCGGTGAAGTGAAGAGTCCAGGATAGATCCTCTGTGAAGTGAAGAGTCCAGGATAGGTCCTCGGTGAAGTGAAGAGTCCAGGATAGATCCTCGGCGAAGTGAAGAGTCCAGGATAGATCCTCGGTGAGGTGAAGAGTCCAGGATAGATCCTCGGTGAGGTGAAGAGTCCAGGATAGATCCTCGGTGAAGTGAAGAGTCCAGGATAGATCCTCGGTGAGGTGAAGAGTCCAGGATAGATCCTCAGTGATGGTCAGAGTCCAGGATAGATCCTCGGTGAGGTGAAGAGTCCAGGATAGATCCTCTCTGAAGTGAAGAGTCCAGGATAGATCCTCGGTGATGGTCAGAGTCCAGGATAGATCCTCGGTGAGGTGAAGAGTCCAGGATAGATCCTCGGTGAAGTGAAGAGTCCAGGATAGATCCTCGGTGAGGTGAAGAGTCCAGGATAGATCCTTGGTGAGGTGAAGAGTCCAGGATAGTGAGATGCACCCCCTCTCGACCAGAGTCCCATTAATCCTCAGAGGGGTGTAGTTCCTCTGCTGGCTCCTCCCATAGTCTGTAATCATCTCCTTAGTTGTTTCTACATTCAGCAAGAGGGTGTTAGCATGGCACCACTCTGCCAGGTTCTCCACCTCCCACCGCAGAGGACGCAGCCCTGTGGAGATCCGGTGGTGAGAGTTCGGGGGCTGGAGGTGTGCCGGCCCACCTGCACCACCTGAGTTCTGTTTGACAGGAAGTCCAGGATCCAGGCCCACAGGGTGGAGTTCAGCCCCAGGCTGAGCAGCTTGGAGTGGAGCGTGGTGGGACTGTAGTGATGAAAGCTGAACTAAAGTCAATGAACAGCATCCTTACGGAGTCCCCTGTGCTTGTCCAGGTGGGTGAGGGTGGTGGCAGCACCTGGAAGACAGCGTCGTCCGTGGATCTGTTTGGCCGGTAAGCGAACTGAAGTGGGTCCAGAGACTCAGGTGTTAATTAAATAATTAATTAATTAGTTATAACATTATTGTGTTAATGAATTAATGGTGTTAATTGTCCAGCCCTAATATCTATATGTCTGCATATTATAGATGGAGAGAGAACAAGACATTACTTTATTCATATATTTGGATGTATTTATAGATTTACTTACATACAGTTGCATCATTACATTTCCACCGATATATGGTTTATGTTGACAGGAGGATTGGAGGACTGACCAGCAGATGTCAGTTCTAACAAATGAGCTGTTAAACAGGAGCCTTGAGTAACAATTTCAGAGAAACGATTGGCCAGAAAGACTCAACACTTTCATGGGGCTTCATCACACCATCACTAGGACCCAGCCTCTGACCTGGATTCTAATCCAGCCTTCGACCTGGTCTCTAACCCAGGCTGGCCTCTGACCCAGCACCTATCGGGCCTTTGACCCAGCCTCTGACCTGGATTCTAATCCAGCCTCTGACCTGGTCTCTAACCCAGCTATCGGGCCTTTGACCCAGGACCCAGTTTGCTTTCTGACCCAGTCTCTGACCAGGCCTGTGGTCAACATTCAAGTAAAGAAGGAGAGCTGTGAAGTTTTTCTTTTTCATGTTCTGAGAAGTTTTTTATTTCTTGAAAACCAAATCAAGGCCTTTATATGCATGTATGATGAAGAATGTTAAATGTATAAAGTGAGTCAGATTTCCGACTGAATGGTTCCTGATAAAAACGGATCTATCTGATGTTTCTGAGAGAACATGAGTTCACCTGCAGAGTCTCTGTTTGATATGGAATCAAGCCGGTCGGTACCAGTAGCGGTTTGGTACTGGCACACTGGTGCCAGCAGTGGGTCGGTACCAGCAGCGGTTTGGTACTGGCACACTGGTGCCAGCAGTGGGTCGGTACCAGCAGCCGCTGTTGTGAAGAAATAAGCACCCTGCTGTAAAAAGGTCCCTTCCAGTCAGAGCAAAGGCCCATTTCTGCTCCGTACGTACATAAACAGCGACGTCCGTTTCAAACCTCACACGTCGCAGTCCTCATACTTCCATGCATGTTTTATGTTGCCATGGTTGTTGAGTCAGCTCCTCCACTAGTGGGTGAGTTCAGAGTTCACTCCTGCGAGCCGACATCAGTTTCAGACAACGGTTGGCAGCGGTGATGGACCGGTATGTTGTTTCCAACCCCCCAACACGCCCTGAACACTGGCATGGCCTTCTGGTTGTCATTGTTAAGTCCTTCTGAAGGGTAGGGAAGATCACAAGTCTGTTTCTTTTGACATTCACTCAGTTTCGTGATGAATATAAGGTCTTAGGGTGCTAATTTGGGCGCAACAGCGGCAGCAGGACCACTGCTGAGCTTCATCATGTTTACGCCTCAGCTGCTTGTTAGAGGATGAAGTCGAGCTCTGAGTCAAGGAAGAGGATGTGGTGACGAGTCATTTCTGAACAAGTCGAACTCTGTTTGCACAACATGCTGCAGCTTTCTGCAGAAACCTTCACCAGCAGCACGATGAAGAGGAGCAGGAGGAAGCAGCGCTAGTTCAGAGAAGACATTCATGTGGCTACTGGAGTTTTGGCTTCAAAGATTCGCTCATTTTGGTGTGGCTTCACTCAAACTCATCACCATGAGATTTTACACTGCGGCTTCGTGTTTGGGTGTAGGTGTAAAGACATAAATAGATGCAGCATCTATGCAGGTATCCATGGATCTACACGAGGGACATCCTGGCCGTTGCCACAGCAACGTTAACTTCCTGCAGCCTTGTAGTTGTTGCTCCATGTAGCAGCTAAACGCATCGTCTCACTCACCACTAAAAACAGAAAGTCACTGATTTATTTGGAGTTGTGCGTTTGTTTTTTTAAGCTGCAGGAACCTGAAATGAAAAGTTTCAGCTTCCTGGTTTTTTTTTTCACTTTATAATCAGGAATGGCCGATGGACTTACCGATTCTGGACCAAACAACCAGTGAAGCATTTTAGTTTTAAAAATATTATATTTTCTATCCATTCTTCCCTCAGGTCACCTCATTTCTTCCCTCCTGTTTGCTGCGGTGCTTCATCAGCACAGTCTCATGGTAACATGAATAAACAGACTCCACTTCAGAGACCGTTTCATGTGTCATTGGTGCACCTTGCAGCTTCAGACCTGTTTAAAGTTCAGATCAGGATGACGTGAAGAAATGTGATAACTAAGAGCAGGCTGCAGTGTCTCAGCCGTCCCGCATGTTTGAGCCCCTTCCTGAAGAGGATAGAAAGGTTTGAGGAAATGAAAGAAATGAAAGCAGCTCTAAGTTTCTGGCTGTTTACCAGAGAAATGTGTCAGCAGGTTCAGGTGAGCTGCAGCTGTTTCAGCCACCGGGACCTAAACAAGCAGCAACCACAAAACCAGATACGATTAAACCGAGTCCGAACGTTTAATATCTGCTGCTTTCATTCGTTACGTTGAAGCTTCGCCTCAATGAGGGCAAAGCTTTCTCACTTTGAGCTTGTTGGAGTAACGCTGGTTTCTGAGCTGCAGGGCAGACCAGGACCTGGTGTTGCTCCATGAGTCCTACCTCACAGCTGGAGGTGAACTCATGTAAGAATTTATCCCTCCTCAGCTTCAGGTGTCTTGAATCCACCAGGATCCAGAACCGCAGCAGTTGAGCAAACAGGTGGGGAGTCTGAGAGGAGGCGAAACCACAGCGATGCTGAACCCAGATAGGAACCTCAGGCGTGTGGTTTGGTGGGGGTGGGGTGAGCTTCTCCTCCCAGGTAAGCTGCAGCAGAGCAAAGCGCCATCCAAGCACACAACCCCGGTGTTTCAGAAGGATCTTTAACCTGTTGCCATGACAACTGTCGCTCAGAGGAGAGGCCCACAGCCATCAGGTTTAACTAAACCCTCTTCTTCTTTCTTTTTATGATTTTTCTGCCTCCTAAGAGCTCAAGACAAGAATGTAAACCACAGCTGTCGCCCACAGACTCCTCCTAGATCTGCTGCAAACCCAGCAGGCCTCTTCTGCAGAACACAACGGTAGCTTAGGCAGCCTGCACCCAGATCGGTTCCACATTCAGGACTAAAATCTGTTTTCACGAGGGGAAAACTGCTATTTCTGTTCCAAACTGTCTTTACTGTAGTTCTGCCAGCTGAAACCAGCACACAGACCAGTTAATCCAGCAAACAGACCAGTTAAACCAGCACACAGACCAGTTACACCAGCAAACAGACCAGTTAATCCAGCACACAGACCAGTTAATCCAGCACACAGACCAGTTAATCAAGCACACAAACCAGTTAATCCAGAACACAGACCAGTTAAACCATCCACAGACCAGTTAATCCAGCAAACAGACCAGTTAATCCAGCACACAGACCAGTTAATCCAGCACACAGACCAGTTAATCCAGCACACAGACCAGTTAATCCAGCAAACAGACCAGTTAGTCCAGCACACAGACCAGTTAATACAGCAAACAGACCAGTTAATACAGCACACGGACCAGTTAATACAGCAAACAGACCAGTTAATCCAGCACCCAGACCAGTTAATCCAGCACACAGACCAGTTAATCCAGCAAACAGACCACTTAATCCAGCAAACAGACCAGTTAATACAGCGAACAGACCAGTTAATCCAGCAAACAGACCAGTTAATCCAGCACACAGACCAGTTAATCCAGCAAACAGACCAGTTAATCCAGCAAACAGACCGCTTAATCCAGCACACAGACCAGTTAATCCAGCAAACAGACCAATTAATACAGCACACAGACCAGTTAATACAGCAAACAGACCACTTAATCCAGCAAATAGACCAGTTAATCCAGCACACAGACCAGTTAATCCAGCGCACAGACAAATTAATCCAGAACACAGACCAGTTAGACCATCCACAGACCAGTTAATCCAGCACCCAGACCAGTTAATCCAGCACACAGACCAGTTAATACAGCACACAGACCAGTTAATCCAGAACACAGACCAGTTAATCAAGCACACAAACCAGTTAATCCAGCACACAGACCAGTTAATCCAGAACACAGACCAGTTAGTCCAGAACACAGACCAGTTAGACCATCCACAGACCAGTTAATCCAGCACACAGACCAGTTAATCCAGCACACAGACCAGTTAATCCAGCACACAGACCAGTTAGACCATCCACAGACCAGTTAATCCAGCAAACAGACCAGTTAGACCATCCACAGACCAGTTAATCCAGCACACAGACCAGTTAATTCAGCAAACAGACCAGTTAATCCAGCACACAGACCAGTTAATCCAGCAAACAGACCAGTTAATCCAGCACCCAGACCAGTTAATCCAGCACCCAGACCAGTTAATTCAGCAAACAGACCAGTTAATCCAGCACACAGACCAGTTAATCCAGCACACAGACCAGTTAGACCATCCACAGACCAGTTAATCCAGCAAACAGACCAGTTAGACCATCCACAGACCAGTTAATCCAGCACACTGACCAGTTAATCCAGCACACAGACCAGTTAGACCATCCACAGACTAGTTAATCCAGCAAACAGACCAGTTAGACCATCCACAGACCAGTTAATCCAGCACCCAGACCAGTTAATCCAGCAAACAGACCAGTTAATCCAGCACACGGACCAGTTAATCCAGCACACAGACCAGTTAGACCATCCACAGACCAGTTAATCCAGCAAACAGACCAGTTAGACCATCCACAGACCAGTTAATTCAGCAAACAGACCAGTTAATCCAGCACACAGACCAGTTAATCCAGCAAACAGACCAGTTAATCCAGCACACAGACCAGTTAATTCAGCAAACAGACCAGTTAATCCAGCACACAGACCAGTTAATCCAGCACACAGACCAGTTAATCCAGCACACAGACCAGTTAGACCATCCACAGACCAGTTAATCCAGCAAACAGACCAGTTAATCCAGCACACAGACCAGTTAGACCATCCACAGACCAGTTAATCCAACAAACAGACCAGTTAGACCATCCACAGACCAGTTAATCCAGCAAACAGACCAGTTAATTCAGCAAACAGACCAGTTAATTCAGCACACAGACCAGTTAATCCAGCACCCAGACCAGTTAATCCAGCACCCAGACCAGTTAATTCAGCAAACAGACCAGTTAATCCAGCACACAGACCAGTTAATCCAGCACACAGACCAGTTACACCAGCACACAGACCAGTTAATCCAGCACCCAGACCAGTTAATCCAGCACACAGACCAGTTAATTCAGCACACAGACCAGTTAATCCAGCAAACAGACCAGTTACACCAGCACACAGACCAGTTAATCCAGCAAACAGACCAGTTAATCCACCACACAGACCAGTTAATTCAGCACACAGACCAGTTAATCCAGCACCCAGACCAGTTAATCCAGCACCCAGACCAGTTAATTCAGCACACAGACCAGTTAATCCAGCACACAGACCAGTTAATCCAGCACCCAGACCAGTTAATCCAGCACACAGACCAGTTAGACCATCCACAGACCAGTTAATCCAGCAAACAGACCAGTTAGACCATCCACAGACCAGTTAATTCAGCAAACAGACCAGTTAATCCAGCACACAGACCAGTTAATCCAGCAAACAGACCAGTTAATCCAGCACACAGACCAGTTAATTCAGCAAACAGACCAGTTAATCCAGCACACAGACCAGTTAATCCAGCACACAGACCAGTTAATCCAGCACACAGACCAGTTAATCCAGCACACAGACCAGTTAGACCATCCACAGACCAGTTAATCCAGCAAACAGACCAGTTAGACCATCCACAGACCAGTTAATTCAGCAAACAGACCAGTTAATCCAGCACACAGACCAGTTAATCCAGCAAACAGACCAGTTAATCCAGCACACAGACCAGTTAATTCAGCAAACAGACCAGTTAATCCAGCACACAGACCAGTTAATCCAGCACACAGACCAGTTAATCCAGCACACAGACCAGTTAGACCATCCACAGACCAGTTAATCCAGCAAACAGACCAGTTAATCCAGCACTCAGACCAGTTAGACCATCCACAGACCAGTTAATCCAACAAACAGACCAGTTAGACCATCCACAGACCAGTTAATCCAGCAAACAGACCAGTTAATTCAGCAAACAGACCAGTTAATTCAGCACACAGACCAGTTAATCCAGCACCCAGACCAGTTAATCCAGCACCCAGACCAGTTAATTCAGCAAACAGACCAGTTAATCCAGCACACAGACCAGTTAATCCAGCACACAGACCAGTTACACCAGCACACAGACCAGTTAATCCAGCACCCAGACCAGTTAATCCAGCACACAGACCAGTTAATTCAGCACACAGACCAGTTAGTCCAGCAAACAGACCAGTTACACCAGCACACAGACCAGTTAATCCAGCAAACAGACCAGTTAATCCACCACACAGACCAGTTAATTCAGCACACAGACCAGTTAATCCAGCACCCAGACCAGTTAATCCAGCACACAGACCAGTTAATTCAGCACACAGACCAGTTAATCCAGCAAACAGACCAGTTACACCAGCACACAGACCAGTTAATCCAGCACACAGACCAGTTAATCCAGCAAACAGACCAGTTAATCCAGCACACAGACCAGTTAATCCAGCAAACAGACCAGTTAATCCAGCACACAGACCAGTTAATCCAGCAAACAGACCAGTTACACCAGCACACAGACCAGTTAATCCAGCACACAGACCAGTTAATCCAGCAAACAGACCAGTTAATCCAGCAAACAGACCAGTTACACCAGCACACAGACCAGTTAATCCAGCACACAGACCAGTTAATCCAGCAACCAGACCAGTTAATCCAGCACACAGACCAGTTAATCCAGCAAACAGACCAGTTAATCCAGCACACAGACCAGTTAATCCAGCAAACAGACCAGTTAATCCAGCAAACAGATCAGTTAATCCAGCACACAGACCAGTTAATCCAGCACACAGACCAGTTAATCCAGCACACAGACCAGTCAATCCAGCACACAGACCAGTTAATCCAGCACACAGACCAGTTAATCCAGCAAACAGACCAGTTAATCCAGCACACAGACCAGTTAATCCAGCACACAGACCAGTTAATCCAGCACCCAGACCAGTTAATCCAGCACACAGACCAGTCAATCCAGCACACAGACCAGTTAATCCAGCAAACAGACCAGGTAATCCAGCAAACAGACCAGTTAATCCAGCTGGCCTTTAAACCCGGCCTTCAGCTGATGAGCTTGTGGATCGTTTCAGTGGTACAATTACAGCATGATGTTGTTGCTCCCACCGAGGTGGAAGTGATCGCTGCCAAAAAGAGAGCTCCATGGAAAACTTCCGCGCTGGTAAGAGATGGAAAACCAGAATGTGGAAAAGCTGAATGCAGGTGGTGGAAAACAAAGCAGGTTCACTATGAGATCTATAAAGAGAGACTGAGGGTTTCTAACCTGGAGCTGACAAATTCAGACCATCTTTCTTTCTGACATCATTGCTAAGAACAGCAGTAAAACTCCAGCCTTGTTCGTTACTGTTAACAGGCTAACGGATCCTGCTGGGTCAGTAACCCAGAACTTCTATCCAACCGGGCCTGGAATGAGTTTGCTTCTTTCTTTACTGACTACATCCAGAAAACCAGGCAGTCAGTTAGTGCTTCCATGTCAGGGGAGGACATATGTCCCTGTGTCCACTCAGAGACATGAACACCAGGACACACTTTTCTCCAGTCAGTCCTAAAAACCTGGATGAGGTCCTTGTCCATCTGAAAAGCACCACTTGCTGTCTTGATGCCCTGCCAACCAGGTTTTTAAGAATGTTTGAATCTTCCCTCAGACCCTAAAAACAGCCGTCATCAAGCCACTACTGAAAAAGAAAAACCTGGACTCGTCCCTTATGAGCAGCTACAGGCTGATATTAAACCTTCCCTTTCTTAGTCAGGTTTTTAGAAAAAGCTGTCTCCCTGCAGCTACACAACTTCCTGATACTAAATACTTGTTCCGATGTCGACCAGTCAGGTTTTCAGCCACACCACAGCACTGAGATGCTCTAGTTCAGGTCTTTAATGACATCCGCCTGAGCACAGATAGCAGGGACATCTCAGTCCTGGTGCTGCTGGATCTCAGTGCTGCATTTGACTCGGTCCACCAGAAAATCTCACTAGACCGGCTGGAAAACTGGGTTCGGACTTTCTGGCTCTGCAGTTAACTGGTTTGAGTTATGTTTAAAAGACAGGGACTACTTTGTGTCTATAGGTAACTATAAATCTGAGCGAACCAAAATAACCTGTGGAGTTCCCCAAGGCTCCATCCTGGAGCCACTGCTGTTCAACATCTACATGCTGCCACTCGCTCACATTATGGAAACAACTAAACATGTTACCACAGTTATGCTGATGACACACACATCTACATAACCATCTTACCAGGAGACCACAGTCCGATCCAGACGCTGATCACCTGCATGGATCAAATTAAAGATCGGATGGGCCAGAACTTCCTTCAGTTACATGAAGACTAAACTGAAATATTAGTTTTTGGAGCCAAAGAAGAAAAATTAAAAGTCAGTTCTCAACTTCAAACAGCAAAGTTCAAAACTACCAACCAAGACAGAAACCTGAGAGTAGTCCTGGACTCGAACCTGGGAGCAGTCCTGGACTCAAACCTGGGAGAAGCCCTGGACTCAGACCTGGGAGTAGTCCTGGACTCAACCTGGGAGAAGCCCTGGACTCAGACCTGGGAGTAGTCCTGGACTCAGACCTGGGAGTAGTCCTGGTCTCAGACCTCAGTGTAGTCCTGGACTCAGACCTCAGAGTAGTCCTGGTCTCAGACCTCAGAGTAGTCCTGGACTCAGACCTGGGAGCAGGAAAGTAGATCCTAGAACTCCAGTCCTCAGATCTTTACACTGGCTTCCTGCTCTTAGTTTACAAAGGCCTGAATGGTTTAGGACCAGAATCCATTCAGGATCTTCTGGTTGGTTATGAACCAGATCCATCAGGTCATCAGGGTCAGGTCTACTTTCTGTTCCCAGAGTCAGAACTAAACATGGAGAGGCAGCGTTCAGCTTTATGCTCCTTACATGTGGAACAAACTCCCAGAAACCTGCAGGTCTGCTGACTCAGCAGTTTTACATCAGAGTTAAAACTTTTCTATTTACTGCCTTTTATCAGAACAGCTGTTAATTCTTCACACTGGAACTTTATTTCTGTTTTATGGATCAATTTTATGTTTTAGGTTTTTCTTTCTGTTTTTATTTAATCTCTTTTATTTCTTATAAAGTTTGTATTTAATGGTCTTGTTTCTCCTTCCTGCTGTGATGCTGACAGACCAGTTTAACCAGTTAATCTGTCACACAACTGGTAGAAAACAGAAGCTGACAGCGGAGGGTTGGGTGTGTGTGTGTGTGTGTGTGTTTGGGGGGGATCTTATGGTTACTCTATTTGCAGGATGTGAATGAGCAGTTCTGATTGGCCGACAGGAGTCATGTGACCACGCTGGCTTCTCTCTTCCTCCACCTGCTGCCTTCCTCTTCACACAGGAGAAGCAGGTACTGCAGCACCGTTTCCCAGCATGCATTGCTGCATGACATGAAACCTTCCTCTGGCTGACAGGAGGAAGCAGACATGACCGCTCTGAGGCCTCCGGCTGCTAACTAACAGCTGATCTTCCTGCTGCTCCAGGTGCCGGACCTCCGTCCAGACCTGCAGGCTGAGGCTCAGTAAACCAGACCCAGCTAGTGTTGGCCTCATTTAAAAACAAACCACCTGAGTAAACAGGAAGTGGCTTGGAGGTTAGACTCAGCCTCATGTTGCTGTGTGACAGAATAAAGTCGTCCTGTTCTGCATGAAGATCTGGTCACATGACCACACCACCATTCCTGCTAGTTTAGAGACGACTGGATTAAAGCAGCCAGATTCATTCAGACTGATGCAGTCTCCCCTTTGGACCGGAATGGGGACAAAGCTGGTTTAACCAGTTTTGTTTTTTTTAAATAAACTGATTCAGAGCAAGACAGGCAGAAAAGCATCAAAAACAAAACAGCTTTTTATATTTAACCTGTCAGAACCGAGTCTGGACTCTCAGAAATCTGGATTTCTGAGAGAAATAAGTCGTCTTGCCAGATTCACACCAATCCACAACCCAGCTGGGCGGTTCTGGCTTCTCCCAGCCTGCAGAAAACCCCATGATGGCAGAATAATCTGCCTCTGGTGTTTTCTGGTTTGCAGAACATCCTGTGAGCTCCCCCTCCTCCACTGGCCACTCCTCCTCCTGCCGCTGACTAGAGCTGCTCGCGGCTGCCGGGGTTAGTGCCGTGCAGAGCTGAAGCAGGTGAGTTTGTGTGCAGCTGACAGAGATCTGTTGAGAGGATGCAGACTGGGTGGAGGATTGCCCTGCTGCTGCTGCTGGTGGTGGCTGCAGGCGAAGCTCAGAGCGGAGACGGAGACGCCGACACAGGTGAGAAGATCCAGTATTTCTCTCTGTGAAGGACAACTAGAAATGTAGACGACATCAGAACTCATCACTCACTGCGCTCCAGGAATGATAGAAAGCCAGCAGTGAAACAGGAGAGGAGTCCGTGAGCAGCAGAGAGGTGCTGATTTATCCTGAAAACCATCCTTGTTAGAAGAGTTGACTTGAAGTGAAACCTGCAGCTGGTCTGGACGGCGAGATGATGGGATCTGATCTCCGGTTGCAGCTTCAGGAACAGAAACTCCTCCACAAGCCCCAGTCCGAGTCCGTTCTGATTGGTCCAGCTTCAGTCCGAGTCCGTTCTGATTGGTCCAGCTTCAGTCCAGAGTCCGTTCTGATTGGTCCAGCTTCAGTCCAGAGTCCGTTCTGATTAGTCCAGCTTCAGTCCAGAGTCCGTTCTGATTGGTCCAGCTTCAGTCCGAGTCCGTTCCGATTGGTCCAGCTTCAGTCCAGAGTCCGTTCTGATTGGTCCAGCTTCAGTCCGAGTCCGTTCCGATTGGTCCAGCTTCAGTCCAGAGTCCGTTCTGATTGGGCCAGCTTCAGTCCAGAGTCCGTTCTGATTGGTCCAGCTTCATTCATACATCCCATATTTGTTTCTATGCAGATGACGTCGGGTTTACCTTCCCGCCTAATGTCAGGATCCTCCATTTCTCACAAAACTGCTTGAACAACCACCAGTTCCTCCTCTTTTCTTCACCTCCCTCTGATCTGAACTCTTCTTCTTCTCTTATGGAGGTGATATTCTCCCAGAGAAAAGAACCTGGTTCACTCTCAGGTCATATGAAAGTCCGGCAGCGCAGCCTCATCAGATCCTTCCTCATTTTCCAGGCTGGAACTAAAACTGAACCTGGTGCTTCTGTAAGTCAAGAAGAAAAGTCCAGCTTATCATTTCTGACTAGAAAACATTACAGTTTATTTCCAGAAACCAGGTTGTGAGAAAAGATTAAATCTGAACCCGACTTGGACCAGAACCTGGCCGGCTCAGCTTTCTGATCCACATCTTCAAGGTTTTTGGCAGGTTATCAGAAGCAAACCTCTGGTCCCGAAAGATGCAGGTTCCACTGTTCTTCCTCTCCATCCTCCAACCTGCAGACGGAACCAGACCGCCTTCTGGAGTTAAACTCCGCCTCCTGTCAGCTGTTTTCACATGTCACTGACTGCCCGGGTTCTCCTGCAGAACCAGAGGTCTGACATAATGATCCCGGCCGGGTCTCCTCAGAACCAGCTGGGCTCACAATCAAGTTTGCAGACAATTTCAGTAACAAACGCACATTTATAACCGATCGGTTTTCTACAACGTGAACTCCATAAACTCAGGTCTGTGTAAACTGTGAATAAACCAGAAACCAGAATGAAGATCAACAATCAGAGGATGAAACAGCGACGTTTCACCAGGAGATCAGCTGATTGATGGTGAGAGGTCTGGACTGCAGGCGTGCTGCTGTGATGGATGCAGGATGATCTTTCCATCTGAGAGACTCTGCCTCTCTGAAATGCTCCTTTTATACCCAGTCATGTTACTGACCTGTTGCCAGGTAACCTGGTTAGTTGTCCAATGCTCCTCCAGGTGTTTCTGGTTTGTACCTTTTGTTGCTCCTGTTCCAACTTTTCCATCAGATTCCATCAGCTCATGTTTTCATCTCATGGTGAAACGTCTGTTTCATCTGACATGTTTTTATCTGCTACTGGAGATAAAATGAGACCGGATGAAAACTTTTACATGTGTTTCCTGTCAGAGCCCAGAATCAGCTGCAGCTCTCACATCGCCTACATAGAGAACAGTCTGACCTGTCAGCTGACTGGAGTCGACAACGAGGATGATGAGGATGATGAAGGCAACCGCATCGATCACATGACTCTGTGGTAAATATGTCCAGCATGTTGCCGTGTCCTGCAGCTCACAGCAGCTTCAGCTACCCACAGAACTCTGTTTCTCTGCTCAGTTATGTAAAAGGGGGCCCTAAGAACGGGGAAACCAAGTGTCTGGAGTCTCCCGGAGACACCATCAGGTCCAAAGACCTGCATCCTGTGCCGGTGTGGAATCTGAAGGTCCACTTAAAGAGCGGAGACCAGAGTTCAGCCACAGTTGACCTGAAGAAGATCGGTAAACATCTGCTCACAGAGAACATCCAGCATGGTCACAAGCTGGTTTAATTCTGTTGTTCAGGATGTTCTCAGGTTCCTCTTTGTGTTGCAGTTAAACCCAGAAGTCCTCAGGTGTGGAACGTCACCTTTGACCAGGAGGGCAGGCAGGCTGTGATTTACATCAGGACTAAATACAGTAGCAAGGACTACCTGACGCTGGAGAACCAGCTGTTCCAGTTGCACATCACCCCAGGAGTTGAGACGGTACAATCAACAGCAGGAGGAAACTTCTGTTACCATGGAGATGTCTTTTCTCTCAGCTGATGCTGCGCTGTTCCTCAGCTGTAATCTGTTTTTTCTCTCTTCTCATCCAGACTCAGAACTTCTCTTCCCAGAATTTCCTTAAGATCGACATGCAGCACCTCCACAAACACTCGGAGTATCGTGTGAAGGTGAGGGCGATCCCTCAGAAGCATTTCCAGGGCAGCTGGAGCGAGTGGAGCAACACCTTCAGCTTCGTTCTTCCTGCAGGTAAGAACAATGACACAGTTCTGCAGCAGGTTCTGCAGAACTCTGAGGACCATAATGGCCCATTTTCTCTGTCATTCAGTCCAGAACCAGGACCAGATGCAGGAGCAGCAGGAAATCATGTACATGCTGATCGTGTGCATCATCTTCGTGCTGGTGGTGACCTCCAGCGTTGTGGCCTTCTGGAAGAAGCGGTACGCCTCTGCTTCCTGTCAGAAGGCCTGTCTTCACATGTCTTCTTGTGTTTAACACTTTACTCCTCCTCCCCAGAATCTTCACCTATATGTGGCCGAGCATCCCACATCCCAAACAGACTCTGGTTCAGGTCTGCAAGCCAAATAAGGTAGGCCGCTGACTTCCTGTTTACTCTGCTGGCTTCTGCTGATGTTTCAACCATCTGATGTTCTCCAGGGTCTTCTGCTGAACTTTAACCCTGAGGTGTTCAGTCATCTCAAAGTCTTCCCGCTGGAGACACCATCTTGTGAGGAAGTGGAGCCTTCAATCAGTCCTGCTGCTGCCGGTTCCTGTTCCAGCTCCACCCAGAGCTCCGACTGCAGGAGCACCACCAGCGTCAGCACCGAGGAGCTGGAGCTCTCCGCCCTGCTGAGCAGGAGTTCCTCCGATGGCCAGGACAGCCTCCCGAGCGCCAGTCCATCCCCCGACAACATCCTGCCGTGGGAAGAGCGCTCACACATGCCTGAGCCTGAAAACGGAGGAAACGAGGTGGAGTTTGGAGTTAACAAGCAGGAGGAGGCCTACGTCACCATGTCCAGCTTCTACCAGATCAAGTAGGTGAAGCAGATCTGGACTGACAGGACCAGAACACCACAAGATGCTCCAGAACCACCAGAACCTTCTTTAACTCTCCAACATGGATCTTCTTCTGAACTTTGGAGGTTCTTGGACATGTTGGTGTGCAGAACTGCAAAGTCTTCAGGGTTCCTGGATGGACATCGAATCATCCTGGGACTTATCTAAGCATCCACCGGGTGTCTTCCTCTGATGTTTGACTTCTCGTGCATCGACATCAGCTTGACATCCTAATGCTTATCCATTACTTTTCCTCAGGTGTAATCTGATTACTTTACTGTTTCTCCGAGTTGCTAAATGACCAGAGGAACGTTGACCTTTTCCTCCACTGGACCCCCAACCAACCAGACCTGAGAGGCCTTTTCTTTTTCACTGCTCACATTCACACTAAGTTAGAGCTAAGTGGTGAGTAAAAGCAATGATCTCATTGTTCCCATGATCACAGTGGGGACAGCCAATCAGAGAGGAGGATCTACTTTAGAGCAGGTGATTGCTGCTTCTGTTGGCTTTCTGGAAGGTGTTCAACCTTCACAGGAACTCAAGTCGTCTCGACACTGCAGCCTGTTGAAGAGCTGAAGAGTTCGGCACTCTGAGTGATTCCTCTGCAATCCCAAGTCCCAAAAATAAATAAAAAAGAAAATAAACACCTGAGGGAATCCTTAAACGTCCAACAGAACCTTCCAAAACACAAACAACTCCATGATCCCCATTAATCTCCTTTGAAGCTCAGAGCCCAGAGGAACCAGTAAGAACTGAAGTGACTCCTGGCACACCTCCGCTTAGCACCAACGGAAAACCAGAACCATCATTAGATCATGAGAACCTCCAAACTCATGGCAGGACCCATCTGAACGTCTCCTTTACATCATTATTAACCACAAAAATCTTCTCAACCCAAACATCCATTCCAGTCCTCTGTTGAGGACCTTCTTTCTTTCAACACTGGAAACAGGATCACTACCAAGGAGAACTACAAACTAGACCACCAACCGTGACAACCAGGACCACCTACTGTCTGATACTGAGATCAATCAGATCACCAGAACTTTTGAAAGTAATCCAAATGATCACCAGAACGTCTCTTTCCTGATTAATTAGTATAGAACCACCTGGAGAACCATAAATACTTAAAGAAACCTAGAATATCCATGACCCATACAAATAATCCCGAGAATCACCTAAAGGATCTAATTTATCCCTGGAAACTCCTGAAAGACCTCTGAAATACCAGGAGATGCCTAGAACCTCTTAAGTAACCTATAGATTAAAAAGAAAGTCCTGTAGGGCCAGATGATGAGACGAACTCGTCCACTCCAAGGCGGAGAAGGTGGATGTTCTAATGGTTCTCCTTTCCTCTGTGACCAGGCAAATATGACTTTAATTGATTCCTCTGAAACAAAACTCTGGTGATGTCCTCTGAAAGCTGCTCGTACCTAAACCCATCTCATCTGTTAGAGAACTAAAACTCTTGCCATGGCGTCTCTGCTAGCCTGTGGAGTCGCTGTGGATATGTTACTATGGCAACCTGATCCGACTGTCTGTCTGTGAGGAGATAAAAGTCCTGGAGATGAAAAAAAATGATATTGCTGCTTAAATACCCAACACAACCTTCACCTCACACAGCAACACACCCAGAATGTACGCTTCAGTTTCCTGATTCATTCGTCTCATGTAGACCAGACTCGTCTGACTCGCCTAACTAAGATCTGACTCGGCTAACTCGGATCTGACTTCCATAACTAAGACCTGCTTTGTCTAACCCGGCTCTGACTCTTCTAACTAGGACCCAACTTGTCTGAATGACTAGGATCTGACTCGACTAATTTGGATCTGACTCATTTAACTTGGCTCTGACTCTTCTAACTAGGACCTAACGTGTCTAACTCAGATCTGACTTGTCTAACCTGCACCTGACCTGTGTAACTTTGCTCTGACTTGTCTAACTCTAATCTGATTTGGCTCAGTAGAATCTGGCTATTTTAACTAGGACCTAAGTTGTTTAACTCAGATCTGACTCGTCTAACCAGGACCTGATCTGTGTAACTTGACTCTGACTCGTCTAACTCGGCTCTAACTCGTCTAAATAAGATCTGACTCGTCTGTATTAATGCACTCGGACTTGTCATGTCATACTTTATTTTTTCATTGCACATTATTTTTATTATTTAACCCAAATGTCTGTCTGTGTACAATAAAATATAAAATGTTTGAGAAGGTTTTCTTGATTTCATCAAATCCCAATCACAAAAAGTTCAAAATGTTTCTAAACTATGAAAACACAGAAATTCAGACGACTGACTGGAGGTAAATCCAGATCTGATCCAGGACCCGGTCCAGAGGAGTCCTGCTGGTGTAACAGGTGTTTCTTCAGCTCAGAGCTTCCAGGCGTTCCTCATCATTAGAATAAAGTAGACGTCGCTGTCGATGGAGGCGCTAACGCCGCAGTAATAGTTGATGAACTCCTCCTTGGTCACCTGCAGGTCAGGAGAAACACCTGATGGTTAATCTCATGACGATGTCAGTCTGTAGAAATGAACTCTGTAGATCTGCAGTCAGTCCATGAGGTTGATGGAGAATCTGTGTAAATTAGAGGTGATGCGTTCAGGTTCACCTCATTGAGACGAAGTGATGACCTTGGATGCAGCAGCATAACTGGCACGTAGTCACATGACACTACCAAGATTAATTCTAAATCCTTGGACGGTACTGAGCACCAAAACCCTCATCACTATTTTACATCCTCATCTTATTTCCGTTCAGCGAGCTTTTTTTCTCCAGAGAACATCTGACTGATTGATGCAACCGCTGTTTTCTGCTGTATTGGGAAGCACTTTGTGATTTTTATCCTTTATGTGGTAGCTGCCATTATCGGATTATTAGAGATCTGACTAACACACATAGATTTCTCCCTAATTCTCCAATGTCTTTGTCTCAAATCTGTGCATGTCCACAAAGCTGTGTAGCTTCCATCTTTTCAACGTCCTCTGATAAAAGGCAGAAGCACCGCAGTCACAACGTGAACGGAACATACAAGAAAAACAGGATAGCGTTCCGCAGCAGGAATTCAGAGTATAAACAAAGTAAAATATTTGCCTGTAAACTGTTAAGTAGTGTATTACCTCTCACATTAGCAGCTAAAGCTAAATCCATGGTTTCCTACATTGGCAGCTAACGCTAAGACCACGGGCTAACACATTAACAGCTAACGCTAAGACCACGGGCTAACACATTAACAGCTAACGCTAAGACCACGGGCTAACACATTAACAGCTAACGCTAAGACCACGGGCTAACACATTAACAGCTGTTATGACCTCGGTAATCTAGGGTGTAGGTCGATAACAAACCGGGCCGGAGTCAAATCAAACAATATCAAAGATTTATTGTACAAAACAAATATCGAGATATAAACACAAATACTGCCTCCGGCTATAACCAAATATAACAAAAGGTGTCCACAGTAGGTGCTTTAACAATTATATCTACAACAAAAAAAGGGTCCACCAGACAATTAACGTACTGGGACTATCAAACAAATCAATAAAGAAACAAAACAATTGCTGAACAAACACAAATTCCTCCTCCTGTTGAGGGAAAAACCAAACCAAAACAGTTAGCCAAAATCGCTCTAATAATGTAACTCAAACACAAACGTCTTTTCTTCAAACCAAACTTAAATCACTGTCACAGAAAGCTCTCACAAGTCCACTATGTCACAAAGAGTTCCCAAACCGGCAAGACTGTGCTCAATGCTCACAGCTGCCACGACCGAAGCTGGAATGAACCATTTATGGGCGAGGCCTCCCAGCCGAACGGTCCCTCGGGCGAGTCCGGAATGCCGGTCGACCAATCCCGGTGGAGGAGGGCGGAGCCGAGGCGGCAGCTCCTGCAGGCGACTGACGAGGCACAGCTGTTCCCAATAATACGGCCTCAGGCTGGCAGGCTGGGGGCCGTAACACCCCCCTCCCTAAAACTTGGCCACCACGCCAAGTAAGGAACCCTTTTCAAAAAAAAAAATAATCACGTAAACATGCCAGTGTCAAAAGCTATCACGAGCACACAAGCTCATGGTTATCCTTCATTTCGGTCTTTCTGTTTACACACACACACACACAATGTTCACAATAAATCACTTTGTCACGCTCGAGACAAGGCATCAGCAAACTGGTTGTCAGTCCCTTTCTTATGGGATATCCTCAGCTGGTACTCTTGTACTACGAGCGCCCACCTCATGAGTCGCTGGTTGCTGTTGTACATCCGAGCAAGGAATGTTAGCGGGTTATGATCTGTGTATACCTGTATGGGCACTGGCGAGGACCCCACGTACGCATCGAAGTGTTGTAGAGCCAACAGAAGGGACAGCGTTTCCTTTTCAATTGTGGAATAGTGCAGTTGGTGCCGGCTGAACTTCCGGGAGTAGTAGCAGACGGGGTGATCAATTCCGTCGTCACCAGTCTGGAGAAGTACAGCGCCAACCCCTACCGCGCTGGCATCAACCTCCAATTTAAAGGGTTTAGCCATCTCTGGGGCAGCTAAAACGGGCGAGCTTTTAAGAAGCGCCTTTGCACTGTCGAACGCGTGCTGACAGGCTGAGGTCCAAATGAAATCCTTCTTGGGACTCATGAGCGAGGTTAACGGTTCCACCACTGTGGCATAGTTCCTACAGAAGTTGCGGTAATAACCAGCCATACCTAGGAAACGTCTTAAGGATTTTCTGCTGTCGGGAGCCGGGTATTCGGTGATGGCTGTCACCTTAGCTTCAATCGGGCGCACCACCCCTTGTCCTACCTGTCGACCTAGATATGTGACCGTAGCACGACCAAACTCACATTTCGCTAGGTTTAGGGTTAATGAAGCCTCAGCTAGTCGCGAAAATACCCTCTCCAAGGCAGAGGTGTGTTCCTCCCAGGTAGCCGCGTACACAACCACGTCATCCAGATATGCTGTACACTTAGGCAGATCCGAAAACAGTTCATTCACTAACCGCTGAAACGTAGCCGGGGCGTTACACAGCCCAAATGGCATTACATTGTATTGTAAAAATCGGTCTGGTGTCACAAATGCGGATATAACTGAAGCACGGTCAGTTAATGGAACCTGCCAGTAACCTTTCAGTAAATCGAGTTTTGTCACGAATCGAGCTGACCCGATCGTGTCCACACAGTCATCTACTCGGGGTAACGGAAAAGCGTCTGGCACGGTAACAGAATTCACTTTTCTGTAATCCGTAATGAAACGCGGTGTCCCGTCTGGCTTGGTCTCTACCAGACAAGGCGAACTCCACGGGCTATTACTAACTCTGGCGAAATTGTTTTCCAGCAGGTAGTCAGTTTCACGTTTCATTATTTCCCTCTTCGTCGGATTACAGCGATACGGGTGTTGCTTGATAGGACGAGTGTTGATGAGTTCAATATCATGACTGACAACATGCGTGCGGGTTGGGATATCATTGAATAGAACACGGTACTCTTCGATTAGCTGGATAAGTTCTGTACGCTGGACGGCGGAGAGATAGTGCAAAGTGGACGGGAGCGCAGCTAGCATCGCAGTGTTAGTTAAACGCGGTGTGAGTCTGGACGCGACCGAGAGAGAGATGTCTTTCTCCTCCGTTGGTGGTTCGTCCCGAGCAATCCCCTTCTGTCCGACTATCACCCCCACCGGTGCAGCGCTTAATGAGGCTGGAGTCGCAGCCTCTTCCTGGTCCATTTTGACGCTCGGCGACACATAAGCCTTCAACATGTTAATGTGACATCTACGCGTCTTTCGCCGGTGGTCCGGAGTAGCGATTACATAATTCGTCTCACTAACACGCTGTGTAATCGTATATGGTCCCGCAAACTTCGCATCCAAAGTTGTCCCAGATATAGGGAGCAAAGCCACTACCTTGTCTCCTACCTTGAACTCTCGTTTTTTCGTCTTTTTATCGTATCGTCTCTTCATTTTAGTCTGGGCTATTTCTAACGAGGCCGCCGCAAATTTTCGTGAGCGCTTCAAACGGTCTCGGAACGAAGACACAAACCCAGAAACGTCAACACTGGGAGACAGTGGTGTCTCCAATATCTTCTCTTTTAACACCTTGAGCGGTCCCCTCCGCTCGTAACCAAAGATGAGTTCGGCGGGACTGAATCCCAAGGATTCCTGAGGAGCCTCTCTAGCAGCAAATAAAAGGAAGGGAATTCCTTCATCCCACGTATTTCCTTCTACTTGGCAGTATTTTCGCATCATTGCCTTCACAGTTTGATGCCATCTCTCTAACGCACCTTGGCTTTCCGGATGGTACGCAGTCGACGTTACATGCTTAATGTCTAACTCGGCTAACACCTGCCTGAATATTTTAGACATGAAATTACTCCCTTGGTCTGTTTGTATGATTCGAGGTAAGCCGTAAGTTGAAAAGAAGGTCAGCAAAGCTGTCGTCACTGCGCGAGCGGTAATCCGGCGCAACGGGATTGCTTCCGGGTACCGAGTCGAGGAGCACATAAGTGTCAGGAGGAACACATTTCCTTTCTTAGATCGGGGAAGAGGGCCTACACAGTCTATTATTAACCGTTCAAAGGGTTCGGATATAACAGGGACAGGATGTAGCGGAGCACGGGGCACTTTCTGATTTGGTTTGCCTACGATTTGGCAAAGGTGGCAGCCATTGACATGTTTAACCACATCAACTTTCAAACCCGGCCAGTAAAAGTGTTTTAATATCCGCTGGTATGTTTTATTTATCCCTAAATGGCCCGACCAATGATCGTCATGCGCCAATAGTAGAATCTGTTCACGGTAGGGTTTTGGCACTACTACTTGCTTTTCGACATTCCAATCTACTTCCGGGATCACTACCGGACACCAACGTCGCATCAATACTCCATCCTGCAAGAAAAATGCTCTATCTCCAGTCTCCAGTCTGTCAGCACTCACCACCTCGTTAAAGTACTTGCGAAGCGTGGGGTCCCCCCTCTGCGCCTCACACAGTTGCTTTCGGGTCATCGACAGCCGGGAGGTAGCCGGGGACGAGGGGGCCGGTCGAGCTTTTATGTCTGCCTTTACCCCCCTCCCAGCCACTCTCCCAGGTGGCGATTCCCCATCTCCACCTGAAAAAGGTGTACACAGAAAACTGTCAGATAAATCAATCTCATCATCGAGTGATCGATTCTGACGAGCCTGAGCTCGAGTTACCACACATGTTTCTCCCGTGACATCCCTCACCGGATGGTCCAGCACCTCCAATGCGGGGATTACTCTGCCCCCTGCAATGTCGTTCCCTAGAAGGACAGAAACATGATTAATGGGCAGCTCAGTACATACCGCCATCGGAAATATCCCCGTCACTAGATCAGTTTTTAGGTGTACCAGGTGCACAGGACGGGGCGCATACCCCATCTCCACTCCTCGCAGGATCACGCTGTAGCCAGCGTGCGTTTCCTGCGAAAAGGGAAGGGTGCTCGCCAAAATAAGGGACTGGGAAGCTCCTGTGTCCCGAAGCACGTCGACCTGCTTACCTCCTGTGGTACAACCGGGGACTGACACGGCCCCTTTCATCAAAAATGGAGTAAAACATGGATCTATTGAGGAACCTTCTAGGGTACTGACAACCTTACCTGCCTTGCCTGTATTCTGAACAAAACCCACAGACTTTTGTTTTGAAGGGGAGGAAGGGCTGTCCTGCTTGTGCTTTCTGCACTGGGCAATTAAATGACCCGTCTTTTGGCAGTAAAAGCAGGCTCTTTCCTCCTTCGATCGGCCTTTTACCGATCTATATTCAGAGACAGGTTGTGCAGTAGAGTCATACACCGTTTTATGTGTTAACACAAATTCGTCAGCAACCACTGCAGCTGACGCTAACACCTTCACTCGCTGTTCATTTAAATGAACAACGAGACGCTCAGGGAGCTGCTTCTTAAATTCCTCCATTAAGATCAGCTCCCTTAACGCCTCGAGAGAAGTGACCCCACATGATGAACACCACCGGTCAAACAGGTTGCACTTCTCCCGAGCAAACTCCACATAGGTTTGGGAAATCTCTTTCTTATAGGCACGGAATCGCTGTCGGTAGGCTTCCGGTACCAGCTCATAAGCTTTCAACACCGTTGCCTTTACAATGTCATAGCTTTGACTCTCCAACAGGGGGAGTGCTGCCACCACCTCCTGAGCTTTCCCCGACAGCCTGCATTGCACCAGGAGGGACCAGCAATCCTGTGGCCACCTTAAAGCCAGCGCGATGCGTTCGAACGCTGGAAAATAACTGTCTATGTCTGCTTCCCGAAACACCGGCACAAACGGAATGAACTTAGACACATCAAAAGGGCCCGAAGACGTGGCGGCGCTGTGGGATCCCAGCGGGGTCCCAGCGCTTGGCTTGGCACCGGTCGCCGCCTGGGCTTCCAGCTCCAGGCGGCGCAGGCGGACAACCTTATCAGCTTCTATCTCCATCCTCCGGATGTCAAGCTGCATTTGCCTCTGGTGGGCCTTTTCCTGGGCTTCCAGCTGTAGCCTGGCCAACCTGACCTGTAGCCGGACGTCCCCCCGAAAGGGACTCGAGCCGTCCACAGAAAAGCGGGGGGGATCAAACCGGGGCAGGGTGACAGGGGTCGCGGGCCTGTCATCCCCCTCGGCCGTCCCCTCTCCCGGACTTCCAGGATCACTCAGATCCCCGCTCTCAGGCTTGCACGGCCCCGTCTCACCAGACGGACCTGCTACCTCAGGCACAGTCGGAACACCCTCGGCACCACCCCCTTCCAGGGTCAGCACTCGCCGTTCCACCAAACCAGCCACAACCAACGCCTTCAATTCCCTCTTAAGTACCTGTTTTGGCACCGGGATCTCGTAGAAGTCAGCAATGACAGCTAAATCGTCCTTACGACATAACGCCAATAAATCCAATGTCGGGTTCTCACGGAACCGATCCAAATCGAATTTAGCCATCTCTCTGGCTGCCACAGCCCCTCACAATGCAGTAAGTTTGCAGGAAAGACAATCCAAGCCACACACGCTGATCAATCTATTCACGGCTGATAACTGTTACCAATCAGGTATTAATTAGGCTATTGTTCTCACAATAAACTAATTAAACTCCCGGACGAGCCCCCATTTTGTTATGACCTCGGTAATCTAGGGTGTAGGTCGATAACAAACCGGGCCGGAGTCAAATCAAACAATATCAAAGATTTATTGTACAAAACAAATATCGAGATATAAACACAAATACTGCCTCCGGCTATAACCAAATATAACAAAAGGTGTCCACAGTAGGTGCTTTAACAATTATATCTACAACAAAAAAAGGGTCCACCAGACAATTAACGTACTGGGACTATCAAACAAATCAATAAAGAAACAAAACAATTGCTGAACAAACACAAATTCCTCCTCCTGTTGAGGGAAAAACCAAACCAAAACAGTTAGCCAAAATCGCTCTAATAATGTAACTCAAACACAAACGTCTTTTCTTCAAACCAAACTTAAATCACTGTCACAGAAAGCTCTCACAAGTCCACTATGTCACAAAGAGTTCCCAAACCGGCAAGACTGTGCTCAATGCTCACAGCTGCCACGACCGAAGCTGGAATGAACCATTTATGGGCGAGGCCTCCCAGCCGAACGGTCCCTCGGGCGAGTCCGGAATGCCGGTCGACCAATCCCGGTGGAGGAGGGCGGAGCCGAGGCGGCAGCTCCTGCAGGCGACTGACGAGGCACAGCTGTTCCCAATAATACGGCCTCAGGCTGGCAGGCTGGGGGCCGTAACAACAGCTAACGCTAAGACCACGGGCTAACACATTAACAGCTAACGCTAAGACCACGGGCTAACACATTAACAGCTAACGCTAAGACCACGGGCTAACACATTAACAGCTAACGCTAAGACCACGGGCTAACACATTAACAGCTAACGCTAAGACCACGGGCTAACACATTAACAGCTAACGCTAAGACCACGGGCTAACACATTAACAGCTAACGCTAAGACCACGGGCTAACACATTAACAGCTAATGCTAGGACTGTCTCTCACATTAGCAGCTCAGACTGCAGGCAGCCATGTGATCAGCTAACGCTAACTATGTGGGCTACCATGTTCAACAAAGACCGGATGTTTTGAAAATAACAGGAAGTGACATCACCACCTCTGAACTAAATCAGATAATGGACTGGTTAATGTACAGTTTACTACAGTAATCTGATTACTCCCAGATATCTGGTTTTGATGGCCATGCAAACGGACTCAATGACACATCTTGCACTTGTGGGCATGCTCTGATCCATCCAATGAGATGTTTTCTCTTACTCTAATGTCCCACCCCCTTGCTTTTTAGATCCAATAAAAACCAAAGCAGGGCTCTCATTTCCTACCAAGCATTCACATTGTTGTCCTGCAGGGTTGATACGTTTCAGTTGCTCTACTTGCTGCTGTTGCTCACGTCTTCCTGTAGCTGCTCCTGATGATTGTCTGCTTTGTTTTCTTCCAGAGGCCGTAGGATGTTTTCTGATACATTTCTTTACAGGCGTAGCAGCTGTTTATCTGGTTTGCTGTTGTTTTCTATCTTTTTCTCCTGTTTTTGTCACTCTCTCCTTAGATAAGATAAAAACAAGGCTTGAGTATGAGGGAGAGCCTGAACTCACTTAGTATTTCCACCTGTACTTCAGATTTTGGAGGTTCAGTAGAAGGAAGGAAGCCAATAAAGTTTAACAGTGATTTGAGGATCTGAAGGGAAACTGAGGTTTTGTTGACGTCCAGAAACTGAGTGAAAAAGCTGAACCCAGTGAGGAGTCGGACCAGGCGACTAAGAGCACCCAGAATCAGAAGATACTCTAATATTACTGAGTATCCTGTATGGTTCTGAAAGTCCAAACATTTCTGAGGATGGTTTAAATAAGTAACCATACAAGATACTGAGCAGAAGGACCTCCTCCCATCACCGGACCACTGAGCTCTTTACCAGAACGATGCTAACTCAGAGCTTCCAGGCGGTTCTCATCATCACAATAAAGTAGACGTCTGTATCGATGGAGGCGCTCACTCCAGCGTAATAATTCATAAATTCCTCCAGAGTCACCTTCAGAGAGAAACACAGCAGATCAGCAGGCTGAAGGCGGGAGAAGCAGCTGGAAAACATCTGGAAAAACGTTCAGAGCAAAATTCACTACCTTCCCGTCTTTGTCGTACGGAGAGTCGAAGTTGTCCAGGAACGTTTGGAAAACCTGCTCCTCAGTCCACTCCCCGTTCTGATACTTGGGGTGGTACTTGGCATTGTAAACCCCCTGCAGGTCCTCGATGGTGACCACGCCATCTCCAGTTTTATCCAACTTCCGAAACGCCTGCATGACCGCCTCCTTCCGGGCATTCGACATGGGCGGCTGCAGGTAACCGAAGGTGGAGTTCAAACCGTGAAAAACCCTCGGTCAGTGTAATATTATATAATCTGAGGTAATCATATTTAATCTGAGGTCATATGATTTAACCTGAAACAGTATATAATAATCTGTTGGTAAAATCTGAAGTAATTTGATTTCATCTGAAGTAATCTGTTATAAATAATCTGACCAAAGTTTTTATAATTAATCTGATTTGATCTAAAACATTTCTGATAAAAGATGACAGAATCTGTTAAAAGGTTTCTGATATAATGTGAAATCTGTTTTGAGTAATCTGACATAATACTATAAAATTATATGAGATAATTTCATAGTCTGATTTAATCTGATATAACGTGAAGTAATCTAAAGAAAACTAAAACGTATTAAGTAATCTGATATAATGTGCAGGACTTCTTTCTTCAGAGCAGCTACAGGTTATGATCACACATCCTTCACATGCTTTCCGCTAACGTGGCTGCGGCATAACAAACCCTGAGGGTGATGAGGAACTCGTCAAAGTCGATGGTTCCACTCCCGTCGCGGTCGAAGTGCTGAAACACGAGCGTGGCCTCGTCCCTCTCGATCATCAGCCCGTAGTCGTTCAGGCCCTTCAGGAACTCCTGGAAGTCCAGGGAGCGGCTGTTGTTGTCGTCCATGATTCTGAAGATTCTGGCAAAAACAAACAGAAAACACACCTCAGTACGGATGTTACACACCTGGTCAGAATCCAGCAATCAGAAACCAACATCAGCCTCATAAAAATCCATAAACCTGCCCTTTAAATCCAGCTGGAAGTATTAAAGTATCCATAGAGACAGTAAAGAAGTACTAGCTGTACTTTCAGTACTGTTCTGTGATAATCGCTGATCAGCTGACTTGATCAGGACGGTTATTAATAGTGAATCAGGATGGATCAGAACATCCACCTTCGGATGTTCTTCGGTCATTGGAGGAAGAAGTACTACAGAGTAAATCTTTTCTGTGTGAAGTACTTGTGCTGCTTTTCGGGTGAATGTGTGGAAGAAGCTTGTTTAGCTGAGCTGGTTCTGACTGCATCAGTGTGCTGCAGACCTTGGATCTGTTGCTTCTAAGATCAGTGGAGGAGAAACACGGAGCAGCTGCTCATGAAGGAACTCTGGTACAGTCCTGAAGTAGTGAGTACTACAAGAGCTGCACACAGCAGATACACACCACAGCTGAAAACCACAAGAGCAGCAACAACACGGCAGAGATAAACATCCTGCCACAGCGTCGACTCAGCCAAGCTTCGACAGGAAAACCGCAAGTACTCCGACACGTAGTCCTGGTTCTGCAGTAACCCCCCTCCCCAGACCCCCAAGCCTGCAGCTGCACGCAGGACAAATCACGACGCAGCAGTTTAAACCTGCGAAGCTGTCCTTCACACACATTAATAAACAAGTAAATAAAGTCATCCTGCTGGAGGACTTCATGAAGAGTACCGCAGTACTTTTACAGAAGATAAACTTCTGATTAAAACATTGGAAAGTCCTTGTTTTTTCTCTGCTTTCAGCAAACAAACACATTCCCACAGGTAAACAACCAGGTGAATCATGTTTATTCTCACATATCTGCATCCATGTAAACATGTTTTTATCCACAAAGACAAAAATGACTGATAGCTTCCATCCCTTTAACCCTACAGAAGACTTCTTCTTCTTCTTCTTCTTCTTCTTCTTCTTCTTCTTCTTCTTCAGGAGCTACTGACTTGCCAGACATGTTTTGCGAGTTGCCGTCCTTCCTTGGAGACGATCTGTTTTTCATTCCTCTCAGGAGGAAAATGCAGGTTCCTGGATTGTTTTGTGGATTAAAGGAGAGATGAAGGACAGAAGAACCGTGGAATAGAGACGGCGTCTTACACTCCTGAGACTAAACTGACCAACGATGTGTAAACAGCAGAGTTAAGGCCAATCCCCACCAGGTGTGTGTGCGGCGACGTGGTTTTTACTCGATATCCGCGGCAGGTCAATCGCCAACGGGTGCGTGGTCTCAGATTTGGAGGTGCTGGTTCTCATCCCAGCCGCTTCACACTCGGCTACGAATCGCTAGAGCTAGCTTCTGCAGCCGAGGATCAGACCGCCAGGGTCCCCACCTCTGCCCGCTGCCCAGCTCACACCCGACCCCTATGGCCCCTCCTGCAGGTGGTGAGCCCACGGTAGGGGCTATAGGGCTGCACGGTGATGTGGTGGTTAGCACCGCAGCCTCACAGCAAAAAGGTCGCTGGTTCGAATCTTGGCTGGGGTAGGTTTCGAACATTGAGGGCGGTGGCCTTTCTGTGTGGAGTTTGCATGTGTGGGTCTTTCCGGATACTCTGGCTTCCTCCCACCATCCAAAGACATGATGTTAGGCTAATTGATGGCTAGGAGTGTGTGGTTGTTTGTCCCTATGTCTCGGCCTTGTGATGGACTGGTGACCTGTCCAGGTGTACCTGCCTCTCACCTGTTAATACTGGGATAGGCTCCAGCTCACCCGCGACCCGTCATGGACCAAGCGGTACAGAGAATGAGAATGATTGATTGAACTATAACAAGCTATAACTAACAAGAAATAACTAAAACTAACTAACAAGAACTACTTATAACCAACTGAAACTGGATTTTAATGATTTTTCCACAAGGTGAGAACTCAGGAAGGATAATTTCTTCTCTGCTTCTTATTAAAACTCATTGCTCAGTGAGTTTGCAGCTGTCAGCCTCTGAGCATCGGGGGTCCATCTGACCTGACAGGAACTCATGACATGTCTTTTTGATTTGGTTATTATTTAAAACTCTTAATGACCAGCAGCTCTGGTTTTTTGTAGAAGTTGTAGGAAATTTTCTGGTGTGTTCATGTACAGGTGTAGCAGTTTGTTGTCTGGTGATGGTGTGGATTGAAGCGTCGTTTCCTTCTGTCTGTGGTGTTTTTGTCTCCTCTTTCTCTCTTTCTTCTTTCCCTTTTGTTTCATTTTGTTGTCTTCCATCTTTTTCTGTCCCCTCCGGTCAGGTCCAGCAAGATTACATAGATTCCGTGATTCAAAGTAAATAAATAAATGGATCAGATTATCAAGAGGAGCCTTACCCATAGGCCTCCCCTTGGCAGAGCAACTTTGTTCAGCACGATACAGCAACCAGATTATCATTTTGCTGCTATGACGCTGGACAGAACAAGTTAAAAAAAAAAAAAGGTCATGTGGGCGGAGCTCACCTTCCCAGGCCTTTGATTCCAGACGAGCCTCGAGTCAAACACTGGAGTCGAAGTCTCTCCACAGGATCTGAACACTCGGACAGCTGCCGTCGGGCCATCAGGGCCATCTCCCGGTCATGCCTTGATGTCCCCGCCATCCCTGGCGTTACACACAGGGTACAAGTGTGTTATTGATGGCAGGTGTGTGTGTTGAACTATGAACAGGCCGCACTGCATCGGTACCTGAGGACGCAAATGTCAGGGCCCCAAATGAAAATATTGGGACAGACAGAACCAATGAAAAACTATCTGAATGTGTCAGAAAAAGCAGAAAAACTCGACTCAGCCGCTCCAATCAGAAAGCAAAAACGCCTGCACACCTGTAAACACCTGAAGACACCGGTAAACACCTGTAAACAACTGTAAACACCTGAAGACACCTGTAAACACCTGTAAACAACTGTAAACACCTGAAGACAGCTGTAAACAACTGTAAACACCTGAAGACAGCTGTAAACACCTGTAAACAACTGTAAACACCTGAAGACACCTGTAAACACCTGTAAACACCTGTAAACCTGTAAACACCTGAAGAAACCTGTAAACGCCTGTAAACAACTGTAAACACCTGAAGACATCTGTAAACAACTGCAAACACCTGTAAACCTGTAAACACCTGTAAACACCTGAAGACACCTGTAAACACCTGTAAACAACTGTAAACACCTGTAAACCTGTAAACACCTGAAGAAACCTGTAAACGCCTGTAAACAACTGTAAACACCTGAAGACATCTGTAAACAACTGTAAACACCTGTAAACCTGTAAACACCTGTAAACACCTGAAGAAACCTGTAAACACATGTAAACACCTGAAGAAACCTGTAAACACCTGTAAACAACTGTAAACACCTGTAAACACCTGAAGACACCTGTAAACATGTGTAAACCTGTAAACACCTGTAAACAACTGTAAACCCCTGTAAACCTGTAAACACCTGTAAACCTGTAAACACCTGTAAACAACTGTAAACACCTGTAAACAACTGTAAACACCTGAAGACACCTGTAAACCTGTAAACACCTGAAGAAACCTGTAAACACCTGTAAACAACTGTAAACACCTGTAAACACCTGAAGACACCTGTAAACACCTGAAGACACCTGTAAACACCTGTAAACCTGTAAAGACCTAAAGACACCTGTAAACACCTGTAAACCTGTAAACACCTGAAGACACCTGTAAACACCTGTAAACACCTGAATACACCTGTAAACCTGTAAACACCTGAAGACACCTGTAAACCTGTAAACAACTGAAGACACATGTAAACACCTGTAAACCTGTAAACACCTGAAGACACCTGTAAACAACTGTAAACACCTGAAAACAACTGTAAACACCTGTACACACCTGAAGACACCTGAAGACACCTGTAAACACCTGTAAACAACTGAAGACACCTGTAAACACCTGAAAACACCTGTAAACCTGTAAACAACTGTAAACACCTGAAGACACCTGTAAATCTGTAAACCTGTAAACACCTGAAGACACCTGAAGACACCTGTAAACACCTGAAGACACCTGTAAACCTGTAAACAACTGTAAACACCTGAAGACACCTGTAAATCTGTAAACCTGTAAACACCTGAAGACACCTGAAGACACCTGTAAACACCTGTAAACACCTGAAGACACCTGTAAACACCTGTAAACCTGAAGACACCTGTAAACACCTGAAGACACCTGTAAACACCTGAAGATACCTATAGCACCTATAACTCCTGTAAACACCTGAAGACACCTGTAAACCTGTAAACAACTGTAAACACCCGAAGACACCTGTAAACACCTGAAGACACCTGTAAACCTATAAGCACCTGAAGACACATGTAAACCTGTAAATACCTGTAAACACCTGTAAACCTGTAAACAACTGTAAACACCTGTAAACATGTGAAGACACCTGTAGCACCTATAACTCCTGTAAACACCTGAAGACACCTGTAAACCTGTAAACAACTGTAAACACCCGAAGACACCTGTAAACCTATAAGCACCTGAAGACACCTGTAAACCTGTAAACACCTGTAAACACCTGAAGACACCTGTAAACCTATAAGCACCTGAAGACACCTGTAAACCTGTAAACACCTGTAAACACCTGTAAACCTGTAAACAACTGTAAACACCTGTAAACACGTGAAGACACCTGTAAACAACTGTAAACACCTGAAGACACCTGTAAACACCTGTAAACACCTGAAGACACCTGTAAACATCAGAAGACACCTGTAAACACATTAAGACACCTATAACACCTATAACACCTGTAGACACATGTAGACACCTTTAAACACCTGTAGGCACCTGTAAATAACTACAGACACAAGTAAAAACCTGTAAACACCTGAAGACACCTGTAAACCTGTAAACACCTGTAAACCTGTAAACACCTGTAAACCTGTAAACAACTAAAGACACCTGTAAACATCTGTAAAAACCTGTAAACACCTGAAGACACCTGTAAACAACTGTAAACACCTGAAGACACCTGTAAACACCTGAAGACACCTGTAAACATCAGAAGACACCTGTAAACACATTAAGACACCTATAACACCTGTAGACACATGTAGACACCTTTAAACACCTGTAGGCATCTGTAAATAACTACAGACACAAGTAAAAACCTGTAAACACCTGAAGACACCTGTAAACACCTGAAGACACCTGTAAACCTGAAGACACCTGTAAACACCTGAAGACACCTGTAAACACCTGAAGACACCTATAGCACCTATAACTCCTGTAAACACCTGAAGACACCTGTAAACCTGTAAACAACTGTAAACACCCGAAGACACCTGTAAACCTATAAGCACCTGAAGACACCTGTAAACCTGTAAACACCTGTAAACACCTGAAGACACCTGTAAACCTATAAGCACCTGAAGACACCTGTAAACCTGTAAACACCTGTAAACACCTGTAAACCTGTAAACAACTGTAAACACCTGTAAACACGTGAAGACACCTGTAAACAACTGTAAACACCTGAAGACACCTGTAAACACCTGTAAACACCTGAAGACACCTGTAAACATCAGAAGACACCTGTAAACACATTAAGACACCTATAACACCTATAACACCTGTAGACACATGTAGACACCTTTAAACACCTGTAGGCACCTGTAAATAACTACAGACACAAGTAAAAACCTGTAAACACCTGAAGACACCTGTAAACCTGTAAACACCTGTAAACCTGTAAACACCTGTAAACCTGTAAACAACTAAAGACACCTGTAAACATCTGTAAAAACCTGTAAACACCTGAAGACACCTGTAAACAACTGTAAACACCTGAAGACACCTGTAAACACCTGAAGACACCTGTAAACATCAGAAGACACCTGTAAACACATTAAGACACCTATAACACCTGTAGACACATGTAGACACCTTTAAACACCTGTAGGCATCTGTAAATAACTACAGACACAAGTAAAAACCTGTAAACACCTGAAGACACCTGTAAACAACTGTAAACACCTTTGCTACTCTCTCCATCCCTGCAGGGTTCCTCAGCAGAACCAGCTGGAACTGGTTCCACAACTCCAACAGCACTCCCTGCTGGTCAGAGGAAGGAGCCTCTGCTCTGTCAGGTTATTTAGAGCAGTGGTCCCCAACCCTGGTCCTCAAGGCCCACTATCCTGCAGGTCTTCGATGTCTCCCTGCTGCAACACACCTGATTCAAATTAAATGGTTCTGTGACAAGCTCTGCACAAATCTGCTAATGAGCCATTCATTTGAATCAGGTGTGCTGCAACAGGGAGACATCGAAGACCTGCAGGATAGTGGGCCTTGAGGACCAGGGTTGGGGACCACTGATTTAGAGGGTAAAGAACTTCATGCAGGATGAAGGAACAGAGTGACAATTAATAGTTTTATTGATCCTGACTGGAAATTTCTTCCTTTGTTTATAATTCAGCGTGGATCCCCTGCACTTCCAGACCAGCTCCTCTCAGACCACCAGACCCTCATTCCTGCTCTCAGGATAACATCATCATCATCATCATCATCATCATCATCATTATTATTATTATTATTATTATTATTATTATTATTATTATTATTATTATTATTACTGTTATTGCGAAAAAAAACGCGAAGGACGCAGAACGCGGAGGAGAACAGGGAGGAGAACAGGGAGGAGAACAGGGGGGAGAACGCGGAGAAGAACACGGAGGCGAACAGGGAGGAGAACGGGGGGAGAACACGGAGGCGAACAGGGAGGAGAACAGGGAGGAGAACAGGGGGGAGAACGCGGAGGAGAACGCGGAGGAGAACACGGAGGCGAACAGGGAGGAGAACGCGGAGGAGAACGCGGAGGAGAACAGGGGGGAGAACACGGAGGCGAACAGGGAGGAGAACGGGGGGAGAACACGGAGGAGAACAGGGGGGAGAACGCGGAGGAGAACGCGGAGGAGAACAGGGGGGAGAACACGGAGGCGAACAGGGAGGAGAACGGGGGGAGAACACGGAGGAGAACAGGGGGGAGAACGCGGAGGAGAACGCGGAGGAGAACGCGGAGGAGAACAGGGGGGAGAACGCGGAACTCTAAGCGCTAAGCTGCTGGAGGAACATTAAAAACAAACAAACAAACAAACAAATAACAGCATCTGGAACTCACCTTTCTTCTCAGCAGCTTCACACCACCGCTGCCCTTCCCCAAACGATCCACCGTTACCATGGAGACCATATGTTCTCCATTGTTATTGGTTGCTTGGTCCTCTGTGGGAGGGGCTACGGTGACGTCACGGTTCTCGTTTATCTTTTTTATTTTTTTTAACCTGTCTTGTCCAGCATCGTTGCAAACAGAATGATTGTCTGGCTGCTGTCTGGTGCTGGGCAATTTTACTCTATCAAGCAGGGATTTATACTACATGTATAAAGTCCCTCTTGATGACATGAAAAACTTTATTAAATCAGACTCTTAAAGGTCCCATATTATGCAAAATTCACTTTTTAATGGTTTTGGAACAGTCATACTGGTCCCCCCGCATGTGTAGGAGACCCGTAAGTGTGAAACTCTTTCAGGCGCTCTCTCTCCCCCCTGCTCCACCTCTAGGGAAGTAAGCGCTGAATTGAGCGAGTTTGAAAGCCTGTACGTTATGACGTCATAAGGGACAATAACCACTCCCCACAGAGCGATGGACCCGTCTACCGGCTCTCAAAGCCCGCCCTCTAAAAATCACCTAGCGCCCAGTGTTTTTCCCTCTTCGGCAGTCCTCGTTAGCGGACATGGCTAAGCGACAGAAGCACTGTTCTGTTTGTGGCTGCATAAATGAACACGAAAACGTTTTTTTACTTCCATCCACTGAACCCACGAGGACTGAGTGGATTAATTTTATTTTTGGAGGAAATGTACCTGGAAAACTTCCAAAGGTTTTGCATGTCTGTGGCCAGCATTTCAAAGAGGACTGTTTCCACAACATGGGGGCATGGAAAGCAGGCTTCGCCAACCGTTTGAAGCTGAAGCCAGGTTCAATACCAACTGTCCGTGACACAGCTGGAGAGGTAAGAGCTGGCAGTTATTTTATCGTTTCGGCCTTATTAGTCTGATAGCTTGAAAATATATTAGCACTGTTGTAAATGTAGCCAAGTCACTTTTTCTACTGTTTGTATCCGGTGCCATTGTGCATCAGATTGATGAGCGTAGCTAGCTGTGTTCTCCGTGCGTCGCGGTTTGGTTCGGTAATGGGGGCTTCAGGAATGGGTTCCGGTGTTCCGGCGTTTGTTTATCCTTCACTACGCTGTAATCAGCGTCTAGTTACCGCTAAGGCCTAACCTGTCAATCACCTCATGACGGGCGATGCGATGGGCGGAGCCAACAGCTGAGCTGCTCCACCAGGGTTCCGCCCACCATAAACGGCACATTTCTGAAGCTGCTAAAAAGAGGGAGGTGAAGAGAAGCCGCTGCACTCAAACTGAGGGTCGATTTGTCCATACCATGGCGGAAATATTTCATTTAGATATTAATGAATGGTCTCAGATTGGGAATAAAGTGTATAATATGGGACCTTTAATGCTGGACTCGACCGGAGGGGACAGAGAGAGAGAGAGATAGAAAAGAAAGTAGAGAGAAGAGGGAGGGGAGAGAGAGGGACAGAAAGGGTGTGGGGAGTGCGGGTGGGGACTTAAACATTATACAGAAAACCATGTAATCCATACTACTTGCAACATATATAGCTACGATCATCCTAGCCAGTAGGTCATTACACAACTAGTTGATAATAGTAACAATAATAATAATAAGAGTAAGAGTAATAATAATAATAATAAGAACAGAAATAATAAAAAAAAGAAAAAAAAATATGATAATAGATATAAGTGAAACTGCTGTATTCAAGAACACGCGCAGAGAAACCTGTGTGGATATGCTGGAGAACTCGGCCACACGGCGACGCAAAGACTGTGTGGAGATGTTCAGGGAGGAGTGACCATGCAGAGTGATCATGCAGATGCCACCTCACTTGAACAGAGGCCAGAGTCAGGCCAGCGGTCCCGAGACCCAGGCCACCAGCCCCCCCGCAGGCAACAGATCCCGACCGGTCCACAGAGACGACCACTCGCCCGCCCAGGAAGGCAGCAGCAGGAGACCCCAGCAGGAGCCGCCCCGCGGACACAGGGCACCGGCCCCGGCAGGCCGAGGCCAGCAGTCCCCGACCCCCCCGGGCACCGGCCGCCCGGGACAGACGGGGCAGAGGGCCCGGGCCCAGGAGCGCGGGGACACCCCCCACCCCCACAGGCCAAGGGCCAGCACGCCACCCGGGGGGACCCGGCCCGCCCAGACGGCCACCGCCAGAGGCCAGCCCCACACCCCAGCGCCCAGCCGCACACCCCGAGAACCAGTCCTGCCCCCCCCCCAGACCAACACACACACACACAAACACACACACTCTCCTTCCACTCCTCCATTCATCCTCCCACGCATACACCATTCAACCCTCACATACTCTGTCCTCCCACACACACACACCATCCTTCCACCATCCATCCTTCCACACACACACCATCCTTCCACCATCCATCCTCCCACACACTCACCATCCTTCCACCATACACTCTCCCACACCTACCCCATCCTCCCACACACACATCATCCCTCCACCACTCATCCTCCCACACATACACCATCCTCCACCTTCACACCTCCCACACACACACACACACACCATTCTTCCACCATCCATCCTCCCACACACTCCCCATCCCTGCACCATACATTCTCCCACACATACCCCATCCTCCCCCACATACATCATCCCTCCACCATTCATCCTCCCACACCCACACCACCCCCCCTCCCACACACCACACATCCACCTCCACACACCCCACCCTCCCACACACACACACCATCCCTCCACCACCCATCCCCCCACACACACACCACTCTCCCCCCCACACACACACACACAAACACCATCCCCCCACCACCATCCTCCTGCCACCCCACGCCACGGGGGGACAGCCCCAGCCAGGAGGCGAGGAGACACGAACCAGGCCCCCACCCCGCCCCAGTCCCCCACTCCCCACCCCCAAAACAGCACCTTCCCCCCAGGGCCAGCAGCCAAACGCCCCGGGCCAACGCGACAGGCCACCCGGCCCGCCCCGCCCCCGGGCCATCCATGGAGACAGGGGCGCTTGAAGACCCCATCCCCCCTCCCTCCCCCACTAGTGAGGGAATATATTATGTGCTGTTTGCAATTAAAAAAAGAGGGTTAAAATTGGGGGGCAGTAACTGCATTGAGGAGGGGGTGGGGCCACCTGAGCAGTCCCACCCACCTGACCTTGCATGTTCCACCCCCCAAAACGTGTTTGTATGTTGCAAATGTTATTTGTGCTCAGTGACTAAGTGGAATTAAAAGCTGGGAGGCATGCTGCCGCTCGGCGAAGCAACGGGGCCACTATGATGACCCCCCTGCCCCGCCCAGCGCAACAAGCACACCCCCCACGGCCCTACCTGTGTATGTAGTGAAGAGTGGGGAGGGGAGGGGTCAGGAGATGTAGGTCCAGAGGGGGGTAAGCCTCCCCCCTGGAAGACGACCCGCCAGTGGCTTAGGGCGCCCCCGTCCCCCGCCGGCCCCGAAGGGCGTCACAGGCCCAGAGCAGGCACCCCAACCCAGGCACGCCACGAACCCCCCCAGGGGCCAGCCCCCAGCCCAAGGGGCCACTTTCCTCTTTCTGAGTGGGAGGGGGGCGAGGCGAAGGAAGGGAACCCCAGGCCCCCGCCCCCAACACCCAGCCAGGGCGCCCCCCAGAGGACACGTCCTAACCCCCTGCAAACGCACACACACTCTCACACACCTCTATACACCAACACCTCAATACGTGCACATACCTCCACACACACACGTCACGCACATACCTATAAACACACACACCGGTGCCCACATACACACACACTCTCATACCCCTCCATACACATACACCACTACACACACACTCACATACATACCTGCATATACACACAAGCACCTCCATACATACTCACGCCTCCACCCACTCCTTCACTCCTCCACACACACCTCGACCTCCACGTGCACACACTCATATATACATACCTTCACACACACCCACATCCCACATAGACCTCCACACACACACCCGCACACTACTCACACACACACATACACGCACACACCCAGACCTTCATACACACCCACACACACATGGTACTCTAAGAATTTATTGCTGATTCCATACTGTGAGACAATTGTGTTGAAAGATACAAAGTTTCCATTTTCTATTATCTGTCCTAACTGTTGTATTCCTTTAGTCTTCCATTGAGTGAAGTTTATCATCTTTTTGTTCTGCAGGATGTCAGGGTTGTTCCAGATGGGTGTAAGTCTACATGGAAAGAGGGAAGATCTGGTTATCTTACAGAATTCCCACCAAGCCATTAAGGAAAAACGGATGTTAAGGCTTTTAAAGCACTTATATGGTTTAATGGTTGAGCTGATGAACGGCAGGTCAGAGATGACTAAGTCCTCACACAAAGCCTGCTCCACATCTAGCCACGGCTCATCCAGATAACTGGGTTTGAGCCACTTTGAGATGTACTGCAGCCTGTTAGCTATAAAGTAGTGATTAAAGTTTGGTAGATCCAGTCCTCCTCTATCTTTAGTCTGCTGTAAGGTTTTAAGACTGATACGTGACGGCTTGTTTTTCCAAAGAAACTTGGATATGAAAGAGTCCAGAGATTTAAACCAACTGGTGGAGGGTTTAGTGGGTATCATTGAAAATAAATAATTAACTTTAGGTAGAATCATCATCTTAATGGTGGCAACTCTCCCCATTAGTGAGATGGGTAAGCGCCTCCACCGTAAGAGATCATCTTCTATTGTTTTTAGTAGCTGAACATAGTTTAATTTTGTTAAATCTGATAATCTGGGGGAAATATTTATACCTAAATATCTAATGTTTCCTGTCTGTATTTTGATATTAGGGATGTTTTGTAGGTCACAGTTGATGGACATGGCTGTAGTCTTAGACCAGTTAATAGAATAATCAGATATTGATGAGAACTTATTAATAACTGTGATTGTCTCAGAGAGTGATGTTTGTGAGTTCTGAAGGAAAAGTAATATATCATCTGCATAAAGACTTATTTTATGTTCTATGTTTTTGCCCTGGATTCCTTTAATTTCTATATTTTGTCTAATAGCAGCTGCTAACGGCTCTATGAAAATGGCAAAAAGTGAGGGGGAGAGTGGGCAGCCCTGTCTGGTGCCTCTCTGTAAGCGGAAGCTTGGAGAAGTTTGATCGTTGGTTTTCACATATGCATTTGGGTTATTATATAATATTTTAATCCACTCTATGAAAGCAGGTCCAAACCCAAATTTGTCTAGTGTTGCAAATAGAAACTTCCAGTTTACCCTGTCGAAGGCTTTTTCTGCATCTAGAGAAATGATTGTGGATTCTAGATTATGTAAAGTAGAGTAATCAATGAGGTTAATTAGTCTACGTGTGTTAGTAGATGAATGTCGACCTTTTATAAAACCTGTCTGGTCCGGATGTATTATAAGAGGGGTTATTTTTTCTATCCTTCTGGCAAGAGCTTTACTAATTATTTTCAGGTCTACATTTATTAAAGATATGGGACGGTAACTGGATGGAAGTGTGGGGTCTTTGCCTGGTTTTAGCAATAGTGTTATATTAGCTAAGTTCATATTTTGCGGTGTTTTTTTGTTTTTCCTGTATTTCTAACAACATATTATAAAATGTAGGAGCTAGCGTTGTCCAGAATTCCTTGTAAAACTCTGCTGAGTAACCATCTGGACCCGGGGCTTTATTGTTGGGCATATGTTGGAGAGCTTCGTGGAGTTCATCTACAGTAATAGGTGCATCTAAAGTTATTTTATTTTCATTTTTTAGTTTTGGTAGATTAATGTTGTTTAAAAATTGTTCAATATGTTCATCTGTTGGATTAATCTGTGATTCATATAATGTTTTATAGAAGCTTCTAAACGTGTCATTTATCTTGTCTGGGTCATGGCTGATGTTTCCGTCTTGATCTTTAACAGAGGAGATTGTTGTTTTCTCCTTGTTTGTTTTTAGTTGATTTGCTAAAAACTTTCCAGATTTGTTACTGTGTTCAAAGTTCTCCAAGCGAAGTCTTTGCACTAAAAACTGTGTTTTTTTATCTATAATTTCTTTAAGCTGCAATTTAGTTTTCCTTATATTATTCATTGTGTGCTCTTCGGGGGAAATGCGGTAAGCCTCCTCCAATGATTTAATCCTGAGTTCTAATTCTAAAACTCTTGCTGTTTCCTTCTTCTTCTTATGTGAGGAGAAGGAAATTATTTTCCCTCGCATTACTGCTTTTCCTGCTTCCCAAAGGAGACACGCTGAAGTTTCAGGCATGTCATTTTTTTCTATATAAATTGACCATTCTTTTTTAAAATAATCAATAAACTCAGGATCTTTCAATAAAGAGGTGTTAAATCTCCAGCTTTTACCAATCGGTTTATTATTTTTGTTTCTCAGAGTGAATGAAACTGGTGCGTGATCGCTGATGCTGATTGGATGTATCTGAGTCTCTGAAATGTCGCCCATTAGTGAGTTACTATTTAAAATATAATCTATTCTAGAGAAGGAGTGGTGAACTGAAGAGAAGAAGGTGTATTCTCTTAGTTTAGGATGGTGAGAGCGCCAAGCATCGCAAAGACCAAAATCCTTCATGTACTGTTGATAGTTTCTGACGACTGCCAGACTCGATGACTGGCTGATGTGCTGCAGCGATCTTGTTCAGTCAAGACTACATTAAAATCACCAGCTAGCACTATTCTGTTATCTGAATAATTCTGGAGTGTAGCAAACAGGGAGTGGAAAAAGGAGGGATCATCTGCATTGGGGCCGTACACATTGGTAATACATAATTTGATATTACAAATAGATAATAAAGTTATCAGAAATCTGCCTTCCGGATCCACTACTGTGCTATCTATGTCAAAATTTAGTCTCTTATTAATAAGAGTAGCTACTCCTCTTTGCCTAGAATTGTAACAGGCTGAGTAAACATGAGGAAACTGAGCTGTTTGAAGAAGATCTATGGTTGAGTTTGTTAGATGAGTCTCTTGTAGTAAGACAATGTCAGCCTGCAGCTCCTGTAATTTATTAAAGATCTTCAACCTCTTCTCCCTGGAACCGGCTCCATGTACATTCCAACAGACGATTTTTAACATGGTTATTGTGAACGGTTTAATGCTTCATGCGTGTTACTGACGCGTGTGTCTTTGTGCGCCCCTCTTGCGTGTTCGCGCGTGTTTGCATGCAGCCTGATTGCGCGCGTTTGTCCGTATGTTAAATGTCCGTATATGTAGTCTACCTTAATGCGTGTTCTCTCATACATAAAACGCGAGTGTTTATATGTATCATGTATGGTGCGGCTGTGCGTCCTGACGGTGTTCGACCGGCTACGTGCGCTGCTGATATTACGAGCTGGATTACAATTAACAGTGAAAGCGTGAAAGATAGTAAAAAGTGAGAAAAGTATTTGTGTGAAATATAAAAACAAAACAGAAAAAAATACATCGATCTAGGTGTAGAGGCTGTGGTGAGACGAGCAGTGTGTTCTACTGTCAGTGATCTATAATGGCGAGTTAAGAGTGATCATTTGGAGAGATTGACTTACAGCACCTGGGATCAGAAGAGCCACGGAGTGATGTCCGGGTCGCGGTACAGCTGTCCATTAATAAACAGTTTATCCACCGCGATGACAGCGCGAGCGCCATTAGCCATAGATTTCCTTCTGATGGGAAACAGGACTCTCCGTCGGTCCAGAATCTCTCTCGGATATTGGTCGTTTACTCCGAAGTTGGTCCCCTTCAGTTCGCGGCCCTGGTTCTTCACCTGCTCCTTCTGTTTGAAGCTGACGAACTTCGCTACTATGGGTCTTGGTCTGCTGGACCCGGGTTTCCTCCCACCGAGCCGATGGACTCTGTGAAAGGAGATGTTTTTCACCGTTTCCTCCGGGAGCTTCAGGTGGGTTTTGATGAAGTTTTTCACCGTGGTCTCGGGGTCCTCCTCCGTCTGCTCTGGAATCCCTGCAAATACCAGGTTCTCTCTCATGCTCCGAACCTGCAGATCGATCACCGTTTCCTTAATCTTCTTATTTTCATCTGAGAGACGGGTCAAGCCCTCGGTGAGGGATTTTACCGTCTCTCTGAGACCGGCATTTTCTGCAGCCAGACTTTCCACCTGCTTCTGGCTGAATTCTAGTGATTCACGTAGCGCCTGGAACTCCTTGTGGAGAATTTCTACCAGACTCAAACGCGCATCAAAACTACTGAGTTTCTTATCTATAGAGATCAGAACATCTGTTGAGTCGTTCCCCGGTGGTGAAATAGCTCCAGGTGAATCCTCATTTCGCTGTCTCTTGGATTTAGATGAGGTGGAGGGGGTGGAGGTGTTGTTTGGTTTCCCCATGACGATTCTGTCGTAACAACGATCTATAAAATCTGTCAGGCTGGCCAAATCCTCCCCGCTGTGCTCCAGAGTGTACCTTTTAAAGACACTATAGTCCTACTTTAAAGAATATTTTGATTAGGCTGGCACAAAATACAATCGATTGAAAGTATAAATGTTTGGGCGCCTAGTTTGAATCTGCCGTCTCCCCCGGAACTACGTCACCTACAGCATTAGCGTCACTTACCTGCGGTTCTCGTTTAAAAGCAGGAGAGAGAGAGAGAGAGAGAGAGAGAGAGAGAGAGAGAGAGAGTGTGTGCTTGTGTACCGTTCTGTGACGTCACACTGTTGTTTTGAGGAAGAAATTGAACTTATGCCTTATTACTTCTTATTTCACTTCATTTGGGGTTAATTTATCCCATTTATATTTATTTTTTCTTTTATTATGTGCATTTATTCATTGATTGTTACTTTATTACACTTTTTACATTTTACTCATCATGCCTTAATTCACTTTTACGGTTTCTTCTCTTCATATACATGCTCTGTTAAAAGTTCACTACGAGGGTAAGAAGACCTTTATCTGGTCCTTCCTTAGACCTGTAGTCAGACTGGTTCTGGTGGAGACACAGCTATGAAGTTGCTTTGACACCAGTCCTGGGAGTTGTGTGTCCACTCAAGGTCTTCTGGAAGGAGGATTCTTTCTACAGAAATGTAGAACTCTTGTTTTCCTCGGGCCTCCCAGAGTCTCCTCTGACTTTATGCGAGTCAGATGCTGCTCTTCTTGCTGCAAGTATTTGGGGTTTTTTTTCCTAAATAATCTTTGTTACACTTCCTCTCAACCAGACTCTGGTAATTCAGCATAAAGCTGGTGATCCGCGGGTGGATTAGTAAAACATCCACCCGTCACCATGGCAATCCGCAGTGGAGGCTGGATTAGAGGAACATCCACCCGTCACCGTGGTGATCCACAGTTTGACTAGTAGAATGTACACCCGTCACCGTCGCGGTATGCGGTGGAGTTTGGATCAGTTGAACTTCCACCAATATCGTGACAATCAACTGTTGGATTAGTAAAACATCCACCCGTCACCGTGGTGATCCACGGTTGGATTAGTGGAACGTCCACCTGTCACCGTGGTGATCCACGGTTGGATTAGTGGAACGTCCACCCGTCACCGTGGTGATCCACGGTTGGATTAGTGGAACGTTCACCCGTCACCGTGGTGATCCACGGTTGGATTAGTGGAACGTCCACCCGTCACCGTGGTGATCCACGGTTGGATTAGTGGAACGTCCACCTGTCACCGTGGTGATCCACGGTTGGATTAGTGGAACGTCCACCCGTCACCGTGGTGATCCACGGTTGGATTAGTGGAACGTTCACCCGTCACCGTGGTGATCCACGGTTGGATTAGTAGAACCAGTTTCACCGCCGTCGCGTTTCCACTGGGAGAAACTGGAGAATGTTTGGTTCATTAGTTGCTTCACATAAAACATGACTCAAGTATAAACTTCTTGTCTGACCATCCTCCCGGTTACTGTTTTTCTAGTTTGATGAACCAGAATCTGTTCAAGTGTTAAACGAATGAACGAGACCATTTTTATAAACTTCAATGTAATTTTTTCTCTTTTCTTTTCTGCTTGCTGTCGTCTTTCTAACTTTCCAGATCCTCCTTTAGCGTCTTCTTTCAGGAGTGCAGACAAACAGGAAGATGGACGGGACATAGGCTGGGACCAACGGCTTGTCTTTTACCCCGGGAAAGACACAGTTAGCCTCAGTTACATGTTCATTAGCAACAGGCTAACGTGAAGCGTCTGGTCCTGGGACGCAGTAAGGTTAAACCCCAGCAGTCCCCGCAGGTCATTCATCTGTGTAGGAGTGTGGGGTTGTAGCCTCATGGCCTCCAACAGGAGAACCATCAAGGATGACGCTTTACTTTTCACTTTAATTTTTTTGTAAAAAAATGTCTGTCTTCTCCTCCATCCGTAAACATACTACGCCATGTTTACTTGAAATGAACTGGTCACTTGACCCCCTACGTCACAGCCGGGGACATGGAAACGTGAAAGTGGTGTTTCCATTACAGTTTTTACTTCTCAACATGTCTGAAACTCCACCGCTGAGAGCGTAAAAACCTTTTAGCTACTAAGTTGTTTTGGGTTGTAGGTGTTTTCATTACCAGTGTTTTATTGCGATTTAGGTTTTGTGCAGTGCTGGAAACACAGCTGTTATATACATACATAAACAAATGTAGATACATACACATCAGTACATTTTCACTGTAAACACATACATAGATACATACATAATCAGCTTTATTTTTTAATCGCTCAGCCTTAGCCAGAAGCACATCAACTTCAACTAAAGTTGATGTACAGAGGCACAAGACCTGGAGTACCCAGACAGCATTATCTGTATGGCCAATCTAGTCCCCCTGAATGGCAATTCCACCGGAGTGCTGCCCTGCCCTGCTTCCAGTCCCAGCAGCATTCCTACCAGATCGCTTGAGCTAATGCTCTCGTAGGGCTGGTAGCCTGCTGGGTCCATGTCTGGTTACATCATTCTGTCATGGTGCGGTGAAAGTGGTCCCAGATGCAGGACTCAGAGGCAGGAGGCAGAATACAGAAATAAAGGTTTTAATCCAAAGTCACACGGATGAAACAGAGGAGACATGACGGGAAACACAACAAATTATCCGACGAAGGGCAGAAACCAGGCTGTAAAAATACACTGAAGGCCACTAACAAGGAACAGGTGAAGTGAATGAGATAATCAAACCAAGTGAGCTAATGAACAGGAAGAAAAACCTGGATCAGACCACAATAGGAGGATGGTACCAGTTTACTAGCAGAGTAACCAGTTTACCAGCTGAGTGACTGGTTTATCCAGCCTAGTGACTGGTTTACCAGCAGAGTAACCATTTAACCAGCTTATCTCTCTTCTCAGACTCAGGAAGGACTGGTCGGGTATTCAGAGGGCCACTGCCTATAAAGAACTTAATGTTCTCCACAACAATATGGCTGAAGCTTCCACCACCACTATACCTGGAGACAAATAGTCACTGTGGAAAGTTCAAGCAGGTGTACATCTCTTAATTTACAAAATTATTTATAGATTTTTAAATTTCTATTTTAATTTTTGTGGGTTTTTATTGTTTCACATTGCTGTTACCATTTATTTAAAACCAAAAGTAATAAAGCTCTTGATGTGTTTCCAGTAAATACATTTTATTTTGGTCTACTGGTAACTTTCAGTACCCCAGTTAGTACAATATCACTTTGAATATAAAATTCAGGACAGTTACCTGCTATCCAAACCTGCTATCCAAACCAGAAACCCTGGTTGAATGCTGAGGTGAGAGCTCTGCTGAAAACCAGGGATGCTGCATTCAGGGCAGGTGAGGCATCAGCACTAAGAATGGCAAGAAAAGATCTGACGGTGGGCGTCAAGAGGGCCAAAGCCGCATACGCTCAGAAGATTCAGGGTCACCTCACCTCCAACGACCCCCGGAGCATGTGGATGGGCATAAAGTGCATCACAGACTACAACACCAAGGATGCACAATGTCCAAAGGACCCCTCCCTGCCAGACGAACTAAACAGGTTTTACGCTCTCTTTGAGGACCCTGACTCCCCCCCTCCCTGCAACAGACTAACACCACCACCTGGTGACACGCCCCTCTGTGTGCCCACTGCTGATGTGAGGAAGCCCCCTAAAGGAATCAACCCCCCAAAGCTGCTGGCCCAGACAACATCCCAGGGCGTGTACTGAAAGACTGCACACACCAGCTGGCTGAGGTGCTGACGGACATCTTCAACACCTCACTGTCACTGGCATCTGTTCCCACCTGTCTAAAGACTGCAACCATTGTCCCCGTCCCAAAGTGTCCCAGAGTGACAGGCCTGAATGACTACCGACCCATAGCCCTGACCCCAGTAGTCATGAAGTGCTTCGAGAGGCTGGTTATGGCCCACATCAAAGACTCCATCAACGTCACAGTGGACCCACATCAGTATGCATACAGAAAGAACCGCTCCACTGATGACGCCATCTCATCAGTGGTCCACACAACCCTCACCCACCTGGAGAGCAGAAACTCATACGCCCGCCTGCTCTTCCTGGACTTCTCCTCTGCCTTCAACACCATCATCCCACAGACACTGGTGCAGAAGCTCTCCACCCTTGGTCTGAGTAACACACTGGGGAACTGGGTCATGGACTTTCTGACCAACAGACCTCAGACTGTCAGGATCCATAACTCCACCTCCTCCTCCATCACCCTCAGCACCGGCTCTCCTCAGGGCTGTGTGCTGAGCCCCCTCCTGTTCACTCTGCTGACATATGACTGCTCGGCGAGACATCCCAGCTGTCATATAGTGAAGTTTGCAGATGATACAGTGGTTGTGGGACGCATCAACAACAACGATGAGTCGGAATACAGAGAGGAGGTGGAACACCTGGTGCAGTGGTGCAGAGAAAACAACCTCTGCATCAATGTGAAGAAGACCAAGGAGATGGTGGTGGACTTCAGGAAGGATAAGCGCCCTACTCCTCCCCTGCACATCGGAGGAGTAGCTGTGGAGGTGGTCTCCAGCTACAGGTACCTGGGTGTGCACATAACCGAGGACCTCACCTGGAACACCAACACTTCCCAGCTGGTCAGGAAAGCCCACCAGCTCCTCTACTTCCTTAGGAAGCTGCGGCGAGCCGGACTAGGGAGCGCTGTCCTGAGGAGCTTCTACCGCTGCGCGGTGGAGAGCGTCCTCTGCACCTGCATCACCGTGTGGCATGGCAACTGCACCGCCGCTGAGAGGAGGGCTCTGCAGAGGGTGGTAAAGGCTGCACAGAGGACTATGGGGAGCAGCCTTCCCACCACCTCAGACCACTACACAGTACGATGCAGGGGGAGGGCCCTCCACATCATGAAGGACTCCACCCATCCAGCACATGGACTTTTCCAACCCCTCCCCTCAGGCAGGCGGCTGAGATGCATAAGGAGCAAGACCACCAGGTTCAGGAACAGCTTCTTCCCTGAAGCTGTCAGACTGCTGAACTCCTGCCATGCCTTGTAGACTCCTCCCCACCCTTCCCCACCCTACCCCACCCTACTTCCCCACCCTACCCCACCCTACTTCCCCACCTCTGAACATCAGCCCAAACCCTGCTGCCCTGCCCCCACCCACATCCCCACCCCAACTGAATCCATCCCCCCACTCCAACAAACAGACCTGCACTGCAAATACTTTACCCCCCCCCCCCCCACAGTTCCTGTCCACATGTTTACCTGCTGTCCATACAAGTGCAATAACATTAATATTAATATCAGAAATGTTATACTTTGGACTATCACTACCTCATGCACATACATACTTGCACATGTTTATCTAGGCTGCACATGCAAACTGGGCTCTTTAGTGTTTACTGTTATTTTTATTTAAAAAAAATTTTGCTGTTTATATTCTATTTTATTTAGCTTATATTCTATTTATATTTAGCCTATATTTCTATTTTTTTTCATGTCTTATTTTATTTCACTTATTGCCCTCCTTTTTATGGCTCAAACCGGGACCTCAGTTCTAATTTCGTACCATAAACATGTAAAAGTGAGCTGGTATGACAATAAAGTTCCTTGAATCCTTGAATCCTTGAAATGTAAATCATTCTTAGGCCACATTTGTAGCTGGGTTTATCATCATTTCAGGTTAAAAACAACAGATGGGTGAAAAATACCTGTCTGATAAAAGGGTGATGTGACCAACCTCCTATAACTGTATAGATGTTTTGGACTGCTTTCTATGAGGCCAGCAGGGAGAGTTGCTGAATATTAATTGTAAGATTTTAAGTTTGGAAATCTGTTGTCTTCTTCTGTAAGCTTTATCCCTGTCCATTACAATCTAACATGAACACAACGTTCTCACTTCTAGTTTTATCAGTGAAAACATAAAGGGAGATTAGTAAATTAAATAAGTTTACGGTAAGCGTGTGAATAATCAATAATTATTGATCATTACAGACAGTACAAAGGCCCCAAAACTAAAGTTTTGCTTAGGGCCCAATGGAGGCTGGGAATGGCCCTGATTGCCTCAAATTCTTAATTCGCTTTTAAATGTTCTTTCTTACAAAGAAAGTTTAATTTAAACTGATTCGTGTCCACAGTTTTTCTACTGAGGAGAAAATGTAAGGAACAATGCTAAATATTCATTTTCATCCTGTTATACCTGGATGTATTTTGATTTATGCTTGGAAAAGGTTTTATCTGCACTTTAAAATGGTTAGCTAGATAGCCTGATATCCATCCATCCATCCATCCATCCATCCATCCATCCATCCCCAGACTTCCCTCTCCCCAGCCACATTCACCAGCTCATCCGGAGGGATCCCGAGGCTTTCCCAGGCCAGCCAAGAGATGTAGTCCGTCCAGTGTGTCCTGGGTCTTCCCCGGGCCTCTTTCCTGTGAGACGTGCCCAGAACACCTCACCAGGAAGGCGTCCAGGAGGCATCCTAACCAGATGCCCGAGCCACTTCATCTGGCTCCTCTCGATGTGGAGGAGCAGCGACTCTACTCTGAGCCCCTCCCGGATCACCGAGCTTCTCACCCTATCTCTAAGGGAGAGCCCGGCCACCCTGCGGAGAAAACTCACTTCGGCCGCTTGTATTCACGATCTCATTCTTTTGGTCACTACCCACAGCTCGTGACCATAGGTGAGGGTAGGAACGTAGATCGACTGGTAAATCGAGAGCTTTGCCTTTTGGCTCAGCTCCTTCTTCACCACGACAGACCGATGCAGAGTCCACATCACTGCAGACGCACCGATCCACCTGTCCATCTCCCTCTCCATCCTTCCCTCACTCGTGAACAAGATCCCGAGATACGTGAACTTCTCCACTTGGGACAGGACCTCATTGCAGACCCAGAGAGAGCACTCCACCCTTTTCCAGCTGAGGACCATGGTCTCGGATTTGGACGTGCTGATTCTCATCCCAGCCGCTTCACACTCGGCTGCAAATCGCTCCAGTGAGAGCTGAAGATCACGGCCCAACGAAGCCAACAGAACCACATCATCCGCAAAGAGCAGAGACCCGATCCTGAGGCCACCAAACCGGATCCCCTCTACACCTCGGCTGAGCCTAGAAATTCTGTCCATAAAAGTTATGTACAGAATCAGTGACAAAGGGCAGCCTTGGCGGAGTCCAACCTGCACTGGAAATGATTCTGATTTACTGCTGGCGATGTGGACCAAGCTCTGACACTGGTTGTGCAGGGACAGGACACCTCGTACAAGCGGGTCCGGCACTCCATACTCCCGGAGTACCCCCCACAAGAGTCCCTGAGGGACACGGTCAAATGCCTTCTCCAAGTCCACAAAGCACATGTAGATTGGTTGGGCAAACTCCCATGCCCCCTCAAAGACCCTGAAGAGGGTGTAGAGCTGGTCCATTGTTCCACGAACGGGACGAAAACCACACTGCTCCTCCTCAATCCAAGGTTCGACTATCCGATGGACCCTCCTCTCCAGCACCCCTAAATAGACCTTACCGGGGAGGCTGAGGAGTGTGATCCCCCTGTAGTTGGAGCACACCCTCCGGTCGACCTTTTTGAAGCGGGGGACCACCACCCCAGTCTGCCAGTGCAAAGGAACTGTCCTCGATGTCCATGTGATGCTGCAGAGGCGTGTCAGCCAAGACAGCCCTACAGCATCCAGAGCCTAAAGGAACTCTGGGCGGACCTCATCCACCCCCAGGGCCCTGCCACCGAGGAGCTTTTAACCACCTCAGCGACCTCAGCCCCAGAGATGGGAGAGCCAACACCAGGGTCCCCAGACTCTGCTTCCTCATCAGAAGATGTGTTGGTGGGATTGAGAAAGTCTTTGAAGTATTCCCTCCACCGCCTCACAACGTCCCGAGTCGAGGTCAGCAGGCCCCCATCCCCACTGTACATAATGTTGACGGAGCACTGCTTTCCCCTCCTGAGGCTCCGGATGGTGGACCAGAATCTGTTAGGGTTTGTGGGAAGACAGGCAGGAACCAGGATGGAGCAGATGGTGGATTTAGTTAGGCAGTAACAAGTTTATTTTGAGTAGTCACAGAGTCCTTGAAAGTCACTGAGGCAGAGGGTGGTGGCAGGACAGCAGGCCAGAATGAAGAGCTTGTGGTAGGTCCTTCCAACTGGAAAAAACAGCATTCCACTGTAGGGCAGGGAAACAAGGCAAAAACACTGTTATGAACGAAACTGCATACAACAGTCAATAAATCACTTAATGGCCGGTGTTGTACCACTAGGGTAAGGCAACGATCTGGCGACGAGTAGACTGCAAACTGGCTCTTAAGTAGGCTGGTAAGGCCAGACAGCAGCAGGTGCGTGGCATCTCCCATTACTGCCAGGTGAGGAGAATCTCCAATTAACACCACCATGCCCAGTGGGATCTCTGACTTACAAGGTACACAAAGAACATATGACAACATAATAGTAAAACACAATCCTGACAGTACCCCCCCCTCAACGGGAGCCCCCTGGCGACCCAGGCTTGCCAGGGTGGGCCCGATGAAAGTCCCGAATAAGGCCAGGGTCCACAACAAAAGCACGGGGCACCCAGGAACGTTCCTCAGGACCGTAACCCTCCCAGTCCACCAGATACTGCAAACCCCTGCCACGCCGGCGAGAATCCAGGAGCCGACGCACAGAAAAAACAGGACCATGACCCACAAGCCGGGCGGGCGGAGGGGGCCCGGCAGGAGGGCACAAAGGTGACTCCACAACAGGCTTGACCTGGGAGACATGGAAGGTTGGGTGAATGCGCATAGTGAGAGGCAGCTTCAGCCTGACAGCAGTAGGATTGATCAGCCGAACAATCTCAAATGGCCCAATAAATCGGGGAGAGAGCTTCTTGGATTCAGTCCTAAGCGGGATAGTAGAGGACGACAGCCAAACTTTTTGACCTGGGCGATATAGTGGTTCCTGGGAGCGACGCCGATCAGCATTACTGCGAGTCCTTCCAACCATCCGAAGGAGGGCAGCCCGGGTCTCCCTCCAGATCTTGCGGCACCTGCTCAGATGGACCTGCACAGAAGGAACCGCCAAATCGTGTTCCTGAGAGGGAAATAATGGAGGTTGGTAGCCCAGGGAACATTCGAAGGGGGACTTTCCAGTAGCAGTACACACTAAAGAATTATGAGCATACTCAATCCAGGAGAGGTGATCGCTCCAAGAAACCTGGTTAGAGCCAATGACACAACGTAAAGCGGATTCCAACTCCTGATTAAGGCGTTCCGTCTGCCCATTCGTTTGAGGGTGAAAACCGGAAGAAAGACTCACGGTGGCCCCTAGAGCTCGGCAAAACACACGCCATACCTGAGAGGTGAACTGGGGCCCTCGGTCACTGACAATGTCTGAAGGGATTCCATGAAGTCTAAAAACATGGTTCACCAGTAGTTGAGCAGTCTCCTGGGCAGAAGGAAGCTTAGGAAGCGCTATGAAGTGAGCAGCCTTAGAAAAGCGGTCCACAATTGTCAGTATTACAGTGTTACCTTTAGAAGGAGGTAGACCTGTCACAAAGTCCAATGCAATATGTGACCAGGGTCGATGAGGTACAGGTAGAGGCCGTAGTCTTCCAGCCGGTGGTTGATGGGAGGATTTGGACCTGTTGCACTCCACACATGCCAATACAAAAGAGCGGGTATCTGCTGTCATTGTGGGCCACCAAAAGGTCCTCTGAAGGAAAGAGAGAGTCCTATTAATGCCGGGATGACAAACAAGATGGGACGAATGTCCCCACTGCAGCACTTGAGTTCTCATGGCCGTTGGGACAAACAGGCGACCTGGAGGTCCTGTACCAGGGTCTGGTTCCGATACCTGAGACTGACGTACCTTCTCTTCAATGTCCCATGTGAGGGTGGCAACGACACAAGATGGAGGCACGATCGAATCAGTTTCAGGAGTGTCGGTAACTGAAAACTGATGGGACAGAGCATCAGGTTTAACATTGCGAGAACCGGGTCGGTAGGCAATCGTGAAGTCAAACCGTCCAAAAAAGAGTGACCATCGGGCCTGACGTGAATTCAGTCTCTTGGCACTCTGGATGTAGGATAAATTCTTGTGGTCAGTCCACACAATAAATGGATACTTGGCACCCTCCAGCCAATGTCTCCATTCCTCCAGGGCGAGCTTAATCGCCAGCAGTTCGCGGTTGCCCACATCGTAATTGTGTTCTGCCTGTGTTAACCGTCTGGAGTAGAAAGCACATGGATGAAGTTCTTGGTCATGTTCAGAACGCTGAGACAGCACCGCCCCCACCCCAGAGTCAGAGGCATCCACCTCCACAATGAACTGAAGGGAGGCATCCGGCTGAGTGAGGACTGGGGCAGCAACAAAACGGGACTTTAGTTCGTCAAAAGCCCTGTCTGCTTCGGCAGTCCAAGAAAAAGCTGTTAAAGTGGAAGTGAGCTTATTTAGGGGACTAGTGATTGTGCTGTAACCCTTAATGAACTTCCTGTAAAAGTTTGCAAATCCTAAAAATCTCTGCAGTTGTTTTCGATTAGCAGGTCTTGGCCACTCTGCGACTGCCTTCACTTTATCCGGGTCCGCTTTTAGACTGCCGCTCTGAACAACAAACCCCAGAAAGCTCACTGTCTCCATGTGAAACTGACACTTTTCTGCTTTAACAAAAGGCTTGTTTTCCAAAAGTCTCTGCAGAACCAGTCTGACATGTCTATTATGTTCCTGAAGATCACGGGAGAAAATCAAAATATCATCTAGATAGACAAAAACAAAAAGATTCAGAAAGTCCCTCAACACGTCATTTATGAGCGCCTGAAAAATTCCGGGAGCATTGGTTAACCCAAAAGGCATCACTCTGTACTCAAAATGACCTAGGGGCGTTTTAAAAGCAGTCTTCCATTCGTCACCCTTGCGTATCCTTATCAGATGGTAAGCGTTTCGCAGATCCAGCTTAGTAAATATCTGTGCTCCATTGAGCACCTCAAACGCAGAACTAAGCAGAGGAAGGGGATACTTATTCTTCACTGTGATGTTATTAAGGCCCCTGTAGTCAATACAGGGCCTGAGCGAGCCATCCTTCTTGTCCACAAAGAAAAAACCAGCACCAAGGGGCGAGGACGAAGGCCTGATGATACCAGCAGCGAGCGACTCCTTGATATATGTTTCCATAGCTGCATGCTCAGGGCGAGAAAGACTATACAGTTTACTTGAGGGAAGAGGGGCCCCTGGAAGCAAATCAATAGCGCAGTCATAAGGTCTATGAGGCGGTAAGGCCGAAGCCCTCTCTTTATTGAAAACCTCAGCCAAATCATGATAGATCTCTGGTACGAGGGATAAATCTGGAGGCTTGTCTTGATTGCATGATTCAGTAACCGAGGGGGGAACGGCTGACCGTAAACATGACGTGTAACAGGAGAAACTCCAACCCACCACTCGTCCTGTCTCCC